>NC_079194.1:203809587-204147087 GCF_029499605.1 Hyla sarda | reverse complement strand
CATGCTTTGTGAGCAGTACTCCCCTCTCTTCTGGGACAATACTTCATATTGCACATTAGGTGAGGCACTTGTTTGCTCTTCGGAGTGTTCTCTTCTTTCACACTGCCATTAGTGCACGGTAGTGTGACGGCCGCCAGGAGAGTCGGGCAGAATAGCTGTAGAAAAATGTGTGCATGCGCCATTCTTTTTCTCCCGCTAATCATAACGGCGCCCACCGGCCACCATAATTGTAAATGGGAGCCACCAGGACCCGTTATTTGCCATTGCTCCCCGTCATGAGAACGGCTAAGTCAGGAAAAAAAAAAAGGCTTTGACGGCCGTTCTCGATGGGGAGCAACCACAGTGTGTAAGAGGCCTTACTCGGTTAGAAGGGGGGCTCCAGAGAACAAACAAGCTCTTATCAGATGTGCAGTGTGACATACCCCTTTAAGGACTCCTGCTGTGGAAGATTCTGCTGATGATGGGCTAAGGGAGCAGTAGAGCAGTAAGGTGCAAGGAGAGAGAGAACTGCTAATAAGACATACTTTTTAACAGCTGACACCTAATACAGAAATCTATCTACTTTTAAAGTGTAGCAAGTTCCCTTCATGGTGAAAAGTGTGATGCGCCCTGTGCAGTTGCACAGGTCGCACACCTTAAAGGAAAAAATATTTGATCAAGAGCGGGTTTAGAGGTGTGCAACCAAAGTCATTAAAGGGATTGTCCTACCCACAACTCTTATCCCCTATCTGACTGCTGGGACTCCTAGCGATCTTGAGAACGGAATTAGGAATGGAGCAGACAGTCACACTTGTACATTGCCATGCCATTCACAATCTATGGGATTGCCTTTATATAGCTGAGCACAGAACTTGCTTATCATTGACAGTCCCATAGACAAGAAATGGAATGGCAATGGGCACACATGACTGCTGCTCCATTAAAACAAGAGACTTGGGACTCCCATTATCTCCTATCCTGTGGAAAGAGTTGTTGGTTGGACAACCCCTTTAAGGGAGTGAGTGGATTACAATACCAAGACCGGTTACCAAATTTAGTATTATCCAGATTGGAAAAAAAAGACATCAAATTACAATATACAAATATGTGAATGGACATCACAGTTATTTTGCTAGTTATCTTTTTAAAGAAGTATGAAATATAAAACAAATAATGATAATAATGCACCTACCTTAAACTGCCTGATGTCTCCTTGAGCAACAAGATGATATTCACTTTCTGGAGTGATACAGTATGCAAGTCTCTAAAATATTCAATAACATAATCAAATATTCACATTATATTGACAATAATATATATATATATATATATATATATATATATATATGCTAATATTTTATTTTGTATGTATTTATCTTAAAATTGGTTAATTGCATTTCATATATCTTGATAGATACTGATTTAATTTAACAAGCATTTCCCTTTTGTTTATTCTATAGATGGGCTCCTAGTTGATCTGAATTGTCCTATGTAGGGATGTCCCGATACCGATACTGGACATTTGCCCGAGTACTTAATACCTAATCCGATACTCGCTGGCGGGACCCCCTCCGGCAGGTATTATGGAGGTACCAAACTATGCAGCGTGTCCAGCAGCTGAGCGCGTTTCTTAGCCGGGACCTGTTGCTAATGCCGAACATCACCGATCGTGGTTATGTTGGCATTAACCTTTTAGACGCCGCAATCAAAGTTGATCGCAGTGTCTAAAAGTCCTGAAGTTAACTGCAGATTAGCTCAGGGATGCTGAACGGGATTACCGTGCTGAAATCGCAGTGTCCCAATCAGCTGTGAGGACGGCCAGAGATGCCTTACCGTGCTCCATGCCGTACAATCGTCGCTCCTTTACTGCTGTAGCCATAGCAGGCAGTAGTAAAGGAGCGCTGATAACACTGATCAATGCTATGCTATGGCATAGCATTGATCACTGTGAGCCACCTGCAGATTGGGGACTAAAAAACTGTGAAATAAAAATGTGTAAAAAAAATAAATAATAAATGTGAATTAACCCCTTCCCTAATAAAAGTTTGACTCAAGACCCCCCCTCCCCTTGAAGTAAAATAAAATCATTTTTTTTAAAGATTCCAGTAATAAAAACTGGAAAAAACACCCTTTTTCCCATAAAAAAAATAAGAACATGACATAGGGAAAAGTATTGGTAATTGTTATCAGCTAGTACTTAAAAAAAAAGTATCTGTACTCGTACTTGGTCTTAAAAAAATGGTATCATGACATCCCTAGTCCTATGACAGCCTAGTTCCCAATAGTTTATATAACCCATTTTTAATGTATTCTGAGTTAACATTTGGAGGGGTCTTCTGTTTAGAATTTTCATCTCTTGGACACTATAGAAAGCAGCTACAAAGAGTATCTCTCGGTCTGGAGGTCGTGTCATATCCTGCATTATACTGACAACCTACTGATTTAAATGGGCACTGTGTTGTGCTTAAATTCCCCTGTGATTGGAAGAAACCTGACTGCTTACTCTTAAGGCTATGTTCACACTACGAAATGTCCGCACAGAGAACCTCTGTGCGGACATTCCACAAACTGCAGGCACATAAATATGCTGGCACTAGGATCACACAGAAATGTTACGTCTCATAGATGGCTATGCATTCCTCCAGAGTCTGCAGAAAGAATTAACACATTTATTTTTCTGCTGACACAGAATTCGGAATTTCCGTGGCGGAAACATCTGGCACGGAAATTCCGCTGTATGCACAACGCAGCTGAATCTTGTCCTATGCGGAATTTGGCACAGAAATTCCGACGTGTGATCATGGCCTCATTGTCTACTGTGGTTGGATGAATCTGCTCTAGCTGTGGAGCTGAACCAAGACCAGGTAGGTAAGGGTCTACTGCCACCCTAAGGCCGGGTTAACATTACAGAATCCATGGCCGGAAAATTTCAGGCTGGAGACTCTGAATATTTGTGTGACTTTCTACTAATGCTGTCCACAGTAGAAAAAAACTTGATTTAGACATACCTACACAATCATGGTAAACTTGTATACTTGAAAAGTCGCAAAAAAAGTGACAGAGAAAATTTTGAGCAAAAGTACACTTAAAGGGGTACCGCCGTGCTGACAACTTATCCCCTATCTAAAGGATAGGGGATAAGTTACCTGATCACGCGGGGTCCCGCCGCTGGGGACCCCCGTGATCTCGCACGCAGCACCCCGCTCTCATCAGGCCCCGCAGCGAACATCCATTCCAAGTCTGATGATGGGGCCGGTGATCGTGACATCACAGCTCTGCCCCCGTGTAAAGTCATGCTCCGCCGGCTCAGTGAAAGTCTATGGCAGGGGGCGAGACAGCTGTCTTGCACCCTGCCATAGACTTACATTGAGAGGGCGGAGCATGACATCACATGGGGGCGGAGCCGTGACGTCACGATACTCCGGCCCCGTGATCGGCAGTCATCAGACCCAGAGCGATGTTCGCTCCGGGGCCTGATGAGAGCGGGGTGCTGTGTGCGAGATCGCGGGGGTCCCCAGCTGCGGGACCCCGCACGATCAGGCAACTTATCCCCTATCCTTTAGATAGGGTATAAGTTGTGAGCATGGTAGTACCCCTTTAACATACAAAGATTAATTCCCCCCATATCTTTGTATGTCTAACCCTGAAAAAATATGTAACCATCCAACCAAGCACAGGAACCACATCTGATTCTATATTCTCATATAGTGAAGATGATTGAACACTTTTGGTCTATGACATGTTAAAACTGACACTTCCATACACTTAATGGAATTTAAGGGAAGTGCCATGTTAGGTACCACTGTGACCTGCCCCATTCTGGGTCCGTTATGCCCTTTTTTGTGCTTAACTAACTTGATCAAATGGCTTGGAACACAATGGCACAAATTTACTTTGAATGGAGTCCGTTGGGTGTCCATTATTTTAGGGAAGTTGAGCGGAAAAAAATAGCAGACACGCAGTGTATTTTTTCCGCCCAACTCCTGCCATTTTGCAATGGAGCTCCCTTTAGCGGGGCACAGCGGTGATGTGAACGAGGCCTTTCATGATTTAGGCAACCTGAAGTAAAAATAACATGAACCCTCTATAAGAAAAAGGGATTAAAGGGGTTATCCAGGAATAGAAAAACACAGCTAATTTCTTTCAAAAACTAATCCGTCTGTCTATCTCTAGGTTGGGTGTGGTTTGACAACTTGGCTACACTTACTTCAATGGAACTGAGCTGCAGAACCACACCCAACCTGGAGACAAACAGGGAGCGGCTTTTGAAAGAAAGTAGCTCTGTTTTTCTATTTCTGGATAACCCCTTTAAAGTGAAGTACATTTTGTATATAATATTTGAAAAGTTTACCTTTTTAAAAGACCCATTCACTGTCACAAATTTGTATATAAAATAGAGAGGCACTAGCATCATAGATGACAGTGCAATGGCCCATCCAGTCCGATTAGCCCATGGGGGGAAATGGTAGTCATCATATTCCAAGGGGTTATAGGTCACAATACTAGCAATCACGACAAACTTCCAGGAAGAAATAAAACAAGAGACACGTGTTAATATGACTGAGTTACAAGAAAAATAAAACCTCAAAATACTAAAAATGCCAACTATAGTGACTGGTGCTGCTCACTTGTCCGGTTCTCATCATAGGCATTGGCCCAGTAGAACACTGTAGGGACTGGCCAAAAGGCAGAATATATTTTTTGATAGTTCTAAGTTTATTAAAGCTCTCTAAAGAAAGCACACACCTTTGTCACTTTGACAAAATCTGCAAGTTTCCAGTGATATAAGCAAGACTATTTCTATTCTATGACACCAGCAAACTTCTTGAAAATTTGGAAAAATTTGAGATAAATTGTCACATTTTAAATGTTGCAATGACACGTTTCTGGCATTACTGAATTGAAAAGAATAGTATTTAGTATGAAAGCAATATTTATCAAGAAACAAAACCTTTTTCCCACACTTAAAACAGATGAAGAACCCACAGTATAAATTATGGTATCATTTTATGCATCAGTTGCACAAAAAAATCAAAATAACAAACATGCAGCAAAAAACACTAGTGGGAACCTCTACAGTAGCCACTTTAATGTATTTTCAGGGTTAACAAGCAAATTTGTATGAAAAGTGTATCTTCTTGTGCTTGTGGGAGGTCATTGGGTTAAAAGTTACAATGCTGAGCTTGTGGTACAATATATATAGCCTTAGGCTACTCAGCCGTGCACTGCTATGGAAACAAATATGTGCATTATTTCGAGAAAGAAAAAAAAAGTCAAAGGTTACCCTGTAAGAGGTGATAAGAAATCCTTAAATATCACAAATGCTAAATCTTTTCTGGCAGGTGACCATTCCCTACAGTATTAGGGGCAATCACTGGCTGAGGTTACTGACGGTAAAGTCATTTTTATCATTTTCTTTAAATCCTGATAGTTTTTAGTGAAATTATCATTTGGTAAGACATTCTTTTTCCAATGCAAAGCAACACATGTATATTTGTCCCCATGGATTGGTAGCAAATCTCTGCTACATCTCAACATACTCTTAAAGACTTTATTTTTATAATTATTATTATTATCATCATCGTCATTATTATTATTTTCTAGATCTTTATATCTTTATACATATCCATATACATTTTTTTCATGGATTGCAATATGTATTCCAAAGTGCTAACCAATATAGCATCAGATATTGTAGTTACTAGTTACTATTGAAAACATACCAGCCAAAATAAAATGAATGGCACAGTCATTATATAAAACATTTTTTTTTTTTTTTAAATGTAACATTGTCATGAGATGCTCTTTACTTTGTCTCCATCAAACTGTAAAATACATGAAGGAGGTTTGTGAAGACAAGCCTAAATATTAGCATTCTCCACCAACAGTACTACTCTCTCAATAATAATAATTGGTTATTTGAGACAAGCAGTATACTCCATCATATCCTAGTTTAGGTTTGATGCAGGCACCTTAAAGGGAACCTGTTAGGTGCTTCATTTTGCTCAAACCATGGACAGCATGAAACAGTGTCCCTCATTATTATGAGCTATGATTTTCTTTGCATTTCAAAAAAATTTTTTTACTAATAGAATTTTAGTGCTGTCCCTGAGGCTCCCCTAGAGAATGCATAGAGGGGGCATGTGAACAGGGAGATTCAGATGTCATTCCGAAGATCGCAGGGGGTGTGGGGGGTATGGGGGGCAGCAGTCAGACCACCTGTGACCAGACACTAGTCCCCTATCCTGTGGTGGATAACACCTTTAAACACATGTAAAGTATTATTTACTAAATAAGACAGAAAATTCATACATATCTTATGTATGCTTTTCACATGAAAAAAGTAGTTTGCTTTTCGCATGAACATATGCAATTTTACATGATTTTTTGTATTCTATGGGAAATTGTTG
Organism: Hyla sarda; assembly: GCF_029499605.1. Taxonomy (NCBI): domain Eukaryota; kingdom Metazoa; phylum Chordata; class Amphibia; order Anura; family Hylidae; genus Hyla; species Hyla sarda. The sequence goes on along the minus strand of NC_079194.1, from coordinate 204,140,698 downwards.
TGGGCATGCTCTGTGACTTGTACGGTGCAGTATAGGGCAGTGGAAGAGCTGTGAACATAAACTATTTTTTTATTGTTTCATATTTTTTGTTTGTTTTTCAAAACTGTAGTAAAACAAGAGCTAAAATAACAAACTAATGGGGAAAAAACTAGAATATGGATCTAAAATATTCTCTAATTCTTGGCTCCTTTATTTACTAACCAGAAGAAAGGCAGGACTGACAAATTTCCAGCATAACCTCCAGTAAAGACCAGGCTTAAAACCAAGCATCCTGTAAATGTCATCACTAAATCGGTCCACACCTAAACAAAAGGCATAGACATGTCATAATAATACATTGTGCATTATGGAAGAAGAATTATATGGGACAATAGAAAATGAACAACGCATTTGCTTATGGATCTATTCATACTATTGGTGTCCATTTGTCCTTTTTGGTATTTTTGACACAAGGAATTGCACAGTCTTCAGCACTATTATTGCCATCAAAAGCCCAACAGTAACCCAACCATTAAAAGGATAACACTTTAGCCAGAGTATAGGGAATAACTAACTAGTCAGTGAAGGTCCAACCACTGGAACCCCATTGATTCTAAGAAGGGAGGCCCCTTGTCAGCAGAGCACATTACTTACCACTGCTCCATTCATTCTCTTGGGCTTTCAAAGCTTTTCCAAGTGTTGAACTCAGCTACATTCAAAAGTTTCATAAAGAATAAATGGAGCAGTGCTTGAGCATGTGCACTGCCGTTCCTTTCACTCAGGGGATAAGGGTTTCAATTCTTATAATGAGTGGGGGTCCTAGTGGTCAGATTCCTACCAATCCACTAGTTATTCCCTATCCTGTGGACAGGAGATAACATTTAATCTTGGTATTACTCCTTTAAAGGGAAACTGTGATCAGTTTCATCTGCACTAACCTGTTGGTACAGGTGTGTAGTGATCAGGACTAGATAAGTATCGTTATCATCAGTGTTAACCAACCAACAGGTTAGTGCAGGTGAAAGTAAATGCAGTCAAATGGCTCCAGTGTAGCTTTCATGGCTCTATAATAAACAAATAGTTATAATGCCACTATTAGCAGAGCCTAAAAGAAGAACAGAATAACATTGGGGATCATTTACTAACGTGATCCCGACTGTTTTTCTCGGGTTTTGCACCCAAATTGTGTTGCATGCTTTGTGCACCAGAATTTGCGACCAAAAGATCCATAAAACCCAACTAACTCTCCATTTTACTCAGAAACCCCAAAAAGGGGTATGGCCATAAGGAAAAGGGGGCATGGTGGCCAAAAAAGGGGCACATCCCCGACATTTTCGAAAAATCCCAACATATTTACTAATATATCCACGTAAAATATTTTGGATTTATACTCTGGAAGCCTGACAGCTCAGAGCAGTTGTAAACAAAAAAAAAAAAGCAAAACCTAGGAAAAAAATGTGTAAATACCATGGAGAAACTACACTACACTCTTAGTAAATCAGGCCCATTGGCCCTGATTTACTATTGTAAACTCGACATGTTTTGTCGGGCTGTGCGCCAGATTCTGGCACATTGCAGCAGAAATTCTGTCTGCGTCAGAATTGAAAAAAACCCGACTAACCCGACTGAGAGGACCCAAAAAAGGGGTGTGACAGTCTGGAAAAGTGGGCGTGGTCACCGAAAAAGGGGCATTTCCCCTTCACAAAAAAAACAACAGGTTTACTAAGGTTTCCACAGCATATGTGATGGATTTGAGCTGAGAAAAACCCGACAGATCAGATCATGTGTAAAAGAAAAGCAAAATGTATGGAAACCTTAGTTAATACTGTGGGGAAAAAAAACTGTAGGGAATTAAAACCCACAAAGAAACCTACACTTCGCTCTTAGTAAATTAGGGCCATTGTGTTTCAAAAACTGAAAGTAACCCATGTAAGAAACATTTGAAGTAGGCCCTCTCAACAGCCCTGTTCTTTAATATTTTTCATTTTGATAACTTTTTATAATCTCTTTCATATCTCTCAGTTGTGTCACTTACTATTGATCTATTATATAAGATCATCTAAAACTGCCAAGATTTTAGCTTGCTAATGGAACACTAAACCTAAAAAGAGCAGCTAAGGAGGTTAGGCCTAAGCAAGGGCTGAAGTCAATCAATTTCTGTATCCTATGGCAGATAAAGCAGATGGGGGAGGCTCCTGCTGCAGCCAGTTATCTTACAACTACACAATAGATTGTGAGGAGGAGGTTACACAGATATACTCTGTAAATTTATGTCTGTATTCCTTAGTCTGTGCACATGAATCCTGAGTTCAGCCATGCCTTCTTATACTGTATTTGTGTATCTAGATTTTAGCCTTGTTATGGTTGTACTTTGCTCGGGGTTTTAGTGTTATGCTTTGGATATATTTAGTGTACCTTGGTTAGACCCATGTACAGATTGTAATCAGTCCTGTGTAGTTCTTGTAGTCCTGTTTGAACTAATTTGGTTCTCAGTCCAGTGTTCGATATTTAGGATTCCTGTTTAGAATATTGACCCGTATTCCTCCATGTTATGGAGTTTGGCTTATGAAGTTTTTCTTGTATCTGTCTAGTGTGAATTGTATTCTAGTAATCCTGACCTGTATGTTGTCTCATCATCAGTTAACTGGTTCATCCCTGCATCCAGGTCCTGTTTAGCCTTTTTATATTTATCCTGTTATCCAGTCTTTTTCATATTATCATATCTACCATTTATATTGTCTCTGGTTCCTGAACTGATTGTCAGTATGCTATATATTGCCTTGATATTTATGTTTGTTGCTATTTAGCACTACTGCTGTGTATTAGGTCCTTAGTTCGGTTTGTTGGTTATTGTGTTAGCCACTTGTGTTCTTGACATGTACCCCGACCTTCTACAGTTCGATTGTTATATTGACTCTGACACCCCAGTACATTAGGGCAGTGGTGTATGGACTGGCTCCAAGTTGTGATTCACCGCTTAGGGTGTCTTTGCAATTAGGCAGGGAAAGCAGCTTTAGGGAAAGATAGGGCGCCTGCCCTTCGTAATGTGATCATGACAGTAAACACATAAAAGATTTCTTTATATTTTTTCTTTGATATCTACAGCATACAGAAAAATTTATATTTTTTTAATTTATGTTATACATTTCTTTGTTTAGTGTTTTCTTTAATTTACATGTAAAGTGGCAGGCTTCTTATATCATCTATGAAGAGTCAACAGTTGACTTATCTTCTTAAAACCTTCCAGTTGGTGTTTCACAAATAGAGGCCATATCATAGGTACCATTTAAAAAAGAAATGCCCAAAAATATCAGATTGAGAATTTGACGGAAGTTTGGAAAATTTTAATGCAAAGGCCTTATTAATACAATATAGATTTGTTAGATTTTCTGCATAGTGTAACAAAAGTGTAAAGGAATATACTATACCATAAAACCATGAGACTCCAATGGCCTCTATTAAAACTGCAAACAAAATAGATGTCCCTGCAGCAAATGTATCCAGGAGAGTGACTACATAGATCCCACCCTGTAAATATATGTAAAACAAATATACATACTGTATATCAGGTAGAACAGGTAGATTTTTTACTAATTAAACTGCATGTTTAATATATGAAAACACTTCACATCACAATAACATGTCAGATTATGGCAGAATATTATGAGAATATTTTGTATGTGTTTATATATATATATATATATATATATATATATATAGAGAGAGAGAGAGAGATATATACATATAGATATATACATATATATATATATATATATATATATATATATATATATATATATGAAGGAAAGCAGCACTCCCAATCTAATTGTGCATGGATGCCATCCCGCCCAGGTCCCAGTCCAGGATCTGCTATACACAGTCCAGTAGAAAAAGGAAGTGGCACGCTAAGTTAGTGGGAAAAAAGGGTCTTTATTCACCCCCAATGTGCAGCCGCACATTGGGATGAATAAAGACCCTTTTTTTCACTAACTTGGAGTGCCACTGCCTTTTTCTACTGGACTAGATATATATATATTATTACATGAAGAGGTGCAGGTACACGACAAGCATGGGCAAGGGCGACACGTACATGTATGACTAAGGCCCGTTTGCAGGGCCGAAACGCGTCACCTTTGCCCATGCTTGTCGTGTACCTGTACCTCCTCAAGTAATAAAGTATCCTGAATTTGACCTACCTGCGCTGGACCATCTCTTCATATATATATATATATATATATATATATATATATATATATGTATATATATCTCAAATTTTTTAAACTAAGGGTCCATTAGTTAAAGGGGTTTCCTTAGACAATCAGGTCAGAAGGCTCTGAGTTTAGAGAACAGTACATGCGATTAAATGCTACTCTAAACCCCAGTTTGGGGAGCTGTGTAAAGCATTTTGATTATCGTTATAAACTTTAATAAACTTGTAATAGAAAAAATAGAACAAGACGCACTCACTGCAAGTTGTGCTCAAATGTAGGTTTATTTTCTTTGTGCAAAAAATGCAGCGGGCCGGGTTGAGGTTGCCACTAGCGGAATTGTAATGACAGGGGAAAACCACTGAATTAATGTGAATTAATTACAGCTCCGTTAGTGGCGTCCTCAACCGATCCCACTGCTTTTTATTGCACAAACAAAATAAACCTACATTTAAGCACAATGTGCCTCTAATTCTATTTTTTATATTAAAAGTTACTCATATGCCTGACAGGAGCTTGAGCAACCTGTGTTAGCAGTTTATACCACCTGGTAATATCCATTGGCATTTTAAAGGGGTACTCCCGGTGCTCCAGCACTCGGAACATTTTGTTTAGAAAGCTCAGAGCCGGAGGCCGTGACATCACAACCCCTCGTGACCTCACGTCATGCCCCCTCCGTTCATGTCTATGGTAGGAGGCATGTGATGTAACGAGGGGCATAGCCGTGACATCATCACCACAGCCACAGGAACCCGGCATATGATTAGAAAGCCGGGTGCTGCGGGAGATCACTGGGGGGGCCAGCAGCGGAGGGATAGGGGATAAGATGTCTAGCAGCGGAGTACCCCCCTTAAGTGCACAAATCTAAGGAGAAATATTTATAAGGTTGCGCCGACTGCTGTATCTATTGAACTGGCATAAAGTGTAATGAATTAGATACTGTAATGTGCATTATTTAAACGAAATAGTATATGTTTAGCATTTCATTACTTACATTAGTTATACACAGCAAAGCAAAGAGGAATGTAATAACAGAAACAAGAAAAGTAAAGAGTTTCCGATGTTTCTTGAAAATAGCAATATCATCTGCTAAACCAGTGATCACTGCCTCCATCCCGCCCATCTGCATAGCAAAAAGATAAGCATAAAAGTATAAATTACTTTGTGTTACCAATAAGCATCAATGTTTTTTATTGCATCTGTTGAAGCTGTCAGTATTCTGCCGCAATGCCAAAAATTGTGTTATTTTACTTTTTCTTCTCCTTTTAGTATTTTCTTTCAGAATGTCATGAGTTAAACATCCCCTGTTCTAGACCCCCCTGTATACCTAAGATAATATATTTGGGCTTTCATCTTTGTAGATTCAAAAACATTCACAGAATACAAGGTACGGCAATGATAGGGAATGTACAATCCTAAAATGATGTAATATTTCAACAAGATAGTACTAAACATTTACTAAAATACTAAGTATTATTTATTCATAAAATATAAATTTTTGTTCCAATTCACATGAAAAATTCATAAAATATTGCCATTTTTACACTGGGCACCAGAGTCAAAATACATTCACAAATTTGACCCGATGCAATCTCAACATTTGACATGTTGGGGCAGCATGTCAAAAATTGTGTTAAATGACTGTAATGCTTTAAAGGGGTACTCCGGAGGAAAAAATTTTTTTTTTTAAATCAACTGGTGCCAGAAAGTTAAACAGATTTGTTAATGACTTCTATAAAAAAAAAAATCTTTACCCTTCCAGTACTTTTTAGCGGCTGTATGCTACAGAGGAAATTCTTTCTTTTTAAATTTCTTTTTTGTCTTGTCCACAGTGCTCTCTGCTGACACCTCTGTGTCCAGAGCAGCATGGGTTTGCAATGGGGATTTTCCTCTGCTCTGGACAATTCCTGATATGGGCATCAGGTGTCAGCAGAGAGCACTGTGGACAAGACAAAAAAGAAATTAAAAAAGAAAAGAATTTCCTCTGTAGCATACAGCTGCTAAAAAGTACTGGAAGGGTAAAGACTTTTTAAGTCTTTTAGAAGACTTTTAGAAGTCTTTTACAAATCTGTTTAACTTTCTGACACCAGTTGATTAAAAAAAAAAAATATTCCCACCGGAGTACCCCTCTCGTGTATACAAAAAAGAAAAATGAAAGTACATAACATTAAGACAAAGGTATATGAAAAAGATGTCAGGGTTTGTTGAACATGGGAAGTATACTGACCATGACACTATAGTGTTTTGCTGGTAGCAGATTTGTAATTTTCTTTTATTCTTTTGTTTTGATATTTGTTTTCTTTTATTTTTACATTTTACAGTATTTTTGTTATTGATTATTTCATCGGGCTTATATATTTCTCCAGGGATATTTGCAGGGGTACTCCACTGGCCAGCGTTCAGAACGTTTAGTTAAAAAACGCTGTGTGCAAGCTGCGAGAGTCAACCACGCCCCCTTGTGACATCAGGCCACACCCCCTGATTGAGGGGACGTGGCCTGATTTCACATGGCAGCGTGGCCAATCCCCACAGCACACACACAGCGTTTGGAACTAAATGTTCTGAACACTGGCCAGTGGAGTATCCCTTTAAAGCATTCTAATACTCACTGCAGATCTGATCTAAGGCCCAGCAGCTATTGCACATACCCAACACCAGGCTCTCTGCTGAACTGTATATACATTGCTCTTGGAGATGGAATACAGGGACATCAATAAACCATCTCTGCTTTTTCTTTGGGAGTCTGGACTTCTCTGATAGCTCTCCTCTCCTGCAGCTGCATGATTCTACATACATCTAAAGACTTCACAAGAATGTTAAAAAACATCCTTATATAGTCACTTGTGCACCACTCAACCTTATAATCAGTGGGGTTCCTAATGGTCAGACTCCCACAATTTAGTTAGTTATCATCTATACTGTGCATAAGCTGAAAATATTCCAGACAGAGTCTCCGAGGGTGGGCTGCGCCGACTGGTTCAGATGGCAATGTATTTGTCAAGAACCGGCAGGACAGACCAGAGAGGCGATGGCACGGGTCGTACTGGGGGATCGTTTCTAAGCAGTTACTGGTCTTCACCAGAGCCCGCCGCAAAGTGGGATGGATTTGCTGCGACGGTAACTACCAGGTCGTGTCCCCCAGTAATGACTAGACCTCTCTGGCAGCTGATATGGCGTGGTACACAGGGAGCAGGCGTAGTCGGACGTAGCAGAGGTCAGGGCAGGCCGCAAGGGTTCACAGGCGAGTAGTCGGTAGCAACGGGTTCGGCAACAGGCAAGGCAATACAAGGCTACAGGGAACGCTTTCTCAGAGGCACAGGGGCACAAAGATCCGGAAAGGGCAGGAAGGGGCAGGTTACATATATAGGGAAGGAACCAGAGGTCAGTAACCAGCGCACAAATCAATGGCGCGCTGGCCCTTTAAATTTACAGAAGCCAGCGTGCGCGCGCCCTAGAGAGCAGGGCCGCGCACGCCGGGAGGCAGAAACCGTCAGCGCAGGGAGCGAGGAGCAAGGTGAGACAGACCGGGACGCGGAGCGTGAGCGGGGACCAGCCGCCACGGCAGCCGCGTCCCCGACACAAGGGGACCCGTGCTCCCGGTCAGCGCGTCTGACCGGGAGGCGCCGGGATCCCGAGGAGGGGGGCCGAGGAAGCGGGCGCTCCGGTCCGGAGGAGGGGACCGGAGGAGGGGACCGGAGCGCTCGCTGTGACAATATTCTAATGCAGATTAAAGATACTTTCAGCAGATGAAATTCTGTTGTGTGCACTGTTCAGTGTAATCCAACTGACAGGAGTGTTGTGTGGTGAGGGTGCGATGTGGTGATAGGCAGACGTGATTACCCTAGGGGCAGATGGCATTAACCCCTTGTCTTTGTGATGCCAGGGCATGGTTGTCCTCTACACCACCCGAGGTATGGCCACTGGTTCCTGGGCTACGCGTGGGGCAAATAATCACACCAATGCAAAGTTACAGAACAACTAAAGCTTTGCGGAGGCAGACAGAGGGAATAGTCTTTACAGCTCAGTTAGGCCCAAGGAGATGACCAGTGACTTAAGGAGACTTGCGGGCTCACTGGGACTTATAGTGGACTTTGATTGAATTATGCAGACCCACGCTGACTTTAGCAGACTTGACTGACTTGACTATGACTGACTAGAATTCACTCCTATCGCTGCTTACTAGGTTTTGACGTTCACCTGAAGGGGAACTTGATTGAAGCGTGGCTGCGTGGTTAGGCCTAGGTCTCCTTTAGGACACCGGACACTCTCAGGTCTTGACTGTACTGTATCTCAGCAAGGTCTAAACTGAAACTAACTAGCTCCTTCCTTGTATTTAAGGGAGCAATTTAAGGGACTCCCAAAGGTCACCACACAAGTCACCTGGCCAATGACACCTTCCCTGGTTACATGACTTGGTAACATTTAAAGGCACATGAACATTAGAAAGGTAAATTAATAAATAACATAGGACACTGTTAACCCATTTAAGGTACACATAATGAAGGTGGGACACTGAAATAGAGTCCACCACACAGGACAGAAAGGGTACAGGAGACCAAATCCTGTACCGGTTGCACTGGAATTTTCGAAGGAAACTTAAAAAGCAGAATTCCGCTCTGAAATTCCATAGTGCAAACCTGTCCTAAATCTTGGGATATCCCTTTTAACACAACAATTGATAAAGAAAAACTCCCCCCCCCCCCCCCCCCAAAAAAAAAAAGAAATACTCACAGCACTGTCAATGCCAAGTGTAATCAACATAATGAAAAATACTACAGCCCAAACTGTTGATCCTCGAAGGGTAGAAATAGCTTCTGGATATATAATAAATACAAGTCCAGGTCCTGTAAAAAAAAAAAAAAGTAAAAGTTTCAAAGGCTTGCATGTGTAGGAACAAGGTAACAAAAAATTGATGTTTTGATACATACAGTATAACATAACAAGCTTTATTGGTAAGGCTATGTTCACATCAAGAAAGTGCTATATGCAATGTCTATATGTCGGAAAACCAGCATAAAGTTTTTCTTACATATACTGTTGTGTACCAATATAAATGAACAGCATAGTTTGTCATGTAGTCACAGGTAGACTACATTCAGTTTATTCCTTTCTATAGGTATATTGTGGTTCTCGCAAGGGGTTAAACAGAATGATCAGATTGTATGGTAATCTAATAGGGTTTTAGGTTGCTGATCAGGTTGGGAAAATGACAAGTTTGTGATGCCAGAGACAGGGTTGTGTAGGTAGACTGGAGTGAATGATGAGGGTTGTAGTATTGCGTGCCAGAATTGATGCAGCCCTTTATTGCCCTATGTTTTCCAACAAATCACTACTTTACATAAACTGTCTTCCATGCCACCCGAAAAGTGTTCAGAGTATCAACAGGTGACTTCGTTCTGCAATACCACTAGTGTTGCTCGCGAATATTCGCAATTCAAATTTTATTTGCGAATATCGCATATTCAGGAATTTGTGAATATTCGCGAATATAGCACTATATATTCGAAATTACGAATATTCGCTTTTTTTTTTCACAGTACACATCACAGTGATCATCCCTCTCTGCTTCCAGCTTGTGTGGTCTAAAGAAGGTTCCAATACTACTGTGTGAGACCGCCGAATATTGATCCCTCCCTTCTGCTGCTTCTATGAAGTTACACTAGTATACTTGCTATAAAGTGCAAAACATTTTAACAGTCCTACTAGGTTGAGGTTAAGAGAGAAGATCAGGAAGAAAAATGAGAAGAGAGAAAATGTGTCCAATAAATTACAGTTTATTATACATCTAAAATACAATATAATGTCTTGTGCAGGGCCCTTGCCCTGTCTGATGCCAGGGCACTGCAGAAGACATTATATTGTATTTTAAGTGTATAAACTGTAATTTATTGGACATATTTTCTCTCTTCTCATTTTTCTTCCTGATCTTCTCTCTTAACCTCAACCTAGTAGGACTGTTACAATGTTTTGGGTTTTCTTGCTTCCTAATTTAATTAACCAATTTTTGAAACAGTCTTCATCATAAATTCCCTACCACTTTGCTGCTGCAGAATCTGAATAATTTCTTAAAGAGCTTGTCTGTTAAAGAGTATTATTGTCCTATTGTCCTCAGCCTGCCTAATAAAATGGCAAACACTTTAACTTACCATCCTCTGCTCCCTCGTAGCTCCAGTATCAGGGTGCTCTGTCTGCAGCCAGTGACTCTGCTGTCCCTCGAGCTGCAGAGTGTGGCATCTATAGCCGGGGAAACTGAAGGTGCCGGTTGCCAATTACTGGCCAAGACAAGACACTACTGCGGCCAGTGATTGGCAGAGCGGGTCTATGACATCACATCTACAGCTCCAGCTAGCTAATGCGTTTGTTATTTTATTAAGCAGGCTGGGGACAAGAGTATAGAAATAAATTTTACCTGACAACTCCTTTAACATAGTTGTCCTCCTACATCTCACCCATAGATCTGACAGTGCACTACTCCTGGCTGTGTTGGCTCCCTCAGCTCTCCTCCTCCCTTCTCTCAGTGTTAGGCTACTTTCCCACTGTCGCTGGGCCCTGCCACAAATGGCCATTAAGGCCTTTAACGGTCATTAGTGTGATGGAGCCCAACGGGAGGCATAAGAGGCACAGAGGATCCCATTCACTTGAATGGAATTCTCTGGTGGCCATTATTCTACTGGAAGATAGCGGGAGAAAAAGATGACGCAAGCACAATTTTTTCTCCGGCTATCTTCTAACGGCCGTCACACGGCACTAACGGCAGTGTGAAAGAAGCCTTCATCATCTTTATATATATATATATATATATATATATATATATATATATATGTTGTAGTACTTATGTGCTACAACATATCTCTAATATACTTCTATTATTTTTTTCTTTGTATAAATTACTTTAATTTACTGTTGAAAATCCGGCCACATGGGTCACCCTCCTAGTGGTCAGCTGCAGCCTGCTGTGACGTAACAGTTGAATTCGGACTGATCCCTGCTAGGCATCAGTCTGAATTCAGTAAGCCTGTGCTCACTCCCTGGCTATCAATCAGACAGGCTCCCTGGCCTTGCTCGCTGGCCCCGCCTCCCGGCATATACGCGCAGCAGCGCCCACTGAATCTCAGTGCTGTGCTGCTGCTGCCTCAGGACACGTGTCCTGTACTTGGGTATGTCTGATCTGAGGTCTTCTATGAAAGAAAATTTCAAAAAGTAAAAGAGCTACTCTTTAAAGATAACAGAAGAGAGGAAAATGTACATAGTAGATAAGTGCATGCAGAGGGTGAAGCATACACAGGCTGTGGATAGGGAGGAAAGCATACTCAAGACAGTCTGCAAAAGAATGTGTCCATTGCGTGTAACCATCTTACAACAGTAGGAGCTACACGTCCTTAAAGCGTACTTGTCAATACCAGGTTCCAAGTGTACTAGGTTCAGGGATGTGACATCATAGGACAATCAGTTAATCAGAGGCTTCATCGGGACACCAGGGCCTATAATGTCATGTCCTCAAATCTGGAAGCACTGTGTAGCAGTACTAGAACTCTTTGATACTGGAGGCAGGACTTGGGTAAAAAAAAAGGTAAGTCTGTGTTACTTTTTTATTTTTCACCTTCTTGGCCATAATTATAAAAAAAAAAAAATCATCAGGATAACCCCTTCATGCCAATGGGAAGCAGAATAATAGCATAGTATTTTATTTATTTGTATTCTTATGCTGATAGAAAGTCGTCTCTTTCACATATTTTATAGCTACAACACAAGATGTTGTTATATCAAACTGCTCTTAACTTTTTGATATGTTGATATTTACTTAATAATTAGTAAAAGTATACTGCCATTGGTTGTATTACGAGCACTAATGATCATCATTGTATATATTGTAAGTATAACTGTAATTTTATTGTATTCTGCAAGAGATTAGCATGTACATAAGTGGGCTGGAGGGTTGTTATGCAAGATTCAAGTCAACAACTGCACTACATAAAATTATCCATTAGAAAAAATATATCTTTAATAAAAGAAAGCGCCAATCTACTTATTGATCATCATTCCCAATTGAAAATGTTAGGCTGTGCTTTACACAGCTGCACCATTGTGTATTATAACTTACATGGACTGGTAAATAATTAATTTGACTTTGTGTTTAATTTCAGTCCTTTAGTACAATGTTGCTGTTTTTGTGAGCTGATATACTTCACCATATGACATACAGTAATATATCTACATTTATTTGCGTGCGTGGTTTGATGGCATGCTCCAGCCACAGCATTTAATTAAGCATACGATAAATGTAAGTAAATCATTTCAGTCATTTTGATATGAAGCCACAAGAGGGCAGTCGAACATAGGATTCTGTACTCACTTTAGAAAGTGGACCTGCTTTGTATTATAAATGGAGATTAACAGATTACCAAACAGCCAAGCGTAACTACAAATTACTGGTTCCCATAGCAAAAATTTAGGAAGACCACCATCCGTGTGTTCAGTTGTACCACTCTAATACTGTGTCAGATGGGATGTTAGTTATTACAACCCTAATTCAGTTCTTCAGAACAAACTATATACAGTAAAAAATAAAAAAAAAGGCAACATACTGTACTGATACTGGAAATACCTCCAGCATTCCTGTGCACTGGTGGGAGCATGTTATTGCCTGTTCTATTCTATATTACATAGACTGCTGATGACAGTAAACCTACTGTTCAGTACAAATGATCCTACAGACTGTGTGTAAACGGACCCGGGCTGTTTCTTCTATGCTTTTATTCCAATCCAGGGCTATGTATACTACCAGTTTGGGAGCCCCTTTGGTAAGGTTGGGGTGTGCTGCGAAGCACCTAGAACTTGTCACGTCTAAGGGGGGATATGATAAATGTATATAAGTATATTAATGGCCCATACAAAAAATATGGAGAAAAACTGTCCCAGGTTAAACCCCCCCAAAGGACGAGGGGGCACTCCCTCCGTCTGGAGAAGAAAAAGTTTAGTCTCAAGGGGCGACACGCCTTCTTTACCATGAGAACTGTGAACTTATGGAACAGTCTACCTCAGGAACTGGTCACAGCAGGAAAAATTAACAGCTTTAAAACAGGATTAGATACATTCTTGGAACAAAATAACATTAAAGGGGTACTCCGCCCCTAAACATCTCATCCCCTATCCAAAGGATAGGGGATAAGATGTCAGATCGCCACGGTCCCGCTGCTGGGGAGCCCTGGGATCTCCGGTGCGGCACCCCGCTCTCATTACAGCACAGAGCGAGTTCGCTCTGTGGGTTATGACGGGCGATACGGAGGACAGAGCAGCGTGACGTCATGGCTCCGCCCCTCGTGACATCACGGCCCGTCCCCTTAATGCAAGTCTATGGGAGGGGGCGTGACGACCGCAGCGCCCCCTCCCATAGACTTGTATTGAAAGGGGCGGGCCGTGACATCACGAGGGGCGGAGCCATGACGTAACGATGCTCCGGCCCCTGTACTGCCCATCATTACGTGCAGAGCTAACTCACTCTGTGCTGTAATGAGAGTGCGGTGCCGCAGCGGGGATCCCAGGGCTCCCCAGCAGCGGGACCGCGGCAATCTGACATCTTATCCCCTATCCTTTGGCTAGGGGATAAGATGTCTAGGGGCGGAGTACCCCTTTAATGCTTATGAAGAAATATAAAATCCCATCCCTTCCCCAATATCGCGCCACACCCCTACCCTTCAATTCCCAAGTTGAACTTGATGGACGTATGTCCTTTTTCAACCGTACTAACTATGTAACTATGTAACTATGATGATGGAATAGCTACTCTTTTAGGATGATTACGAATGACAAGGAGGAGTAGTACTCACAATTGATTTATGCAGAACATGCAAGATCCACATGTCCTGCCCAACACAGATGTGCAGAAACACTCAGACAAAAGACAAAGACAAGAGCTGGCTAGCAAGAGGCCAAGGGTAACAACTGAATTCTGGTTACACCAATAAACTAGACAGCGTGCACAGACAGACTGAACAGGAAGCAAAAAGTAAATGGCCACTAGCTCAAACCAACAACCAGACACCACAAAAATCAGGAATGAATCCATTCCTATGGGGAAACCAAAACTACTGCCAAAATCACATAACAGGAGACTACGACATGACAGGTGTCAATCTGTCGTGCATAACACATAGGTTATGTTGTTGCCCATAACAACCAATTTCAGGCGGATTCGGGTGTTGCTGTTTTTGGGAAACAGTAGACCATTTTTTAAACCTATTCTTTCTTATTACATAGCCCCTTTAAAGCTCTAATATGTATCTTATTTAATTCTAAGTCAGTGAGATATGACATTTGTATTGCATTCATTAAAGGGTGTATCCACCATAAGGTGACTTTAGCACTTACCTGCCAGACAGTAATGGACATGCTTAGGATGTATCCGTGTTTGTCTTTGCATTATTTCTGATTTCTTTTGTGAAATGGCTAATTACTATTTGAGTTCCCTCCCTCCAACTACAAGTCCCTGGATCCCATCTTCGTATGAGTTCACTTTTCTCACTTCCACACATTAGCCACTCCACCCATTGATGCATCCCTGGGACAATTTCTTGCTGCTCTGTGGAGAATGATCGCACCCCCCCCCCCCCCCAAACCAGCGGTCACTCCACCCATGGAAGCAGACAGCACCCTTAGAACATCTGACTATTGATGTAATGTCCCGGGTCGCACTGCAACCTGGGAAAACCTGAGACGACACACATTTTGTATGCTCCTAAAAATAAACATCGGGGTAAAGATCACATAAGAATTACAAGACCATCCATCAAACACAGGTACAGATAGTAAATTATGTACTGCACTAACTTTACAGCCCCTGTAGCACAGTCATACCTCTTTAAAGCATAGTGTCTTGCTCCTGTGACATTAGAGCATTTATAACATTTTAACAAAGGAAAAACCAATCAATCACCTTCTGTAGCTACATCTTCAATCTTAACATTGTTTTTTTGAGCCATATAACCCAGTATTGAGAAGATAGCAAACCCAGAAATGAAACTTGTCACACAGTTCACAGTGCTTGTGAGTAGAGCATCCCTGTAATGAGAAAGGTAATACAGATGTCAATGCTGGTAATTTGTGTTTACAAATATTTAGATAAATGGCAATAGATATACTGTAAATATAGAATACCGATTTAAGTATAGATTACTTCTGTGGATACAGAGAAAGCAAAAGGAACACAAAATAAATCAGGGATAGTTCTCTGTCATAAATGGTATTAACCTTGGTGAATCACCTCTATAAATTACATATCAACATTCTGATAATATTTAAAGCAAGCCTTTAGAATATACTAAAAATGTTATCCTCCGACATCATCATCACTAGCTACCAATGCTGCCCAATAAGCTAATGAGAGGCACGAATGTCATGTGCTCACCCCCAGTGGGAGAATTTTGCATTTCAGAGGGCACTATTAAACAGCTACATGTTGTTAATGGTGAGGGTTTCTGGAAAAAATTCTTAAAGCATACCTGTTATTCCAAAGAAAAAAATATATAAACAACTTGCCTGGTTTTGTTTAAATTAACCTTTCAGAGTTGTGACAATGTGATTTTAGTGCTCCAACTCTGCTGTTTTGTACAGCCCCCCAAAAAAATCCTATCCATGGTACACAGCTATGTCAAATTAAGGGGGAGGGGCCAGAGCTGAGCTGTTTGCCAGGTGTGCACATTCAGGCACTTCCTTACCCTTATTTCTCTGGACAACAACAGCACAGCACAACACTAACTTCTTACTGATATACAATGTCACAGTGCTGGAAAAAGTGTACTGGTTGGCACTGTACCTGGTGTTCTGTAAATCATCATCCAGCATAGATGGCATGTGTGTGTGGGGTGGGGGGGAGAGGTTACTGATCCATTGGTTTTGCCAATTGCTATGTGAGCAACAATGAAAGAAAAAGGTAGGGATTACACTGAGCACTGAATTGCTCCTGCTGAGATAAGAGGGGAGCCTTGATTTAAGTTTCAGGGACAGTAAGGATCCTCTGACAGGTAGATATCAGGTACACAGCACTTGTTCTCTCCTATACATGCCTCTAGCTAAGCCTTATCTTGCTGGCTCTGTTATGAGATATGAACTAACAACAGGCAATAGGCAGTAGATTGTAGTGTTGCTCGCGAATATTCGCAATTCGAATTTTATTCGCGAATATAGCACTATATATTCGAAATTACAAATATTCGTTTTTTTTCTTCACAGTACACATCACAGTGATCATCCCTCTCTGCTTCCAGCTAGTGTGGTGTAAAGAAGGCTCTAATACTACTGTGTGAGACCGCTGGGCGAAAATTCACATATGCGAATATTCGCATATGCGAACATTCGCGAATGTTGCTCCCTCCCTTCTGCTGCTTCTATCAAGTTACACTGGTATACTTGCTATGAAGTTCATAAATTTTCACATATGCGAATTTTCGCATATGCGGATTTACGCATATGCGGAAAAAAACGTGAATATTACGAATATGCGAATTTAGCGAATATATGACGAATATTCGTCCATATATTCGCGAATATTCACTAATTCGAATATGGCCTATGTCGCTCAACACTAGTAGATTTCAGAAAAGTGAGACTAGGGATGAGCGAATCGAATCTTATGAATCCGAATTTGTTACGAATTTCAGGAAAAAATTGGTTTTGCAATGAATCCGAATATCACCGCGATTAGATCGCACAAATCGCTTTATTAAACTCCATTTTGTGTGGTCCAGGCTCCAGGGCATCTAAGATGGCGGCTCCATATGTCAGGACATGGGGTAAGGAACGCTGGGAAGGGGGGAACACGGGTAGGGGAGATGACCCTGAATCACATGCAGCCAGCAGCCAGCAGCCAGCCACCCCTCTATATAATCAGAAGACATCTTGCGGCCAGTCACATTAGCATTCTATTGCAGAGAGAGAGAGGGACAGAGAGGAGTGTGTGTTGCACAGAAAAGCATTTTTACAGCAGTAATTTACCTCAAGCCCAATTCCAGCCTAGAAGCACTGATAGGGAAGGGAGAGAGATTGAGAGAGAGAGTGCTGCAGCACTGGTGTGTACAACAACTGAAATGCTAATAGTAGCCAGACAGCTAGGGTGAGCAGAGCACTAAAAGCCATAATCACCTGCTATTAGTGCCTGATACAGGTTGTGTAGCGGAGTGTATCGTCCTCTATTAAGTGTAACCTGTTTGTACATAGATGGTGTATCATTTTGTTCCTGTTAAAGTCTTAAGAGCCTAGTTACTGTTAAAGACCAGCCAAAAGTACACACCTGCTGCTGTTCTAGAGAAATACTATTTTAAGGGTAGTGGAGCATATTGTACTCCCCTCATAAGTGCATACCACGTACGCACATCTACATAATGTACCATTTTGTTCCTGTTATAGTCCTAAGGGCCTAATTACTGTGAAAGGCCAGCCAAAAGTACACATCTGCTGGTGTTGTAGACAAATACTATTTTAAGCATAGTGGAGCGCATTGAACTCCCCTCATAAGTGTATACCACGTACGTACATCTAAGTGGTGTACTATTTTGTTCCTGTTATAGTCCTAAGGGCCTAGTTACTGTGAAAGGCCAGCCAAAAGTACATTCCTGCTGGTGTTGTAGACAAATACTGTTTTAAGCGTAGTGGAGCTACTAAGTATTTAAGGCAGAGAAGTGCCAGAATGTGCACAGAGGAGTGGCAGAGGCCTAAATTCATCAGGCACAGGCAGAGGTCGCAGCAGACTAGGGGTAAGTGGCAGAAGGAGTCCCAGCGAGAGGCCTGAGCTCCCAGTATCAGCTAGTGGTCATGTCTCGACCAGCAACCCATCTGCCGTCATTGATTTGCTAACACGGTCATCCACTTCATCACAAGTGACATCTGACACCCCCAGTCACCAGTTGGTGGGTTCCTCAGACACAACCCTCAGTTGGTATGGCCCGGGAGCAGTCCCTGTCCTCCCTATTGCCTCTGTCTTATGCTGTTCCCTTCCCCACAGAAGTATCGTATGCTGTGGGTTCAGCTCCCCTATTTAGTGAGGACAATCTACTAGAGGACATTCAGCAGCTACTGCCCAGCCAAGAAGTGGAGACATCTGCCGCTTCCTCTGCTAGGCAGGAAAGTAGTGATGAGGAGAGTGGCGTGGGAGGTGGTGTTGCAAGCGTTCAGGTTCCTGAAGCAGAAACTGTTGAAGAACCTGAGGAGGACATCAGTGACGTGCAGACACACCTCGATGATGATGAAGCCGACCGCACTTGGGAGCTGGGTGCAGAAGGGGCTTCATCATCATCAGGAGAAGAGGGTTTCAGGTTGCACGTGAGGCAGCAGCTGAGCCAACAAGGTGGTAGCAGGGTTGGGAGTCAGCATGGTGGCAGAATTGGGAAGTCTGGAGCAGAATGTGCCCGGGGTAGACCACCTGCTTCGCAGCAGCCTACCTTCCCGGGAGATAGTGGAACAGAGGTTCCAGGAGTCGGCGACAGTAGCAGTCAATCAGTGCGGACTGTTGATGGGAAAATCAGCTACTCAGCGGTGTGGCAGTTTTTCCATCAAGCATCCGGATGATCTTAACCTGGCCACATGCAAGATGTGTGAGCAGAAGGTGGAACGTGGCCAGGGTCCCAATGTTGGTACCACCGCCCTGCGTTAACATATGCAGCATCACCATAAAGTAGCCTGGGAGAACCGTGGCTCTGATGCGATGGTCCAGCCTGCTGCATAACCCAGTGGCATGCCGCTCCCTGTTTCAGCCAGCCAAGGCTCCACCACCTCAGCCACACGGAACTGTCTGTCATACCCATCTTACGTCGCTCCAGATGCTACTGCTCCTCCTACTTTGAGTCAGTCATTCCACCAGCAATCCATCGTTGAAGCCATGTCCAAGAGACAACAATATGCGCCCACTCATCCAACGGCGCAGAAGCTGAATGTGTTCCTGCCAAGTTGCTGGTGCTGACTTCCCTCCCTTTTCAAGTGGTGGAACCTGCACCGATGGCTTTTGCCGAGTCAAGGTGGAGAGTCCCAAGCCATAATTTCTTTGCGAAAAAGGCTGTACCAGCCCTGCACAATTTTGTGGAACAGAAGGTGGGACAGTCCTTGAGCCTGTCGGTGTGTACCAAAGTGCACGGCAGCACCGACGTGTGGAGTTGTAACCCCGGTCAGGGACAATACATGTCCTTTATGGCCCACTGGGTGAATGTGGTTCCTGCCCAGCCACAACAGCAACTTGGACAGGTCACGCCGCTTCCGCCTCCACGCTCTCAGGCCATTGGTCCTGTGACAGTGTGCGACTCTTCCTCCTCATCCTCCACCGTGTCCTCAGCCTCCACTGCACAGACAAGTCTCAGTGCCTCTCCAGCATACCACGTGTGCAGGGCATGACGGTGTCACGGAGTTCTTCACATGGTTTTCCTCGGAGATCGGAGTCACACAGGGGAGGAACTCCTAAAAGTCCTTCATCAAGAAATCGAATCATGGCTTACTCCACGAAAACTGCAAATGGGAACCATGGTGACCGACAATGGGAAGAACATCTTGACTGCGCTGCGACAATGAAGTCTGAGACATGCTCCCTGCATTACACACGTATTCAATCTGGTTATCAAGCGGTTCCTGAAGTGTTCCCCCATCTGCAAGACATCCTAACAATGGGAAGGAAACTTTGCATGCAGTTCAGCCACTCGTACACTGTAAAGCACAACCTCCTTGAGCTGCAGTGTCAGAACAGTAACTGCCAACATAGTCTAATTTGCGATGTTTCCACCTGTTGGAAATCCATCCTCCATATGTTGGACACATACGTGACACCTGCCGTTTGTTCAAGCCCTTTGAGAAAGCCACATTATTAGTCAGTTGCCAGGATTACTGGATGAACTACGTAATTCTACGGCTTCATTTACTACAAGTGTTGGAAACGATGGCTGGTCAGGGCACTGGAGATGTGGTGCCTACATCTCATGGCCACATGAGCCCTGTGGAGGCTTAATTGGAAGAGGAGGAGGGGGGGTAGGGCACAGTGGAGCACAGTTTTGGTTTCGCGAAATGGGCAGTTTTTCTAGTCATCTGGAAGGAGAGGAGGAGTAGGAGCGGCTAGAGGAACCAGAGGGTTATAAGGAAGGCGAAACAGGGGACCCAAACACACCGAGGCAGTATGCAATGCAGATGGAGGCAGGGAGTCCCCATTCAGCAGCAGGATGACTTCTGGCTCTCCCCCTTTTTGGACCCTCGCTACCGGCACAAAATGGAAGCCTTATATTACACCCATTGAGAGGGAGGACAAACTGACCTACTACCGTGAAATCCTACGTAGTCAGTTGGCGGATGCCTATGTGCTCCATCATCCATCCTCTCGTAGGTCTGACTTGGGGTGCACTCTGCGCTTACCTTCCCCTGCCATGGCTGCTGGGGAGGGGTGGGGTGGCTGGTCCAGCTCCATCAGCAGCAGCCTGAGTCTACAGTCGCTGATGAGTAGCTTTCTTTACCCACATAGTGAAGCAACTCATCAGCAGCAGGTAGACCTGGAGCAGGACCTGAACCAGCAGGTGGTGGCATACCTTGAAGATCTGCTGGAATTCTGGGCAGCCAAACTCTATTTGTGGCCGCAAATAGCAGAGTTTGCCCTGTAAAAGCTGTCCTGCCCGGCCAGTAGTGTGCCATCAGAGTAGGTGTTTAGTGCGGCGGGGGCCATAGTAACCCCAAGGAGAACTTGTCTATCCACCAAAAATGTGGATCTGCGGAGGCTTAATTGGAAGAGGAGGAGGAGGGGGAGGGGCCAATGGAGCACAGTTTAGGTTTCATGAAATGGGCAGTTTTTCTAATCATCTGAAAGGAGAGGAGGAGCAGGAGGAGCTAGAGGAGCTAGAGGGTTATAAGGAAGGCGAGACAGGGGACCCAGACACACTGTGGCAGTACGCAGTGGAGATGGAGGCAGGGAGTCCCTCCGAGTCACTTGCACAAATGGCACGATGCATGCTCACTTCCTTGTGTAGTGACCACTGAATTGTCACCATTCAGCAGCAGGATGACTTCTGGCTCTCCACCTTATTGGACCCTCGCTATCGGCACAAAATGGAAGCCTTATATTACACCCATTGAGAGGGAGGACAAACTGAGCTACTACCGAGAAATACTACATAATCAGTTGGCTGATGCCTATCTGCGCCATCGTCCATCCTCTCGCAGGTCTGACTTGGGGTGCACTCTGCACTTACCTTCCCCTGCCATGGCTGCTGGCGAGAGGTGGCAGGTCCAGCTCCATCAGCAGCAGCCTGAGTCTACAGTCACTGATGAATAGCTTTCTTTACCCGCATAGTAAAGAAACTCATCAGCAGCAGGTAGACCTGGAGCAGGACCTGAACAAGCAGGTGGTGGCATACCTTGACATGACCATGCAACCACACTTTGAAGATCCGCTGGAATTCTGGGCAGCCAAACTCTATTTGTGGCCGCAACTAGCAGAGTTTGCCCTGTAAAAGCTGTCCTGCCCGGCCAGTAGTGTGCGGGGGCCATAGTAACCCCAAGGAAAACTCGTCTGTCCACCAAAAATGGGGAGAGACTGACCTTTGTGAAGATGAATCAGGGATGGATCAGCCAGGATTTCCACCCACCAATGCCTGATGCATCAGAGTAGATTGAACATGATGCCACACCAACACTTCACAAATATGGATGGTGCAAAACATATTTAAGGTGCTGTTCCCCAGTTACAGACATTCCTCGGCATCAGACCACAAATAAGTATTGCGGATATGCATTAGCCAAAAGTTAAGTTTTCTTAGTATAAAATATATGGACCCAAATTTTTTTTAAATAAAACAAAAGGAAAGGTGTGAAAAAAACACCATGTACCACCTACACCACCAAGTATTGATGCGATGCAAAGACTTCCAAAAGGTGGAAGGGAACAACATATGGTCTATTGTAACCAGTGGGGAGTAAAAACTCCCCCTGTAAGGCCCTCCTTTCACATTATTAATTCCCTTCTTGGCAAGTGTTTCTCGCCCTAAAAAGGCCAGCCCCACATAGGAACCTCTCCCTATTTCCACCTACAAACACTGCCATTTCCCAGGGTTTTCAAGTGGAAATAAGGGTCTTTGCATCACATCAATACTTGGTGGTGTAGGTGGCACATGGTGGTTTTTGCACACTTGTTAAATATGAAAAAAAATATTTGAATATTATTCAAAGTTAAAGGGGTACTCCGGTGGAAAACATATATTTTTTTTCAAATGAACTGGTGCCAGAAAGTAAAACAGATTTGTAAATGACTTCTATTTAAAAATCTTAATCCTTACAGTACTTATAAGCAGCTGTATGCTACAGAGGAAATTATTTTCTTTTTTTATTTCTTTTTTGTCTTGTCCACAGTGCTCTCTGCTGACACATTTGTCCATGTCAATAACTGTCCAGAGCAACCTAGGTTTGCTATGGGGATTTTCTCCTGCTCTGGACAGTTCCTGATATGGGCATCAGGTGTCAGCAGAGAGCACTGTGGACAAGACAAAAAATTAAAAAAAAAATAAAAGAATTTCCTCTGTAGCATACAGCTGCTAATAAGTACTGAAAGGACAAATATTTTTTAATAGAAGTAATTTACAAATCTGTTTAACTTTCTGACACCAGTTGATTTAAAAAAAAAATATATATATATATATATGTTTTCCACAGGAGTACCCCTTTAGGTTTTACATAATGCTTATGCTCAATACTTACTTGAACACACTAACACTTTTACAAAAGAGACCATTTTCTTCTGCTTACCTGCCTCAGCTACTATTCTGATCCTGCCACCTGCCTGATGCCACACATTTGATGCCAAGTTCTCCTTTTTTTCACCAACCTTCTTCACTGGGTGCTGGTATTGTCACCCACCGCCCCACTCTGTCACCGGGTCACTTTCAGGACTCCTGATGCTGCTGATGCCACCTCCAGGCTGTCTCATTCTGCCACCACATGTTCTCCTCATGCTGATGTCAGCTCCAGGCTGTCTCATGCTGCCACCATATGTTTTCCTCATGCTGGTGCAAGCTCCAGGCTGTCTCATACTGCCGCCATATGTTCTCCTCATGCTGATGCCAGCTCCAGGCTGTCTCATTCTGCTACCATATGTTCTCCTCATGCTGATGACAGCTCCAGCCTGTCTCATACTGCCACCATATATTCTCCTCATGCTGATGCCAGCTCCAGGCTGTCTCATTCTGCTACCATATGTTCTCCTCATGCTGAGGACAGCTCCAGCCTGACTCATGCTGCCACCATATGTTTTCCTCATACTGGTGCAAGCTCCAGGCTGTCTCATACTGCCGCCATATGTTCTCCTCATGCTGATGCCAGCTCCAGGCTGTCTCATTCTGCTACCATATGTTCTCCTCATGCTGATGACAGCTCCAGCCTGACTCATTTCTGCCACCATATGTTCTCCTCATGCTGATGCCAGCTACAGGCTGTGTCATTCAGCCACGATATGGTCTCCTCTTGCTGCCGCCAACTCCAGGTTGTGTCATTCTGCCAGATTATGGTCTCCTCATGCTGCTGCCACCTCCTGGCTGTGTCACCGTGCCAACACGTGGTCTCTTCATGCTGCTGGCACATTAAATAAAACTTTTTAGGTTCATCTATTTGAAATCTTCAATTTAAATGTTAAAAAATATCTTTACTCTTTGTAATTGTGAGACCCAATGGTCTTGTCAGGCTGTTGGCACCTCCAGGCTGGGTCATTCAGCTACTATATGGTCTCCTCATGCTGCCGCCACCTCCACGCTGTGTCATTCAGGCACTATATGGTCTCATGCTGCTGCTACCTCCAAGCTGTGTCATTCAGCCACTGTATGGTCTCCTCTTGCTGACGCCAACTCCAGGCTGTGTTATTCAGTCACTATATGGTCTCCTCTTGATACTACCAACTCCAGGCTGTTTCATTCTGCCATATTATGGTCTCCTCATGCTTCCGTCACCTCCACGCTGTGTCATTCAACCACTATATGGTCTCCTCATGCTGCCGCCACCTCCACGCGGTTTCATTCAGCCACTACATGGTCTCCTCATACTGATTCCACCTCCAGGCTCTGTCATTGTGCCACTCTGCAACAGTGATTCTAAAAGCGATGTTTGCATGTCTTACTGATTAACAGTATTATTTCACTAACACAGCACACTCCCTATGCGTGTTATGGCAAGGAAAAGTGTTGTACACCACTACTGAGGCTCTAATTGTTTCGGAAAATTAGGCAAATCGGCCAAATCGAATTTTTCAAAAATTCGCTCATCTCTAGCCAAGACTTTAGAGCAGTTTTTCTGGGGTAAGGAGTCATATTTGATAAAGTGATTTACAAATATGTTACAGTTCACATTTTGAAATTACAGCGACCATTTCAGTATTGTTTTCATATGCACTAGAAGCCACTTTTGTGTTATGAATGCAACAAGGCTTACATGTTTTTATAGGCTCAATTAGCTATGCAGAATTGTACTGCAAACGATAACATATTAAACCTATTATGTTATACATTGGGCAGTGGTAATATAGGCTAAGGATGCAAGCAAATAATGGAGGCAGAGGCAACCGCACAGACATCAATTTGAACTGTGAAAACTGTGGGAAAGTAGGCCATAAAAATAGACCAAAGAGGATGTTGATGTACTTGTATAACCTGAGGCAGCTCACTGAGAAAACTGAGAGAGATTCCTCAAAAGACTGATGGTGGTGTGTGTGGATGTAATATAGGGAATGATCAAAAGTCATACAGGTTTATGAACTCATAAAGAAGAATCTGAAAAGCTAAATGATCTCACTTAGGCTGCAGGCAATAAAATATGGTCTTTAAACCAGAAAGGATGCATACAAACTAATCAGGTTCTGGGAATGCAATGTTTTATTTCCACTACTTCCTTCAAGCAACCAAAATAATATCTTTATACCTGAGTATCACCAGATGGAGCTCACTCCAATCCTATTGACTACATTTTCTATGACATGCAATGTTACAGCCTCATTTTAATAAAAGTCATGGCTTGAAGCAGAAGAGGAAACATCATGAACTTCAAATGTGCCTGCTCCAAATGGAGTGCAGACCTCAAGATACCTCATGGAGAATATACCCATTAAAGGGGTAGTCCAGTGGTGAAAAACTTATCCCCTATCCTAAGGATAGGGGATAAGTTTGAGATCGCGGGGGGTCCCACCGCTGGGGCCCCCTGCGATCTCTCTGTACGGGGCCCCGGCTCTCCGCCCAGATAGCGGGTGTCGACCCCCGCACGAAGCGGCGGCCGACATGGCCCCTCAATACATCTCAATGGCAGAGCCGGAGATTGCCGAAGGCAGCGCTTCGGCTCTGCCATAGAGTTGTATTGAGGGGGCGTGTCGGCCGCCGCTTCGTGCGGAGGTCGACGTGCCCCCTTCCCGCGGGCTCTCGGGGCTCCGTACAGGAGATCGCAGGGGGCCCCAGCGGTCGGACCCCCCGCGATCTGCAACTCATCCCCTATCCTTAGGATAGGGGATAAGTTGTACACCACTGGGTCATCACTGGACTACTCCTTTAAATATACCCTGTTCTCTAGCTGCTAGGAGGTACTGACACAGGTCTAGGAGGGATATGCAATGCCTGTATGCTGTATCAATACTCCAAGTATTGTAAGCTGGTTGTACTAAAGTGTTGTCCCACACCACAAACCTGAATAAAGAAAGTGGCATCATTCCTTAAAGGGGTACTCCAGTATATTACTTCTTGTTAAAAATCTTAATCCTTCCAGTATTTATCAGCTGCTGTAAGCTCCACAGGAAGTTCTTTTCTTTTTTAATTTCCTTTCTGCCTGACTACAGTGCTCTCTGCTGACACCTCTGTCCATGTCAGGAACTGTCCAGAGCAGGATAGGTTTGCTATAGGGATTTTTATCTGCTCTGGACAATTCCTGACATGGACAGAGGTGTCAGCAGAGAGCACTGTGGTCACAAAGAAAAGAAATTCAAAAAGAAAAGAACTTCCTTTGTAGCATACAGCTTGTTACGCCGAGCGCTCCGGGTCCCCGCTCCTCCCCGGAGCGCTCGCTTCACTCCCTCCGCTGCAGCGCTCCGGTCACGTCCTCTGACCCGGGGCGCTGCGATCCCGCTGCCAGCCGGGATGCGATTCGCGATGCGGGTAGCGCCCGCTCGCGATGCGCACCCCGGCTCCCCTACCTGACTCGCTCCCCGTCTGTTCTGTCCCGGCGCGCGCGGCCCCGCTCCCTAGGGCGCGCGCGCGCCGGGTCTCTGCGATTTAAAGGGCCACTGCGCCGCTGATTGGCGCAGTGGTTCCAATTAGGGTTTTCACCTGTGCACTTCCCTATATTACCTCACTTCCCTTGCACTCCCTTGCCGGATCTTGTTGCCTTAGTGCCAGTGAAAGCGTTCCTTGTGTGTTCCTTGCCTGTGTTTCCAGACCTTCTGCCGTTGCCCCTGACTACGATCCTTGCTGCCTGCCCCGACCTTCTGCTACGTCCGACCTTGCTTCTGCCTACTCCCTTGTACCGCGCCTATCTTCAGCAGCCAGAGAGGTGAGCCGTTGCTAGTGGATACGACCTGGTCACTACCGCCGCAGCAAGACCATCCCGCTTTGCGGCGGGCTCTGGTGAAAACCAGTAGTGGCTTAGAACCGGTCCACTAGCACGGTCCACGCCAATCCCTCTCTGGCACAGAGGGTCCACTACCTGCCAGCCGGCATCGTGACAGTAGATCCGGCCATGGATCCCGCTGAAGTTCCTCTGCCAGTTGTCGCTGACCTCACCACGGTGGTCGCCCAGCAGTCACAACAGATAGCGCAACAAGGCCAACAGCTGTCTCAACTGACCGTTATGCTACAACAGTTGCTACCACAGCTTCAGCAGTCATCTCCTCCGCCAGCTCCTGCACCTCCTCCGCAGCGAGTGGCCGCTCCTGGGATACGCTTATCCTTGCCGGATAAATTTGATGGGGACTCTAAGTTTTGCCGTGGCTTTCTTTCCCAATGTTCCCTGCATCTGGAGATGATGTCGGACCTGTTTCCCACTGAAAGGTCTAAGGTGGCTTTCGTAGTCAGTCTTCTGTCCGGAAAAGCCCTGTCATGGGCCACACCGCTCTGGGACCGCAATGACCCCGTCACTGCCTCTGTACACTCCTTCTTCTCGGAAATCCGAAGTGTCTTTGAGGAACCTGCCCGAGCCTCTTCTGCTGAGACTGCCCTGTTGAACCTGGTCCAGGGTAATTCTTCCGTTGGCGAGTATGCCGTACAATTCCGTACACTTGCTTCAGAATTGTCCTGGAATAATGAGGCCCTCTGCGCGACCTTCAAAAAAGGCCTATCCAGCAACATTAAAGATGTTCTGGCCGCACGAGAAATTCCTGCTAATCTACATGAACTTATTCACCTAGCCACTCGCATTGACATGCGTTTTTCTGAAAGGCGTCAGGAACTCCGCCAAGATATGGACTCTGTTCGCACGAGGCGTTTCGTCTCCTCGGCTCCTCTCTCCTCTGGTCCCCTGCAATCTGTTCCTGTGCCTCCCGCCGTGGAGGCTATGCAGGTCGACCGGTCTCGCCTGACACCTCAAGAGAGGACACGACGCCGTATGGAGAACCTCTGCCTGTACTGTGCTAGTACCGAACACTTCCTGAGGGATTGTCCTATCCGTCCTCCCCGCCTGGAAAGACGTACGCTGACTCCGCACAAAGGTGAGACAGTCCTTGATGTCTACTCTGCTTCTCCACGTCTTACTGTGCCTGTGCGGATGTCTGCCTCTGCCTTCTCCTTCTCTACAGTGGCCTTCTTGGACTCTGGATCTGCAGGAAATTTTATTTTGGCCTCTCTCGTCAACAGGTTCAACATCCCGGTGACCAGTCTCGCCAGACCCCTCTACATCAATTGTGTAAATAATGAAAGATTGGACTGTACCATACGTTTCCGCACGGAGCCCCTTCTTATGAGCATCGGATCTCATCATGAGAGGATTGAACTTTTGGTCCTCCCCAATTGCACCTCGGAGATTCTCCTTGGACTTCCCTGGCTTCAACTTCATTCCCCAACCCTGGATTGGTCCACTGGGGAGATCAAGAGTTGGGGGTCCTCTTGTTCCAAGAACTGTCTAAAACCGGTTCCCAGTAACCCTTGCCGTAACTCTGTGGTTCCTCCAGTAACCGGTCTCCCTAAGGCCTATATGGACTTCGCGGATGTTTTCTGCAAAAAACAAGCTGAGACTCTACCTCCTCACAGGCCTTATGATTGCCCTATCGACCTCCTCCCGGGTACTACTCCACCCCGGGGCAGAATTTATCCTCTCTCTGCCCCAGAGACTCTTGCCATGTCCGAATACGTCCAGGAGAATCTAAAAAAGGGCTTTATCCGTAAATCCTCCTCTCCTGCCGGAGCCGGATTTTTCTTTGTGTCCAAAAAAGATGGCTCCCTACGTCCTTGCATTGACTACCGCGGTCTTAATAAAATCACGGTTAAGAACCGCTACCCCTTACCCCTCATCTCTGAACTCTTTGATCGCCTCCAAGGTGCCCACATCTTCACTAAATTGGACTTAAGAGGCGCCTATAACCTCATCCGCATCAGAGAGGGGGACGAGTGGAAAACGGCATTTAACACCAGAGATGGACACTTTGAGTATCTGGTCATGCCCTTTGGACTGTGCAATGCCCCTGCCGTCTTCCAAGACTTTGTCAATGAAATTTTTCGTGATCTGTTATACTCCTGTGTTGTTGTATATCTGGACGATATCCTAATTTTTTCTGCCAATCTAGAAGAACACCGCCAGCATGTCCGTATGGTTCTTCAGAGACTTCGTGACAACCAACTCTATGCCAAAATTGAGAAATGTCTGTTTGAATGCCAATCTCTTCCTTTTCTAGGATATTTGGTCTCTGGCCAGGGACTACAGATGGATCCAGACAAACTCTCTGCCGTCTTAGATTGGCCACGCCCCTCCGGACTCCGTGCTATCCAACGCTTTTTGGGGTTCGCCAATTATTACAGGCAATTTATTCCACATTTTTCTACCATTGTGGCTCCTATCGTGGCTTTAACCAAAAAAAATGCTGATCCCAAGTCCTGGCCTCCTCAAGCAGAAGACTCCTTTAAACGACTCAAGTCTGCCTTTTCTTCGGCTCCCGTGCTCTCCAGACCTGACCCTTCCAAACCCTTCCTATTGGAGGTTGATGCCTCCTCAGTGGGAGCTGGAGCTGTTCTTCTACAAAAAAATTCTTCCGGGCATGCTGTCACTTGTGGTTTTTTCTCTAGGACCTTCTCTCCAGCGGAGAGGAACTACTCCATCGGGGATCGAGAGCTTCTAGCCATTAAATTAGCACTTGAGGAATGGAGGCATCTGCTGGAGGGATCAAGATTTCCTGTTATTATCTACACCGACCACAAGAACCTCTCCTACCTCCAGTCTGCCCAACGGCTGAATCCTCGCCAGGCCCGGTGGTCTCTGTTCTTTGCCCGATTTAATTTTGAGATTCACTTTCGTCCTGCCGATAAGAACATTAGGGCCGATGCTCTCTCTCGTTCCTCGGATGCCTCAGAAGTTGATCTCCCTCCGCAACACATCATTCCACCTGACTGCCTGATCTCCACTTCTCCTGCCTCCATCAGGCAGACTCCTCCAGGAAAGACCTTTGTTTCTCCACGCCAACGCCTCGGAATCCTCAAATGGGGTCACTCCTCCCATCTCGCAGGTCATGCGGGCATCAAGAAATCTGTGCAACTCATCTCCCGCTTCTATTGGTGGCCGACTCTGGAGACGGATGTTGGGGACTTTGTGCGAGCCTGCACTATCTGTGCCCGGGATAAGACTCCTCGCCAGAAGCCCGCTGGTTTTCTTCATCCTCTGCCTGTCCCCGAACAGCCTTGGTCTCTGATTGGTATGGATTTTATTACTGATTTACCCCCTTCCCGTGGCAACACCGTTATTTGGGTGGTCGTTGATCGATTCTCCAAAATGGCACATTTCATCCCTCTTCCTGGTCTTCCTTCTGCGCCTCAGTTGGCTAAACAATTTTTTGTACACATTTTTCGTCTTCACGGGTTGCCTACGCAGATTGTCTCGGATAGAGGGGTCCAATTCGTGTCTAAATTCTGGAGGGCTCTCTGTAAACAACTCAAGATTAAATTAAATTTTTCCTCTGCATATCATCCCCAGTCCAATGGACAAGTAGAAAGAATTAACCAGATCCTGGGTGATTATTTGCGACATTTTGTTTCCTCCCGCCAGGATGACTGGGCAGATCTCCTTCCATGGGCCGAATTCTCGTATAACTTCAGGGTCTCTGAATCTTCCTCCAAATCCCCATTTTTCGTGGTGTACGGCCGTCACCCTCTTCCCCCCCTCCCTACCCCCTTGCCCTCTGGTCTGCCCGCTGTGGATGAAATTTCTCGTGACCTTTCCATTATATGGAGAGAGACCCAAAATTCTCTCTTACAGGCTTCTTCACGCATGAAGAGGTTCGCGGATAAGAAAAGAAGAGCTCCCCCCGTTTTTCCCCCTGGAGACAAGGTATGGCTCTCCGCTAAATATGTCCGCTTCCGTGTCCCTAGCTACAAGTTGGGACCACGCTATCTTGGTCCTTTCAAAATTTTGTGTCAAATTAATCCTGTCTCTTATAAACTTCTTCTTCCTCCTTCTCTTCGTATCCCTAATGCCTTTCACGTCTCTCTTCTCAAACCACTCATCCTCAACCGTTTTTCTCCCAAATCTGTTCCTCCCACTCCTGTTTCCGGCTCCTCGGACGTCTTCTCGGTCAAGGAAATTTTGGCTGCCAAAAAGGTCAGAGGGAAAAATTTTTTTTTAGTAGACTGGGAGGGTTGTGGTCCTGAAGAGAGATCCTGGGAACCTGAGGACAACATCCTTGACAAAAGTCTGCTCCTCAGGTTCTCAGGCTCCAAGAAGAGGGGGAGACCCAAGGGGGGGGGTACTGTTACGCCGAGCGCTCCGGGTCCCCGCTCCTCCCCGGAGCGCTCGCTTCACTCCCTCCGCTGCAGCGCTCCGGTCACGTCCTCTGACCCGGGGCGCTGCGATCCCGCTGCCAGCCGGGATGCGATTCGCGATGCGGGTAGCGCCCGCTCGCGATGCGCACCCCGGCTCCCCTACCTGACTCGCTCCCCGTCTGTTCTGTCCCGGCGCGCGCGGCCCCGCTCCCTAGGGCGCGCGCGCGCCGGGTCTCTGCGATTTAAAGGGCCACTGCGCCGCTGATTGGCGCAGTGGTTCCAATTAGGGTTTTCACCTGTGCACTTCCCTATATTACCTCACTTCCCTTGCACTCCCTTGCCGGATCTTGTTGCCTTAGTGCCAGTGAAAGCGTTCCTTGTGTGTTCCTTGCCTGTGTTTCCAGACCTTCTGCCGTTGCCCCTGACTACGATCCTTGCTGCCTGCCCCGACCTTCTGCTACGTCCGACCTTGCTTCTGCCTACTCCCTTGTACCGCGCCTATCTTCAGCAGCCAGAGAGGTGAGCCGTTGCTAGTGGATACGACCTGGTCACTACCGCCGCAGCAAGACCATCCCGCTTTGCGGCGGGCTCTGGTGAAAACCAGTAGTGGCTTAGAACCGGTCCACTAGCACGGTCCACGCCAATCCCTCTCTGGCACAGAGGGTCCACTACCTGCCAGCCGGCATCGTGACACAGCTGCTGATAAGTACTGGAAGGATTAAGATTTTTAAATAGAAGTAATTTACAAATCTGCTTAACTTTCTGGCACCAGTTGATTTAAAAAAAATGTTTTCCACCTTAGTACCCCTTTAATAAGAGTAGCACACCGATAATAGCTACAGAATGTGCAGAATGAATCTGAATAATAATGTCCAAGGAATATTTTTCTCTTTTGTCTCCTGGCAAACAGTGTTAAATCAGGGGACCTTGGTCCATCAGGGGAAATGATTCCGAGAGTCCACGCTGTATTTACTGTATACAAAACATATTCTCATGAAGGTTTAATTGTATTGTAATCTTTGTTGTTATCATTGTACACACAGGACACATCAATATGATCTAATAGATTATTTGTGAACTATCATATAAAAAATAGACCCTAGTGACAATTGATCATCTCTAAATGGGGTTGTCCTCTGCTGGACCTTTGGTGCCCTTGCTTTAGAGTCTGGGCCTAATGGAGGATCCTCTGGCCTGATCCTAAAGACACAACTTTCCTATTTTTTAAAGTAAATCACTTTTTCACTATTAAGACCAAGAACTTGCAAGGACTACAAGGAAAATCTAATGTACAAAACTCCAACCTGGCAGGCATACATACAATCAACATGGTAAAGAAATGGGTCTACAAAAGCCGGGCATGAGCAAGCATTTCACAGCCACATGGGCGCTATAAATAAGGAATTTCAGAGTAAATCCTATGTAATAAGCATAAAAAAGTCATTAACATCTAATTCTTTTGTCCTTAATCTTGGATTTAAGCAAGCCTTTGAGAAAGGATATACAGTAAAGTGTATTCTTACATTATGAAGACATTGTCCAGGGATAGCTTGAAACCTTTGAGCCTTCAGACTAATTAGAAGTTGCGCTTTGAACAACTGATTTAATGGTTTTCACAATGTATTAAAATATTGAGTCAATTCTTCTAATTCCTAGATGGAATTTGAAGTATCCAAATAGACCAAAGACTAAAAGACAACAGTATACCCCCAGGAGGTTCAACTTCAAGGAGAGAATCCATGGAAACAACTTCTAGATAGGAAGTTCAGTGAATACACTTATTCATAAGACAGTTTTACAGTCCAGCTGAACTTCAAATACATTTCAATCCACACCTGGTTTCTATGTAAGTCACCAATCCTCTTATCAATCATTGCCACCAGTATTTGCATACTGTATTTCAATATCTGTTTAAAGAGATTTATAAAAAGTGTTCATTTCTACTAACAATGGATGAGCAGGTGCCTGGCTGTTTCACTGTAACACACAAAATAGTTATAAATTTACAATGCAGATGTCAAAAAATTTTGTACGGGGGTTGTAATATCCATTTCTGTGTTTTTGCATTTTTCTGTTTTAGGTCCTGTTCAGACATTGTTTTTGTGTCTGATCAGTTTCTATGCTAATTCTTCCTGGTTTGGGAAGAGTTAACCCTACAGCCCTGGGAGTTCATAAAAGTACTCTTCATGTGCTGTTGGGGGCTGGTAATTAGACCTGTATTCTGGCCAAGATGGAATCATGTTAACTTTGTCTTTGGGCACTTATCCTGAGCTTTAACCATGGTTATCTATCCTGTTTTATAGAGAGATTTTAGCCTGCTTTGTTTTAGCACATTTGTCAGGTTTTAATATTTTGTATGTTCGTTTTGTATTTGCTTTGATATATCTTAGTCTGTGTTTACACTGTGTGTTATGTCAGTCCTGTTTTAACCTTGTATATTCATGCTACTCCTAGGAATTCCAGAACCTTGGACTAATCCATCTATCTAGGAGTGAGTGAGTCTTGTGTCTGTACCCGTATTTGCTTGTATTTAGTATTTATGCTTCCTTCTAGGCCAGTATCCTGATCACTCGGTGGAGAGTGCCCGCTGGCTAGGAGTCTATTTGGCTTTGGTATTGATGTCCCTCCATGCTTGGAGTGGGGTGTCTCATGTGTTCCTTTTTCTGAGTTCAGTGTGAACAGTGCTTTTGATTTCCCAACGGTTTAGTGTTTTGGCATTCAGTTTACCTGGTCATCCCCACATCTAGTCTTGTTAATATTATCATATATCTGCCGTTAATCTTTATTCTGATTTCTGAACTGTATGTTAGTATGCTATATCCCACCTTGTTTGTATTTATATATCTGTTTGTTGGTTCAGTTATGTTCCTGACATCTACAGCTCCATTTGTTTTGTTGACTTTGACACCATTGCACTTTAGAGCAGATGGGCAAGTAGGCAGGGAGAGTGGTTTTAGGGACAACTTAAGGCTCACTTCCCCCTGCCCCCATTAATGACAGGGGTCTAATTTTATTTTACATAAAGGCTGCAGCTCACTGTTTTTATCTGGCCCTCCTTTTATTGGTGTGCAGCTTAGCCTTTTTTATCAGTGGTGTGAGAGCACCAGGGGTGTTATGTTGCGCTGCCTCTACCTAATTTGCAGAAACTGCAGGATAGAAGCCAGAATAGATTGCTGTGATTGGTTACAGAAGCAGAATTAAAAGTAGCCCTACACCATATCCTATAGTCAGCTGAACCTCCTGCCACTAGTGGGTTCAGCAAACTCTCTATGATGTACAGCACCATTTACACCCACAAGGGGAGGTGTAGGTATTGACATAGGCTCTAGAAGAGCATAGTACTAGCAAAAGGATGTTGATACACTGTGTCAGTAGCTGCATCTATATAATCCTAATTGAAAGAAATATGGTTAGGGTGCTTCTAGCCTTATTGTTGGCAAAAGGCTAAAGCCCCTCGTCTTGTAATGTATACATGCACAGATGGACTGTTTGTCTTCCAACATTTTGAACCATTGAGTAAAAAAATGGGTAGCAAAGTCTTATCTTCCCCTCATTTAGACTTTGCTATTGCTTCAGGAAATGTGGGTCCATGGGTTTGAAACATAAGGACAGGAATTAAGCACCTAAGCTCTAGTTATATTCATAATATCCCCTTTAGAGTACACTAAAGCAGCACTGTATAAAAAGTGGCTATGGCCTGCAATCTAATTTAGCATATTTAGTGATTTATTCTTTGTATCACCTCCCCCTAATAGATGAAATTACTGAATGTGTAACCCAATTCTTTTAATTCAGAATTCCTCAAAATGATATTTGCAAATGTGTTTGGTAAAGCAGACACATCTTATCAGTTTCATTTGTGAAGACAAAGCAATTTAAACCTACCTGTAACAGTTGTTATCAAATTTGTTATAGCTAGCAAATGCAATGAGAACTCCAAATCCTGCTCCAAGGGAGTAAAATATTTGTGTTGCAGCATCTATCCATACCTATATGAAAAACAAAGAAATATTTAACCTACTGACAAAATGAATTAGTATATAAAGGGTTTATCCAGGTTTTTAAAATTGATGGCCTGTTCTCATACTAGGGGAACTCTGATGGGAAAACAATGTATTTAAAATCAACTGGTGCTAGAAAGTTAAACAGATTTGTAAATTACATCTATTTAAAAATCTTAATTATTCCAGAACTTATCAGCTGCTGTATACTACAGAGGAAGTTCTTTTCTTTTTGAATTTATTTTCTGTCTGACCACAGTGCTCTCTGCTGACACCACTGTCCATGTCCGGAACTGACCAGAGCAGGAGCAAATCCCCATAGAAAACCTATCCTGCTCTGGACAGTTCCTTACATGGACAGAGGTGTCAGCAGAGAGCACTGTGGTCAGACTGAAAATAAATTAAAAGAACTTCCCATGGAGCATACGGCAGCTGATAAGTACTTGAAGGATTAAGATTTTTAAATAGAAGTAATTTACAAATCTGTTTAACTTTCTGGCACCAGTGGATTTTAAAATCATTGTTTTTTTCCACCAGAGTCCCCCTTTAAAGGGAACTCCGGTTATTGTCTTTTATTTTCAATAAGCGTGAGGAGGGTGGAAGGATATTAAAAGAAACTTCTCTTACTTTCCATCTCTACCCCCGCTGCAGTGATGACTGATGATAGTGCGGGTGACCCCAATGATAATGATTTTTACCTGACCCTGCTCTGTGGCCCCGTTCGCCCGTTATCTTCCTTATTTGGGTGGCAGGCTTATTGCACTGGCGTCGCTCCAGGAGCTTGATAACGTCACCACTTTAGCCTTCTCACTATGCCTGGCTGCGAGAAGACTAGAAGAAGCAGCAGCGGTGACGTCAGCCTGCTCCTAGAGCGACACCTATGCACCAAGCCTGCGGCCTGAATAAGGAGGATGGCGAGCGAATAGAGCCACATATATGGGATGGGTAAGCTCCATTATCATCAGTATCATCCGTACTACAATCCTGAACCAACAAGTTATTACAGGTGACACTAATGAAAGATTCTTATTTAAATCATTGTGCCCCATCATGTCCCTGCCTGTATCATTTCCATGGTTACTATAGTTATTTCACTGCATATTTAAATCATCATAAGGTGTTCAAAACAACTTTGCCTTAAGATAAACATTTATCAAAATGATAAATAGGATTAAAAATAATTTAGCAGGACACTCACCGTCGATTCTTTTAGTCTTTTGAAGTCTATATGGAGGTATGAACTAATGCCTTTGAAAGAGCCAGGCAGGGTTACTCCACGTATGAGGAGTACAAATAGCACCACATATGGGAGTGTTGCTGTTATCCATACTACCTAACAGGAAAAATGAAAGAAGTTTAATTCTAATCCACTTTGTAACATACAATCAGTGACCACTGTATACCTAGCTTCTCTGCTTTGTTCAGTCAGAAAGAGGTGTGAGTTCTGCCCACACAGAGGATCAGTCAGCCTTCCAAAAATGTCTTCAGCAAGTTGTCATATTCCCCATAAAAAACTATTTTGGAGAATATTACCTAAAACTAAGGCCCTAATCACACTACAGAGATTCTAAGTGGAATTGTTCTGGCTTGCAGCAGCCTCCCATTGGTTTCAGTGGGAGTTCCGCTGCTCTGCTGACACATTGAAGAAATGGATTCCAGTGGAAGACTGAACATGTTCAAACTTCCTGCAGAACCTGCCAGAGAAGTTCTGTTGTCAATGGGACAGCTCTTATGTCTGCAGCAAATGTACACCAGCAAATACATACAAATGTGGTGCAAAAAGAGCCTATGAGAAAGGAAAGAAATGGTGTTGTGCCATTCACACCTAACCCTGTGGATAAGTAGGGAATATGTTGGTACAGTAAGTAATGAGCAGAGAAGACACAATTATTCCCATCATAGGCATTAAGGGTATATTTACATATACCGTATCTGCTGCAGCTTTGCTACAGTTGAATCAATATAAATGAAAAATTGAGCAAAGCATAACATTCAAAGCATCAAATCCGCAGGGAATATGGTACATGTGAATGTCCCTTAAGGGTGTGTTCCCACTTGCCGTATTTTGCTGCGTATTTGCGTATTTTCATTCCCATTGAAGCCAATGGGTAGCAAAATATGCAGTTGATTCCCATTGACTTTAATGGGTAGGAACATACGCAGCAGCAAATGCGCAGCAAAATACGTCAAGTGGGAATGTACCCTAAGGGTACGTTCACACAAGCGGACCCACAGTGTATTTTACACTGCAGATCTGCCGCTGAAGGACCCCTTCATGGTGGATTTACATGTGCCTGCTTGGAGCAGCAATATGCTTCTACGAGCCGACACACTGCAATGTGCGAGTCGCAGAGCACATGTGCAGTATACTCGCATATCGTTGAAGCTCTCGACCTAGCTCATGGAACTGAGGGAGTGGCCGCGATGTGTCCGAGTACTCCGCGCATGCGTGACAACTTGCACATCGCAGTGTGTCTGCTCGTAGCGGTGTATTGCTGCTCCGGGAAGGCACATGTAAAGCCACCATGCAGCAGTCCTTCAGCGGCGGATCTGCACCATAAAATACACTGTGGGTCCGCTTGCGTGAACCCTACTCTTAAGATGTATTCATAGGATCCATGTGTGAAATTAATGAGGAGGTGGCTGACCCTGTGTGTAATTCCCTTCATTCATTTCAGCTAGAGTTATCTTGTGAACTGGTGAGCACACTATTAGACAGGTGCGGCTTAACTGGTAGATATGTGATACATAAAAGGAAAAGGAACAGGCACTTAATTATTCAAAAAAAACTACTATGATTATGTGGTTTCTTCTCATCTCCCTAAACAAACACTGAACCTCTTAACCACTATATGCATATAGTCTGTGCTTAAAGGACACGTTTCATGCCAAATCTGTACAGAAAAAGATCCCCTAGTTTATAACTACAGTTTATATTAGTACATATGAGTCCACTACACAGGTGCAAAATACTGATAAATAATCACTCATATGCCTACTATTCATAAGGGAGTAGCTGCCTAGTATAATAGTTGCACACAGATAACACATATACAGGGTGCAAGTTACATGATAGCGACTTGCAGAAGACTAAGGGTCCTTGATGTGGGTTGCGAACTTGCATATTTTGGCTAGAACATCAACTAACACCTCATGTTTATCATATGTATATATTTTTTATGATGCGGTCTGGCCTTGTGATGCTGGGGGGAGCCCGGGGTGCCAGTGCTTTGTGGGGTGCACACATAAGATACGGGGCAGACCATCTGATTGAATAGTATGGGCGTCATGTTATTATGTTTACAGGCACCCTGTATATGCCTTGTCTGTGTGCAACTATACTACTAGGCAGCTCCCTCAGTGTTTTGCACCTGTGCAACCTTCCCTTATATACACTCAGAAACCGTGCGTGTCCACCCCGGAGTTTCCCTATTATTTATATGTACTGTAATGATTTATGTATACTTAGTTATTACTTACCTTTGCATATTTCTATATACTCCACACTGGTGGACATAGATGCACTTGCTATAAGATTGCTTGGTGT
The DNA here is from genome assembly GCF_029499605.1 of Hyla sarda. Classification (NCBI taxonomy): domain Eukaryota; kingdom Metazoa; phylum Chordata; class Amphibia; order Anura; family Hylidae; genus Hyla; species Hyla sarda. The sequence continues at coordinate 204,102,036 of NC_079194.1, read as the reverse complement.
AGTTACGTCAGCGCACACACATCAGTAACCAACCCCCATGCGGGATATGCATGTGCTCGTGCTAATATCCACTTCATGTTTTACTCAGCACTTGTGCAAACCTGCAGACCGGATTTTAAAACACGACAGGAGACTCCATTATGCTAATTCTTCTTTACTGTCAAAAATAGCAGCTAGGTACAATAAAGTTTTTTCAAAGAAATAAAAAACAATAGAATGCAAATAGGTATGCCCTAACCACCAATCAGAGGTGAGCATAGGTGATATAAGGTGCATACAGGTAATCTACTTCCTCTTCTTTGCTGCTCTGCATCAAGGTTAACTGTTACAAAATCTCTCTAATGCATTATTGTTAGCCATATTGTCTCAAAAGTATAAATTACTCATATGATTTATTATTTTTCATATTCCCATATCCATATCGTGGTATACCTTATATATTAACCTTTGTCACTCCTAACAGAGGAAGCCATGATTTCTAATAACCCCATGGATCTATCAATCTTAAGGGGATGGGCTCAACGATCCATTTGCATGTTTGGAGGTATTAACTCCACTATTTGTACTGAAAGAAAGAGGTCTATTTTATTAAAGTTAGACCCTCAACTTATTCATTTGGCTAACACCGAATCAAATGCTCCTACGGAAGGTCTCCTTTTTGGGGAGTCTTTTATAAAAGAAATTAACAAGTATGTTAATTTATTTTCATCCCTGGATAAAGCTCAATCCTCATTGAGAAAGGTTTTTCAACCTCGTGTTTTTCACAAGGCTGGAAAGAGAAGGGGCAGACTTCTCATAAGCTCGTCCCAAGAGGGACATTATTCCCGTGCCCCCCCCCTCCAACAAGAGTGGATAGATATACCACCCCTCCCACCCCTTTCCAACCCTACCCCTTCTTCCCTAGAAGAGGAAGACCATGGAGGGCACGAGGACATCGAGGTTTTCCAAGATCCAGACCTCCTACAGGTAAGCTCCCTACCCCCACCTTTTTCCCAAATAAAGTTAGGAGGAAGAATAGCCCATTTTTTACACACGTGGGCTATGATAACCTCAGACACCTGGGTGCTGAACACAGTTCTAGGGTTCCAAATAGACTTTGTTTAACCCCCTATTCAATACAGTCTTCCTCACTCCCCTACCTCTCCAAAACAAGATCCCTCTACACCATCCGACCAATTTTGGACACCGGAGGAATCGGTGTCTCAGTTACAAGTTGGGTGGAAAAAATCGGGGAAAGCCTCCCATAAAAGGCACCATATTGCCGTTCCTTCATCCCCCCTAAAGAAAAATAAAAAAGATAAGGACCAGGTTGCTTCTGTGGCTTTTATAAAAAGCAAACATGCAGATGCTGTTATGATTCAGCTAGCTGGATGTGGATCCTCTGTGTCAGCGAGGGATTGGCGTGGACCGTGTTGGTGGACCGGTTCTAGGTTGCTACTGGTTTTCACCAGAGCCCGCTGCAAAGCGGGATGGTCTTGCTGCGGCGGTAGCAACCAGGTCGTATCCACCGGCAATGGCTCAACCTCCCTGACTGCTGAGAAGGCGTGGGACAGAAGGACTAGGCTGAGGCAAGGTCAGACGTAGCAGAAGGTCGAGCCATGTCCACTAAATTTAGTCAAGCGGGAGGATCTCTAGCAGATATCCTAAAAGCTGCAGATTGGTCATCTGAGACCACTTTTAAAACTTTTTATTTTAGACCAGAATCACCATGTATCTATGGTTATCTTATAATTTGATATTGTATTGTACTATACTTGCTTTTGTTATTATATGTACTTTCTTATTAGTTAATATTTGATAGCTTTAAACTTGCATAATGGAGTCTCCTGTCGTGTTTTAAAATTGGAGATTTTCCTAGTCTAGATGACGGAAAACATAGATTTTATTAACGACAGGAGACGAACATTATCCCTCCCTATTCCATTCCCGATATTATCTTCATGTTTTATTTCTTTCAGCTTAATTGCTCATTCCGGATGAGATTTCGTTTAAGAGATGAATTCCCTTCTTCAACTCCACAATTTCTGGACGTTCGTTGCATTTTTCATCTAGAGTTCTTCAGCCGTTGGAAGATTTTACTCTTCAATCATTCGGACTGTTTCTTCTGTTAACTTGCGTTATTTGTTCAAATAGTCCATATGGTTATATTAGATATACTCCTTCTATGGGAAAATGTATTTGGTTATTTTTGTTATTTTATTTATATATTTTATCTCTTCGCACCAATGAAGGGGAAGTAGATTACCTGTATGCACCTTATATCACCTATGCTCACCTCTGATTGGTGATTAGGGCATACCTATTTGCATTCTATTGTTTTTTATTTCTTTGACAAAACTTTATTGTACCTAGCTGCTATTTTTGACAGTAAAGAAGAATTAGCATAATGGAGTCTCCTGTCATTAAGAAAATCTATATTTTCCGTCATCTAGACTAGGAAAATCTCCAATTTGTTGTTACATGCCAGGTATGACAGAGCGGCCCTGCTCTGATAAACTACTTCATTTGTAGTTAGTGTATATAAGCGAGCATTGTTCTCAGAATTATTGCCATGACAATGAGCTTGCCCTAAGCTCGAAAAGTGTTGGCGTGTGTGTTTTTATGCACTTTATTTTAGTTTTTTGCACCATGTTTTAACCTGGATAGATTAAAGGTCAAGATTTAACTGCGAATCACAAGGCTTGAGAGCTGGACTACCATTCCTTTTCTACTTCCCTTATACAGCATTGTGGCTGATCTGCTTCATAGTAGGAATAGTTTTCTAACCTGCCATTGTACCAGTAACCAGTAAGTTTGAGTGATTTTTGTCCCTTTTTTATTTCCATATTTATATATTAATAAATAATTATATACATATATATATATATATATATCAAGGCTGATTTGTGAGTCGCTCACCCCGTGCACGCCCGCCTCGCCACCTGTGCCGTGGACCGGCCGGTACCGCCTCCGGCTACTCACTTGTAGAAGAAGAAACAAGGTCCGGCACTAGGTTGCAGGTAAAAACTTCTTATTCTTTTATTTCAAGATTCTGTGGTACAGGGTAGAAAGTCTGACGCGTTTCGCTAAAAAGCTTAATAGTAGACTCAATCGTCTACGATTAAGCTTTTTAGCGAAACGCGTCAGACTTTCTACCCTGTACCGCAGAATCTTGAAATAAAAGAATAAGAAGTTTTTACCTGCAACCTAGTGCCGGACCTTGTTTCTTCTTATACATATATATATATATATATATATATATATATATATATATATTTCAGGGCAACCCCCAATAAGCATCCATTTACTGTTACATACTTTGCCCGATGTCTTCACTCCTTTCCAAAGGCTGAAAAAAAGTACTATAAGTACAGCAAACAGGCAAATAGTTAGCTGCCATCGTGGTTGTCCAAGGTCATGAATTCCAGCACTTTGATGTAGATGTAGCACTGCTCGCCTATGGGAACAGATACACAGGATATAACTAGACTGTTTCCTGGTGACTAGTCAAATAATTTAGGTGACATGTACAAATATGCTATGCTCTGATTCAAATCATCTGCTCCATACAGGTTTGTGCTCAACAGACATCAACAAGGTCAACCACAATGGGAGAGATTTATCAAAGCCTGTGCACTAGAAAAGTTTTCCAGTTGCCCATAACAACCAATAAGATAATTTCTTTCATTTTTAAAAAGGCCTCTAAAGGATAAAAGAAGTAATCTGATTGGTTGCTATGACAACTGGTCAACTTTTCCTTTGCAACGGTTTTGATAAATCTTCCCATTTCCCTTTACCTATTCTGTGTTCTCACAACTTTTTAAAAACTGGTATGTCTTTTAATATTTTATACATTATATTACATGGTATATAATCTAATAATAAACGGTTTTATAAAGACATGTTAAAATGTATCACATTTTAGTTCTTGGTTTATTACTTCACCCTGCAGCAGTATAAACAGACTAGTCAGGGAAAAGTTTATTCTAGTGACATTCATTCATGGTATATCAGTGAGATGTGGGTACTGGTCGGTGAGAGTCTAACCTCTAGGACCCCTCAATGTAAAATCTAAAAAGTTCTGAATAGTTTAGTGCTACAGCCCTTTCAGAGTTTTTCCTGTGCAGCACTGTGAACAAGGCCATGTTGTAGTTACCAGGAGGTGACTCGAAGCACCATTGTGAAAGGAAAAACTGTGAATGGGCCTTCATTCTGGGGATGGTTCTAGAGGTCACACCTCCACAAGTCAGAAATTGATAACCTTGTGCACCTGTATGTTAAAGTGGTACTCTGCCCCTAGACATCTTATCCCCTATCCAAAGGATAGGGGATAATATGTCTGATTGCGGGGGTCCCGCTGCTGGGGACCCCCGCTATCTCGGCTGCGGCACCCCAGACATCCGGTGCATGGAGCAAACTTTGCTCCATGCCAGATAACTGGCGGAGGCTCATGACATTACGCCCCGCTCGTAACGTCACAACCATGCCCCCTAAATGCAAGTTTATGGGAGGGGGCGTGATGGCAGTCATGCCCCCTCCCATAGACTTGCATTGAGGGGGCGTGGCTGTGACGTCACGAGTGGGGCATGGCCATGACGTCATGAGCCTCCAGCGCTGCACCCAATGCTCTAAACAAACACCAGGTGCAACAGGGAGATAGCGGGGTTCCCAGCGGTGGGATCCCCGCGATTAAACATCTTATCCCCTATCCTTTGGATGTCTATGGGCAAAGTACCCTTTAAGTAGCAGGTAAATGACTGTTCCTGTGAAGTACATATACATTTCCACATAAACGGGTTAATGTCAGATATTGCTGAAAGAAGTCTCGTGAGGTAGGTGTTGTGGCACAGAAAAAAGCTGAGATTTCCCTAGAAATATTTTTGAAATGTGACAAGAGGCAAGGGACACAACAATGAATTGTGAAACATATTGCTAAATGTTACACAAGTACCTTGCCTGGCCTTAGCACCGTTTCTGACCTCCTCTTGGCACACTTCCTTTGTTGTCTTGACACTTTTGAAAGAAGTGCCAGCCAATCAGAAGGTGAGAGCGCTGGGCCAATCAAACGGTGCTTACACCTCCTGGCATCGTCTGAATTGCATCAGTACTTTGCCTGTAATTGAGATTTAGCCCATCACTAGCGTTCATGGTTTCCTGTATTCCTATATGTGTTCTGATCTTCTGTGACCTTCCCATGTGTTTTTGACCAACTGTTTGATGCTTCTTGATGGCCCTGCACTTAGTTTAGCATAGGGACAGCAGCCCAGATAGGAGCCGCCATTTAGGGCAGATTGTCCAATTAGGTAGTGACAGTGATTCGGGCTAGATCCTAGTCTGCACTGATCCCTACCCCTTTTGACTTATTTTTTGCCTCCAGGGGCCTCTTATAAGCAATCCTGGGCAGGCTGTATCAATTGACAAGTAACAGAAGATATTGTATTAATTGTGAGTCACAGCCGACACTGAGGCCTAGCTAAGCAGCTGGACACAGAGCTGTGGGCTTAAAGGACAACTGCAGCGTTCTAAGGCTGGGTTCACACCACATTTTCAGCCATACGGGACCGTATTGATCTGTTTAAGATCTGTTTAAACCGTGGTCCACCACGGTTTTAGGTCCGGTGGGAAAACCGCATACGGGGCAAAAATGAGCCGACTGGAGTCAGCGTTTCACTCTGGTAGGCTCATTGAAATGAATTAAATACAGGCGGCATACGGCTGGAGGGAGCTAAAACCGGGTGCTCCCGTATCCTTACCGTATACCGCCTGTATGTAATTCATTTCAATGAACCGACCGAAGTGAAACGCTGACTCCGGTCGGCTCATTTTTGCCCCGTATGCGGTTTTCCCACCGAACCTAAAACCGTGGTGGACCACGGTTTAAACAGATCTTAAACAGATCAATAGACCCCTATGTGTCCAATGTATGCAAAAAGTGTATAATTTTTGTCTCCATTTGGGACAAATGCTGCATGTAACAATTTCAGAGATGTGTTTTTTCAGGCACTGCATAACAGTGTAAAGGGGGCCTACCATGTACCACCTACTTAAAGAGTACCTGTCACATAACTAAATTTGTAATATATTGTTTCTTTTAATATATTGTTCCTTTGCTTTTTACTTGCTGTTAAAATTCTCAACCTTTATATGTTTTTAATGTGATTGAAAAAAACGGCCACTAGATGGCTCTGTTCTGTTACGTGTGCAAGTCAAACAGTTAGTTTGGTCTCCTACCAGCCTAGATGGAGACCAAACTCAGGAAGTGCATGCGGGGCATGGTGAGGTACAGCTCTCACAGGCTTCAATGATGTTGCCCCTGCTGGAGAATACCCACTTTCTCCTGCCGAGAGCTCACACAATTTGAGCAATGGGAAAAGTATGATACACAGCTTTTTAAAGCTTGGAAAAAAAAAATTAAGGGCAGGAGGGTTGTTAGGAGTAGTTAGGGAATATAATTGGAGTTAGTTTAGAAAATATGGTTTAATGGCAGGTACTCTTTAAACACTGTTGCATACCAAGACACCCTTTCATGCAGCAATATTCCCTTATGACAGCAGCCTCTTTCAGGAGGATAATATGCACTGCCATGCTGCAAAGAAAAGAGTTTAGGTGTTGATATGGCTTCCAAATCCCCACAACTCAGTGCCATTAAGCATGGAGACTCCATTTCAGGACTTATACTGTAGGACATAAAGGATTTGCTGCTATTGTCTTGGTGCCAGATACCACAGAACATCAGAGTTCTTGAGGGGTCAGTGGGGGTAGATTTATCAAACCTGTGCAGAGGAAGGGGGTGCAGTAGCCCATAGCAACCAATCAGATTTCAGGTTTGATAAATCTCCCCCATGTCTTTATGTGTCAGAGCTGTTCTGACAGCATGTTATGGTTGACTGGTGTACATGCATACAGCTGTGACTAACATAGTAGAAAGATGGTCAGCAACAAAGATCAAATGGGACCCATAGCAATTTTGCAGATTGAAAATTGCATATTCATATCAAGGGGGGGCATGTCACTGCATATTGAGGAGGCAGGGAAGCTCAGCAAGCTTGCTTCGTGCCTCCATTGCTCACAGAAGCACTTTAGCAATAGAACAATGGAGGGGCATAACTTTGAAACTACTGGACCAATTGATGTATGTGAGACATCGTTTTACTTGTGTTCACCAGCTCTATAACCTAGTGTATTGAGTTTAGTGCAGGTGAATAGGCTGTCAGTTTTCCTTCAAATGAGCAATGTTCCGAAAAAAAAAAATAATTATATGAACATTCTTTACCAGCTCTAAATCACGTGACCAAGATGTTCACGTAATGCAAGTCTATGGGACCGTCTATGTCTTATAGACAGAGACGTTGAGGAGTGAAGCAGCTTCAAGGGAGACGCCTGCTCAACTTGGCGCTGGACACAGACCAACCAGGTAGGTAAGAGACAAGGTGTTTATTTACCCAGAATGCAACGCGTTTCACTCTGGGTAAATAGACACCTTGTCACTTACCTGCCTGGTTGAGCCGGCGTCTCCCTTGAAGCTGCTTCACTCCTCAACTCATCTTTGGGCCGGAGGGCTGCGGACACCTCGATATTATGTGCTCACCATTGTTGTGCATGTGCTTACACAACTATACCAGTTGAGCAGCTTACATGCCGTTTTATACACCCCACTGTCCTCTTTTAATACACCACGGAGCGATGTTTCTCATTTTTTTCAGACACTTATAGACATATCTAGTCATTACATGCATCTACCACTATTACCTTAACTACTTTATCATTTGTAGTGTAAAGAACAAAGCAAGGGCATATTAAAGAGGGGAAACAAGTCACACATAATTTATGCCCAATAATGCATCGATAGATCCAAAAAGAAATAAAACAACACAGCTTCACTCCAAAAACAGGCACTTACTCATAAAACTCGGCAGCTGGTGTTAGTTTATATTTTGCATATGTAGTTCCATTAGTTAGAGATAGGTTGAAACGATTTGGGTCTGTACAATTAGCAGTGTTCCATTCATTCCCGCATTTGGTCCAAGGAAGCTCAGAGGTGAAGGAAGATACCAGGTAATATAATGACCATGCAATGATGACATTGTAGTAGAATCCTACATAGAGGGCTATTAATATCACAGTGTAGCCCACACCTGGACAGCGAAGAAAAAAAAACATCTGTAAGAAAGATCTGTTTGAAATTTACTACAAAGTAATACTACCACTAAATCATGGCCATAGTCACCACAGACTCTTTTGGGAAGACATAGAATGTTGCGCAAAGAACGTTATATGCTCCCTATTATATGGCTTCTGAAAGGTTATTAGGGCCTATTAAAAAAACAGATGAAACATTAACTAACAGCTTTGGGAAACATCAACATACAAAATCTGTCATCTGTTTTAGACCATCCTCAGATGGCTTCAATACCTGGAAACCATAAGAGTCTACTGGACATGACTTAGATGATCATAAGGCTCTGTGTTGTAAGCTAAGTTCAGTTCAGGAAAGCTGCAGGAGATCCAGGTCTTACTGATCTAATATGGATATTAAAACCACTAAGATTTTGCCAAAGTTTTGAAAAAATAACTGCAAAATAAATGTAGAACACAACCTAAAGCCTCATGCACATGGTCAAATTACGGCTTTATGCAATCTTCAAGGTGGAAGACCCATACAAAGGCACCTATAGACTCCTGTATCTACTAATAAAAAAGAGAGAGAGGTTCTGCAACTCACCGCTATGTATTGCATCAGCGTAGTGGGGCTGCCATGGATAGCCGGGATGGTGCGGGGAACTCAGAGGCTACAAACCAGTAGGTTTTGTGCAGATGCACTTCTTCCGGCCTCTAGAGGCCGGAAGAAGTGTATCTGCATGAAACCTACCAGTTTGTAGCCTCTGAGCCCCCCCACCATCCCGGCTATCCATGGCAGCCCCACTACGCTGATGCAATGCATAGTGGTGAGTTGCAGGACCTCTCTCTGTTTTTATTAGTATTTTCGTGTCTGCATTTTCCTAGCACCACCGCTAGATATAGCCATACTTTCTGAACCGATGTCTACGTTGGGACTATGCATGTGTCGTTGGTATTAATTGCATGGATGGTGTTCAAGTCAGGTGCCTCCTATTGAAGCCCTTTTCATATGTTATCTTAGACTCCTGTATCTCCATAGGTTCTGATTTCATAAGGATTTTTATTCTGCAGAATTTCATATAGGACTGTTTCATATTAAAGGTATACTCCACTGGAAAACATTTTTTTAATCAACTGGTGCCAGAAAGTTAAACAGATTTGTAAATGACTTCTATTTAAAAATCTTGATCCTTCCAGTACTTATCAGGTGCTATATGCTCCACAGGAAGTTCTTTTCTTTTTGAATTTCCTTTCTGTCTGACCACAGTGCTCTCTGCTGACACCTCTGTCCATTTTAGGAACTGTCTGGAGCACGATAGGTTTGCTATGGGGATTTGCTCCTACTCTGGACAGTCCCTGAAATGGACAGAGGTGTCAGCAGAGAGCACTGTGGTCAGACTGGAAAGGAAATTCAAAAAGAAAAGAACTTCCTGTGGATCATATAGCACCTGATAAGTACTGAAAGGATTAAGATTTTTTTATAGAAGTAATTTGCAAATCTGTTTAACTTTCTGGCACAGTTGATCTGAAGAAAAAATATGTTTTCCAGGGGCGTATCCCTTTAAAATTGTGGAAATCTGGGTTATGGTATCCATGGGCATTGTATTTGCTGTCAGTGGCTGTCACCTGGGTAAATCATCTTTTAATGCACCATAACTGATGTGCGTATATGGAATTACAGTTTCCTATACAGGTTCTTGTACACATATGGTGCCATATTTCTTCTGTCTGTTTCTATATGCTGTTCAGTTTCCAAATTACTTGTGGATGAGTTATGTATGGGTACTGTATGAAAGCAGACAGAAAACAGTTATTTTGTTAGTTGATTTATCCTTAGTATAGAGACTGTATCCATGTGATTCCCTGTAGATTGTTTTACTTCTGATTTACAAGGGGGTAGTGTCACCCATTAGGAATCCCTGTGACCTTGAAATTATAGTACTTGTAGTATATGTATATATTTTAAAGGCTTTTTAAGACTTAAATGGGCACTGTCAAATTAAAAAACATTTTATATGTTGAACATTTTGGCAAAACAATAACCTTTCTAATATACTTCATAAGAAAATGTTATTTCCTTTTTATAGAAACCATGGCTTCTAAAAGCATGGCTCTTTCCAAGCTGAAGCACAGGCATGTAAGTGAGGGTCGGGTAGCACTTCTCTGTCTGATAGGACAGGAAAGAACACAGAGGAGTCCTATCAGACAGGGGAGAGCACAGAGGAGTACTATCAGACAGGAGAGAGCACAGAGGAGTGCTATCATACAGGAGAGAGCACAAAGGAGTGCTATCAGACAGGAGAGAGCACAGAGGAGCACTATCAGACAGGAGAAAGCACAGAGGAGTGCTATCAGAAAGGGGAGAGCACAGAGGAGTCCTATCAGACAGTAGAGAGCACCGAGGAGTACTATCAGACAGGAGAGAGCACAGAGGAGTGCTATCAGACAGGGGAGAGCACAGTGGAGTCCTATCAGACAGGAGAGAGCACAGAGGAATACTATCAGACAGGAGGGAGCACAGAGGAGTACTATCAGACAGGAGAGAGCACAGAGGAGTACTATCAGACAGGAGAGAGCACAGAGGAGTGCTATCAGACAGAAGAGAGCACAGAGGAGTCCTATCGGACAGATGAGAGCCCAGCGGAGTATTATCAGACAGGAGAGAGCACAGAGGAGTGCTATCAGACAGGAGAGAGCACGGAGGAGTCCTATTGGACAGAAGAGAGCACAGAGGAGTATTATCAGACAGGAAGGAGCACAGAAGAGTACTATCAGACAGGCGAGAGCACAGAGGAGTACTATCAGACAGGAGAGAGCACAGAGGAGTGCTATCAGACAGGACAGAGCACAGAGGAGTGGTAGCCCACCCTCACTTACTGGACTTTGTCTATGCCTGTGCTTCAGCTTGGACAAAGCCATTATTTCATGAGCCATGAGTTCTATAAAAAGGAAATACAAGATGTACAACATATAAAAAGTTTTTGAATTTGACAGTGCCCATTTAAAGGGGTACTCCGGTGGAAAACAATATTTTCATATCAACTGGCTACAGAAAGTTAAACAGATTTGTAAATTTCTTCTATTAAAAAAAATCTTAATCCTTCCAGTACCTATCAGCTGCTTACACTACAGAGGAAGTTGATTTGTTCTTTTCTGTCTGACCACAGTTATCTCTGCTGACACCTCTGTCCATGTCAGAAACTTTCCCTAGTAGGAGCAAATCCCCATAGCAAGCCTCTCCTTCTCCGGACAGTTCCTGACATGGACAGAGGTGTCAGCAGAGAGCACCGTGGTCAGACAGAAAATAAGTATACAGCAGCCGATAAGTACTGGAAAGATTAATATTTTTTAATAGAAGTAATTTACAAATCTGTTTAACTTTCTGGCACCAGTTGGTTTAAAAAAAATTGTTTTACACCGGAGTACCCCTTTAAACAGAAAACACCAAACATTAATCAAGAATGAAATGGAAATTTTAATATAATCCTTTTGTATAGTTAAACTGGTTTTAAAGAATTAAGTAGAATACTTGCCTTTGAAACAGGGGCAAATCTTCCAAACTGTGGCAGCGCCTTCTCTGTTATATTGTCCAAGAGCTAATTCCATGTAGAACAGTGGCATTCCGGCAATGATTAAGAATAGTGTGTATGGGATTAGAAAAGCACCTGGAAGAAATAAATGACCATTTAGTTTAAAAAAAACCTTAAAGGGGTACTCCAGTAGAAAACTTTTTATTTTCTAAATCAACTGGTGCCAGAAAGTTAAACAGATCTGTAAATTACTTATATTAAAACATCTTAATCCTTCCAGTACTTATTAGCTGTTGAATACTACAGAGGAAATTCTTTTCTTTTTGGAACACAGAGCTCTCTGCTGACATCACGAGCACAGTGCTCTCTGCTGACATCTCTGTCCATTTTAGGAACTGTCCAGAGTAGGAGAAAATCCCCATAGAAAACATATGCTGCTCTGGACAGTTCCTAAAATGGACAGAGATGTCAGCAGAGAACACTGTGCTCGTGATGTCAGCAGAGAGCACCGTGTTTCAAAAATAAAATAATTTCCTCTGTAGTATTCAGCAGCAAATAAGTACTGGAAGGATTAAGATTTTTTATTAGAAGTAATTTACAAATCTGTTTAACTTTCTGGCACCGGTTGATTTAAAAAAAAAAAAAAAGTTTTCCACCGCAGTACCCCTTTAAGTCTGGTTTCCAAACTGCATTCACTGTCTGCACACATGATACATCCCAATGTGTTGTAGTTGAATGGTGCACATTCTGTGCCTCCAAAGCCTACAGCCTAGTACACAAGACAGCTTACTAACTACACTGCTTACAGGTTCACTGTACAGGGTTAAACAACGCAGAGGTAAAATAGAGCCACATACTCTGCTATGGGTGTTGTATTATACTGTAACATGGTAATTGCTGGTTAAATGGGGCTTAGGAATTAAAAACACGTATACACCTATTTCAGTCAAAATCAAAAAAGGATTATTCTGGTTTAAATCCACCCTTGGCTTAAAAGCACATCAGATAGACAATCACTTTCTAAAATGATTAAATCATTGTTAACTGCAAATAAAGGCCTGCAAGTGTGGCAAGTAAATGTCCCCCACACTATTACACCACCACAAGCCTAAACTATTGATACAAGGTAGGATGGATCCGTGTTTTTATGTTGTTTACGCCAAATTCTGACCCTGCCATCTGACTGCCAAACCAGTCTCCCTATTCTCCTCTGACAGTAACAAGGTATTTCCATCCACACAACTGCTGCTCACATAAAAAAAAAAACTTTATATTTCGTTCTGATACTTGGTTTGAACTTCAGCAAATTGTCTTGACCACACCTACATTCCTAAATACATTGAGTTGCTGTCATGTGATTGGCTGATTACCTATTTCTGATAGCAAGCAATTAAACAGCTGCACCTAATAAAGTGTCTAGTGAGTGAAGCAGGTTACAGACTGGGGGGAGCTATTTTTAACCCCTTGGGGATGAAGCCCACTTAAAGGGGTACTCCGCCCCCTCCCATAGACTTACATTGAGGGGGCGAGGCGTGATGTCACACCGGGGCAAAGTTTTGATGTAACGATACTCCGGCCCCATGGTCGTCCCGCTTCACACTCGGAGCCTCCAGCGCTGTGGAGAGCTCAAAAAGGTGGGTGCAGAATGACAGATTGACAGATGTATTAGGGCCGGAGTACCCCTTTAAGGACAAGGACAATTTTCATTTTTTCTCCTCTTCTTCTAAAAATCATAACGCTTAACATTTTCCACCTACAGACCCATATAAGGGCTTGTTTTTTGCATCACAAATTGTACTTTGTACTGACATCCCTTATTTTATAACATAATCTGTGGCAAAACAAAAAAAATATTATTTGTGGTCTGGAATAAAAAAAAAACGCCCTTTTGTAAATTTTGGGGGCTTCCGTTTCAACGCAGTGCACTTTTTGGTAAAAGTGACACCTTCTCTTTTTTCTGTAGATCCATATGGTTACAAGGATACACAATTTATGTAGGTTTTTGTGGTAGCTTGGGGGTGTAGGGTGAACAGGGGGGATGCTGTAGATGAGTAGTGTTGCAGGGTCTAGCATTAACCCTTAAATGTTGTGAAGCCAGGGTGCGGGTTCCTCTGTATACGTATATCCTACCGCCACCCATTCCAGGAACGATAGGGAGGAATAAAGGATTGTCCACAGCCGGAATTGTAATAAACTTGAAATAACTTTACTGCAGATTTTATGCAGGATGCAATTAACAACAGTCTTTACAAGAGGACTGGGATTTAGGCTCCTCACAGGTTGGCTGGGACTTTGTAGGAAATAAGCTTTGATTCCTTTCTATACGCTGTTCTACTGGACTTAGGGGTATGTTTAGGTCCAGCAGTCATGTAGGATTAGCAGGATGGAGTTGGATTAAACTCACGGTTTAGGAAGGTGCGGAATTGGTAGGCTTCAGGCCTAGATTGTCTTGCAGAATTGTAAGGAGCTGTTACTACTTTTTCAGCGCAGGAACAAGAGAGCGATTATTGGCTAACAGCGCCCTTATATCTAAAGGTGCAGGATCAAAGCTTATTGGTTCCCCAAACCTGTCAGTCCTAGTACAGAGGATTCTGGTTACATCACATGATCTCATCACATGACCCAAAAGGTCCCTAACCTTAGCATAACGGAATCATTAAACATCACATGACCTAAGGTCCTGTACATTACCTATACCATTAGGAAATATATTAATTATATACATTTTTTGAAGACATTATGAGGCGACTAGGGTTTAACCCACCAAGAGAGCCCTATCAGCACGGAGAAACTCTGACTATGGGGACCTACGACTAAGGTACGGGACCAAGTCCAGTACCGGGATACCACATTTTATTTTATTTTACTACTTTAAAAAAATTATAACTACATGCACCAATATTAATATGTTTAAAATTGTCATCTTCTGACCCCTATAACTTTTTTATTTTTCTGCATACGGGGGGGGGGGGGGGGGGGCTATATGAGGGCTCATTTTTTGTGCCGTGGTCTGTAGTTTTTATCGGTACCATTTTTGTTTTGTTGGGACTTTATGATCACTTTTTGTAAAAAAAAATTTGGTATATTTTATATATATTTGGTATTTATTTTTACAAGTATGCCATTAACCGTGCGGTTTAACTACTCTTATATTTTAATAGTTCGGACATTTATGCACACTGCGGTACCTCATATGATTATTTTTATTTTTCATTTAAAAAATGGGAAAAGGGGGGATTCAAACTTTTAGGAAGGGGTTAATAAACTTTTTTTTTTAATACTTTTTTTTTTTTTTTGCCCCAAATACCATACAATCTTTTGATTGCATATACTGATCAATGCTATGCCATAGCATAGCATTGATCAGTGTTATCGGTAAGAAGGCAGGTAAGGACCCTCCTCCTGTCCAGCTAGCTGATCGGGAAATTGCGGGTTCACCGCAATGGTCTTGATCAACTCCGCTGAGCTGCTGGGACATTTTACTTTCATTTTTAGATGCCGCAATCAACTTTGATTGCAGCATCTAAAGGGTTAATGTTGGGCATCGGCCCAATCAGTGGTGCTTGGCATTAACTCTGGGTCCTGGTAAAGGAAAAATACTCTCTTCCTGATGGTATACTGAAAAGTTTACTTTCAGATTCTGTACATAAGAATAGTCACAAAAATTGTGTTTGTTTAGCTCAGTACAGTTGCACATAATTTATCTTGCTTTTATATACTGTACACAGAGATGTTTCTTTAAATATCCAGGCTTTCTAAGGCTGCATTCACACAGCTCTCTAGACCCGTCCTGTTCTTCTCCCGTTAAAAATAAAAACAGACTTTAAAAAGAAACGGACAATAACGGGTGCAAACGGATGTTATCCGTTTGTATCCATTTTGATCTGTTATTGTTCATTTAATAAACCCCAAAAAATTGAAAAAACGGATGCAAATAAATGGCATTAACCTCTTCAGGACGTAGGGTGTATGCATATGCCCTGCATCCTGAGTCCTTAAGGACGTAGGGCGTATGCATTCGCCCATGGAAAATCCGATCCCCGCCGCTAGCCGGTTGGGGACCGGACCGGGATGCCTGCTGAAATCATTCAGCAGGCATCCCGGCACATCGCCGAGGGGGGTCTTGAGACCCTCCCATGTCGGCGATCACAGAAAATTGCATGTCAATTCAGACATGCGATTTTCTGCTATATCGGGCTGATCGGGTCTCTAGTGACCCGATCGCCAGGAAAATAGGGATGATCGGTGCTGTCAGTGACAGCCCCGATCATCCTGAGGGATAGAAACGAGATTGCAGTGCTGTGATCTCCTTCTATCCTCTGCCATTGGTCAGAAATTAACTCTGACCAATGGCAGCACAGGACAGAGGGTTGCCATGGAAACCCCCTCTCTGCCCATCCCTGGATGTGGTGCAGGACGGGGGGAGAAGATGGCGGGTGGTACCTGACCAGAAGATGCGGCGGGGACCGGTGATCATCGGTGAAGACAGCAGAGATCAGCAGCCCAGGTAGGGAGACGACGGTGTGGGGGGGGGGGGGAGGAAGGGGGCAGTAAAGCAATCTTTACCGCTGCCCTTCTAGTTGTTGCCAAGCTGCAACTCCCAGCATGCTGGGAGTTGTAGTTTTGCAACATCTGGAGGGTCACAGTTTTGAGACCACTATTACAGTGGTGCCCAAACGGTGGCCCTCCAAATGTTTCCAAACTACAACTCTCAGCATGCCTAGACTGCCCAGGCATGCTGGGAGTTGTAGTTCTGTAACATCTGTCCCTTCAGATTTTTCAATTTTCATGAAAATTTTGAAAATTGCTGCTATACTTTGAAGCCCTCTAATTTTTTCAAAAAGTAAAAATATGTCCATTTTATGATGCCAACATAAAGTAGACATATTATATTTGTGAATCAATATAAAATGTATTTGCAATATTCATTTTCCTTACAAGCAGGGAGCTTCAAAGTTAGAAAAATGATAAATTTTCAAAATTTTCTTGAAATTTGGGGATTTTTCACTAATAAATGATTCAAGTAACGACAAAAATTTACCACTAAAATAAAGTAGAATATGTCACAAAAAAACTTTCTCAGAGTCAGAATAATCGGTAAAAGCATCCCAGAGTTATTAATGCTTAAAGTGACAGTGGTCAGAATTGTGAAAAAGGGCTCCGTCCTTAAGGGGAAAATGAGCTGCGTCCTTAAGGGGTTAAAGGCTCATCTGTTTTCCATCGGAAAGTGGATGCCTGCTGAAATGCTTGTAGGCCCCCATATCGGCGATCGTCGCAAATCGCGAGGGAAATCGCCCCTGCGATCTGCGGCGATACCGGGCTGATCGGGTCTCTGGGACCCGACCGCCCGGTAATTTTGCATGATCCCGGTTGCTGAAGGCTAGGAGCGAGGTGGCAAGCCTGCCACCTCCTCCTATCCCCTACGATTCCTCGGTTAACTAACCGACCAACCGCAGGGGGGGGGGGGGCGGTTACTTCCTCCCGCCCTGCCTGGCCCCTGGAAGTCCGCAGAGAACGAAAGGAAGACCGGAGGACGTGGCGGGGGATGGGGGAGTGCTGGGGCCCGGTCCCGGTACTTACCTCGTACCTGAAGAACCGGATCCCGGCGGCGGAGATGGCGGCGGTGGCGAAAGGTGAGTTGATCTTCGGCGGCGGCGATGGACCTTTGAAGCAGTCCAGACCGCCGTAAAGCGACCTGGACTGCTCCATCTGGTCCCCTTACACTACAACTCCAAGCATTCCCAGACAGCCCTTGGCGTCTGGGCATGCTGGGAGTTGCAGTTTTGCAACATCTGGAGGTCCACAGTTTGGAGACCACTGTGCCCTTCCAGATGTTGCAACACTACACATCCTCAGCATGCCCTTACTGTCCAGGCATGCTGGGAGTTGTAGTTCTGTAACATCTGGCCCTTCAGCTGTTGCAGAACTACAAATCCCAGCATGACTGGACAGTTTTGGCATACTGGGAGTTGTAGTTTTGCAACATCTGGAAGGGCACAGATTGGGAACCACTGTATTAGTGGTCTGCAAACTGTAGTCCTCCAGATGTTGCAAAACTACAACTCCAAGCATGCTGGGAGTTGTAGTTCGGCAACATCTGGCTCTAAAGATGTTGCCGAACTACTACTTCCAGCATGCCTGAGAATGTTTGGGAGTAGTGGTTTTACAACAACTGGAGGCACATTGGTTGGGAAACATTGTCTGTTTCCTAACTCAGTGTTTCCCAACCCGTGTGCCTCCAGCTGTTGCAAAACTATAACTACCAACATGCACTGATAGACTGTGCATGCTGGGAGTTGTAGTTTTGCAACAGCTGGAGGTTCCCCCCCCCCCTTGTGAATGTACAGGGTACATTCACATGGGCAGGGGCTTACAGTGAGCATCAGGCTGCAAGTTTGCGATGCAGCAAATTTTGCGCGGCAGCTCAAACTCGCAGCGGGAAACTCGCTGTAATCCCCCGCCCATGTGACTGTACCCTAAAAACACTACACTACACTACACTAACACAAAATAAAGGGTAAAACACTACATATACACAGCCCCCCTCCCCTCCCCAATAAAAATGAAAAACCTCTGGTACGCCACTGTTTCCAAAATGGAGGCTCCAGCTGTTGCAAAACAACAACTCCCAGTATTGCCGGACAGCCGTTGATTGTCCAAGCATGCTGGGAGTTTTGAAACAGCTGGAGGCACCATGTTTGGGAATCACTGGCGTAGAATATCCCTATGTCCACCCCTATGCCAGTCCCTAATTCAGGCCTCAAATGCATATGGCGCTCTCTCACTTTGGAGCCCTGTCGTATTTCAAGGCAACAGTTTAGGGCCACATATGGGGTATCGCCGTACTCGGGAGAAATTGCCTAACAAATTTTGGGAGGCTTTTTCTCCTTTCACCCCTTATGAAAAGGTGAAGTTGGGGTCTACAACAGCATGTTGGTGTAAAAAAATAAATTTTTTACACTAACATGCTGGTGTTGCCCTATACTTTACATTTTGACAAGAGGTAAAAGGGTAAAAATGCCCCCCAAAATTTGTAATGCAATTTCTCCCGACTACAGAGATACCCCATATGTGGTCGCAAAGTGCTCTGGGGGCGCACAACAAGGCCCAGAAGGGAGAGTGCACCATGTACATTTGAGGTGATTTGCACAGGGGTGGCTGATTGTTACAACGGTTTTGACAAACACAAAAAAAACAAAACCCCACATGTGACCCCATTTTGGAAACTACACCCCTCACGGAATGTAATGAGGGGTGCAGTGAGAATTTACTCCTAACTGGTGTCTGACAGATCTTTGGAACAGTGGGCTGTGCAAATAAAAAATTGTGTACAGCCCACTGTTCCAAAAATCTGACAGACACCAGTGGGGGGTAAAAGTTCACTGTACCCCTTGTTACGTTCCTCAAGGGGTATAGTTTCCAAAATAGTATGCCATGTGTTTTTTTTCTGTCCTGGCACCATAGGGGCTTCCTAAATGCGAAACGCCCCCGAGCAAAATTTGCTCTCAAAAAGCCAAATATGACTCCTTCTCTTCTGAGCATTGTAGTTCACCCGTAGTGCACTTCAGGTCAACTTATTGGGTACTTCCATACTCGAAAGAGGTGGGGTTACAAATTTTGGGGGGTATTTTCTGCTATTAACCCTTGCAAAAATTTGAAATTTGGGGGGGAAACGCACATTTTAGTGACATTTTTTTTATATTTTTTTACATATGCAAAAGTCGTGAAACACCTGTGGGGTATGAAGGCTCACTTAATTCCTTGTTACGTTCCCCAAGGGGTCTTGTTTCCAAAATGGTATGGCATGTGTTTTTTGTTTTTTTTTTTACTGTTCTGGCACCATAGGGGCTTCATGCCCCCCAAAAACCTTTTCAGAAAAACATACTCTCCAAAATCCCCTTGTCGCTCCTTCGCTTCTGAGCCCTCTACTGCACCCGCCGAACACTTTACATAGACATATGAGGTATGTGCTTACTCGAGAGAAATTGGGCTACAAATATAAGTATACATTTTCTCCTTTTACCCCTTGTAAAAATAAAAAAATTGGGTCTACAAGAACATGCGAGTATAAAAAATGAAGATTGTGAATTTTCTCCTTCACTTTGCTGCTATTCCTGTGAAACACCTAAAGGGTTAAAACGCTGACTGGATGTAATTTTGAATACTTTGGGGGTGCAGTTTTTATAATGTGGTCATTTGTGGGGTATTTCTAAGATGAAGACCCTTCAAATCCACTTCAAACCTGAACTGGTCCCTGAAAAATAGTGAGTTTGGAAATTTTGTGAAAAATTGGAAAATTGCTGCTGAACTTTGAAGCCCTCTGGTGTCTTCCAAAAGTAAAAACACGTCAATTTTATGATGCAAACATAAAGTAGACATATTGTATATGTTAATCAAAAAAATAATAATTTGGATTATCCATTTTCCTTACAAGCAGAGAGCTTCAAAGTTAGAAAAATGCAAAATTTTCAAATTTTTCATCAAATTTGGGGATTTTTCACCAAGAAAGGATGCAAGTTACCAAAATTTTTTACTACTATGTTAAAGTAGAATATGTCACAAAAAAACAATCTCGGAATCAGAATGATAACTAAAAGCATTCCAGAGTTATTAATGTTTAAAATGACAGTGGTCAAATGTGCAAAAAATGGCCGGGTCCTAAGGTGTAAAATGGCTGGGTCCTTAAGGGGTTAAACAGGGGAAAAAATGGGGACAGACAACCGTGTAAACGCACCCTAAGCTGCTATCTTGTCAAGTTCACTGAGCAGGCAGACACAGTACATAGTAAACAACGATATATTCCCCCAGTCCATGAATGTCACAACATTACTCTACTTAATAGAATCAGCCGCAGTTAGGCCTGGCAGATGCAGGAGAAATTTCATTTTGGTTACATTTGGCCGAAGTAACTAATAGCGCTACATAGTGATTATTTTATCTAGTTAAGTTGTTGCCTGCAAGGGTTTGCCCTGCAATGCTCTACATCTAGATTAAAATGTTCTTATAGATTGTTTCTAGAATTTTATTTTCACAAAACAAGATATCTTTTTAGTAAGATTAAAACTGGAAATGATGTTAAAGTGATTTAGAATAGACCATCAATGCCAGAATAATGGTGGTCTTACCCCCAGCCCCTCTACTCATCAGCTGATTGAAGGGCCATGCCATTCATGTTTGTGCTGTGTCCAGAGGCGTAACTTGTAGCTTCTGGACCCTGAAGCAAAATCTGCAACAGGGCCCCATGTCTACCACGTAACATTTATAATACTGGTCTCTCTTATAAGGAAGATGGGACTTGGGCCCCCTTAGGCACCAAGGCCCTGGTGCGGCCACTACCTCTGCACCCCTTATGGTTATGCCCCTGGCTGTGCCTTTTTTAAGAGCTACAGCTTCTGATATTCTGTATCAGCTATATTTTCATGAGTGAATTAAGATGTGCAGTAATGGCAAAGCCACTACAAACTGTGTCTGGTAACACATGATCACTATGGCCTCTTCAATAGGCTTATTGGTGGGGGTGCTAGGAGCCAGACCTCTATCACTCAGATATTGAAATTATCCCTATTTGATCCCTTTAAAGGAAATGTCACATATTTGTTTCTGTGTTTATTCTGTGCTTTTCCTAGTGTTTTTTTTGGGTAAAACAAAAAAATGGCCCAGGCAAATGTTAAATGCGGCTTAGCACACTACAATTTATTTTTGGTGGAGGGAACAGGGGGTCTCACTTTTGCTGTATTTTTAGGCTTATGGCTTTAATTTTATTGACCACAAAAAAATGAGTAGAACTAGGGGTTTTCAGAAATCCATTATTCCAATTTATCATAAGAGAAAGAAACTGAAAATATCTGAAAAGCTTATTGACCCCAAAACATGGAAGTGGAACAGAATAGGGATGAGTAGAACATAAGAGACATATTCAATTTATATCCTTTAAAAGGGATACTCTGCTGTTCAGCGTTTGAAACAAAATGTTCAGAATGCCTAGAGCCGGGAGCTTGTGACGTCATAACCCCGCCCCCTCATGTCGTCACTCCCCGCTCTCTCAATGAAAGTCTATGGTAGGGGGCGTGACAGCTGAGCAGCGGAGTACCCCTTTAAAACGAATAAATTCAGTAGGTTTTCAGACCATTTAACTTTTTTCATTTTAGACATTTTGGAAAATATATTAAAAAGAAAAAACTAACAATTCATATGGATATAAGTATTCAGACCCTTTGCTATGACACTTGATATTTAGCTCTGGGGCCTCCCATTTTTCTGGATCATCTCTGAGATGTTTCTACACCTTGATTCAAGTCACCTGTGGGAAATTCAGCTGATTGGTCAAGATTTGGAAAGACACAGCCCTGTCTGTATAATGTCACAGCTGACAGTATCAAAAAGGGACATAAACCAAATTGGTTGATATAGTTAAAGGGGTACGCCACCCCTAGACATCTTATCCCCTATCCAAAGGATAGCGGATAAGATGTCTGATCGTGGGGGTCCCGCCGCTGGAGACCCCTTTAAGAAACAGTGAAAACTAAAATTAGATTCACTCTTTTCACTGTTTCTTTTTTGGAAAGATAACTTACCCTGTTGTTGGGGGAAAACATCTTATCTAGTTTTCAAGAACATGTTTCCATTGTTCCGTATTTAAATTTTTTTTAAAAATTGTGACTACAGGTGAGACTACTTAATATTACATGCTAATCGTTTTTGTACTTGAAAGATATCAGATGAATTACCTCTAAGATACGGGTAAGTAGAAGAACCACAGCTTATATAACTGCCCTTTGGCACAGCTTGGAGCAGTTAGGAAAATAAATTGAAATTGTCAGTGTCCAATACAGTCACTGTCATCAAATATGAAATGTCCAAAGGAAAGTGCAAGAAACTTCCAGAGATTTCATGGTATTAAAACGTAATGAATGACCAGTAAGTAGATGATGTGGTGAAAATGCTAAACCATTAAACAAGTTATTACCAAAAATGCTACTAAATGACATGATTTAGTATAATACGTAAAATGGGAAACTGTAGCTATGCTCAAATACATTTACCTAGGAAATGTGAAAGGAACTTACAGAGGTTTCCTCATTACTGTATGTGTAGTATATGGATGTATATTGGAAAAGTTGAAGTTCCGTTTAGAGGAGGAGACACTTGAGCCTCCTAGAGAGAGAAGCCCGATAGATCATTCTGCTAAATGCACTAGGCCCGCTGGGCTTAAATGATAAGAATGAGAAGGTTGCCTTCCTCCATTAAGCCTTCATGTATTTGTATTATTAAGGTATTGTTTTTATACACATTTTTCTTTGTTCACTTATTGATTGTATATTACTATAGTAACGCCCGGCAAACTTTCCCTATAAGAACTATACCCAGACGTCTATACGTCATTACGGGCCAGGCGAAGCACCGTAGAGTGTGAAACCTGTTGCCGCCCCCTTGAGCGAGCCCCTCCTCACCTGTTCCACTCTGCTCCCTGTGTACCTGTCTTTTATTTTGTTCGTATGGAAGAATCCTGAATATAGCCTAAAGTTTTTTACTGTAGATTTGGGAGAGTGCTTCATCATTTGCCTGTCTACATATTGGATTTGAACTTATCTACTTCTCATGGATGTGAGCACCACCATAGTGCACATGATTGGCAAAATGTATTATCACTGATAGCGTGGCATTCATTGCATATCCGGATTTTACGGAGCTGGAGGTCTAATTAGAGGTGCTGGACTTTCATTCTCTCTTTTTTTTGTAAATTGAAAAAGTGACCACATAATGTGGAGATAATAAGGCCAATAAATATCCAAATAAAAATAGGGCTATATAGCATCTATGCCTTAAATTACCCCAATAGTACCAATGTAGGCTATGTTATCACTTGCTATTTTGCTCAGCATTTTTAACCATCACCATGAGTAGAACATACACAGAGAAAAACTATAATGAAAAGATTGACACCTTTTTCTGTGTTGGTTCCACTTCTTGTTTTGGTTAAAATACTGGGCGCAATGTGGACCAAAAGACTCTGTGTGAACATAGCCATACCGTTTTCACATAATACCTTAGCCAGTTTCTAGTCTATAATACTACTCTTATTTTGAATTTACACTGCATCTTATCGCTATGTTCAGCATTTTTACTAAATGTCTTCATAGGGTTCCATTTGTCAGACAGTTGCCAAATGAATGTTGGCCTTTGTCTATCCTATAACTAAAATGGACAAAATATAGGTACTGTGTAGTATATGTCACATGCATTCATTTACTACTTTTATTATTATTATTATTGGAATTTTTTCATGCAGGTCACTAGAGATGAGCGAAGTTACAGTAATTCGATTCGTCACAAACTTCTCGGCTCGTCGTTTGCTGACTTTAACCTCCATAAATGAGTTCAGCTTTCAGGTGCTCCGGTGGGCTGGAGACTCTCTCCTAGGACTGTATCCACCTTTTCCAGCCCACCGGAGCACCTGAAAGCTGAACTAATTTATGCAGGCTAAAGACATCAACTGCCGAGCCGAGAAGTTCCTGATGAATCGAATTACTGTAACTTTGCTCATCTCTACAGGTCACAAATACTCAGCAAAGAAACTTTAGTTAAAATTGGATTTTGTTGCAAATTGACTTTGGATTGGATTTGGATTGACTTTGTCAAATCAGTCACAAATCCACAACATAATAAGCAGAACTTCATATACATTTTACAGCTGTTCTGACCCCTGTAGATTAGGCCTTATGGGGAATTGTCTTTCTTGCAGGCCACAGCATCACAGCAGTTACATCAAAAGTATTTATAATTGTTCTACTCATTTAAGTGCTGCCTCGGTCAACACTGCTGCCCTAGGCACATGCCCACAGCCATGTAGGACATGTCCATTAAACAGATGCCTATATTGCCTATGGATATGTTAAACCTAACAGTGGCATCCATCACCAATAAGCTATAATGGCATGTGTTTAACATCGGCATAATGAAAAAGTATGTATCTGTTAAACCCATGAGTAAATTGACAGATAACACTGTAAGGCATCCATCACAGTCTCTGTTTAACATATACATCAGGAGCTTTTCATGGTATATACTTTTAACAGAGGTCAAAAACCTGATATGAACCCAGTGTGAACCTTAGTGGTCTAGGGCATTGAAGGGCCTATTGGCCTAGTTGCATGTTGGTAAGATGAACATTGATCTTGGTTTCAATTGGTTCAAACTTGTTTTTTTTAGCTCTGTAACTAAAAGGGTGCAGAGAAGCAGAACACTTATTTGTTGTGATTCATGGCCACTTAAGTTTATGACTCCACCAGTGCTGCGAAACAATACATTTGCTACCATAAATTTATTTTGTTATAAAGAATATTTTGATAAGTTGATATCCTCATGAAAGGTAGATGATCACCCATTAGAATAAAAATATAGACAGTAAAATAAAAAAAAAGTTATAGGGGTCAGAATATAGTAGTATGAAGCATTTTCTTTAAGGGTTTTAATTTCTATAAAAGTAGTAATGTGGTGACCCAGTACACAATCACGTGTTCTTCTGTACTCCTGCCCATCCTGTGTGGCAGATGCTGTTCAATGTCCATCATGGGTCCCCTCTCCTCAGAACTCTCTATATTTCATAGTATAATATACTGTCATATAAGGATTAATGTATTTGCATTATCCATGTACTTGTTGCCTTAAATCTCTTGTTGTTAAGAACCTTGTTGTTAAGGGGAATAGGCAGTGCTGAACATGTGACTTATCCGGCCAATGAGTTCTCTTTAAATTACAGAGTGAAGTCTGTCTGTGAGGTGGATCTGAAAGGAAGCCTCAGCCCTGAGTCCAGCAACCATGCATCTGATACAAGTCAGCCCCACTACCGAGGTGAAAGTCAAAGCCTTGCGGTAAGCCTACAGTCTTGGGTATATTATACAAGTCAAGTCAGCAAGTTAGTCAAGTCCAAGTCTCTAAAGTATAGTGTGGGCTGAATCAGTCATATACAGCACAATCAACTATAAGTCCCAGCAAGCCGATAAGTTTCCCTAAGTTTACCCTGCAACTCCTTCATGCTGATCGGTGCTGTAACGGATTGTACCATCTTTCCAACCTCAGTAAAGCAAGCCAGTTAACTGTAACCTTGCGTTGGAGTGATTATTTGCCCCATGCCTGGCACAGGTGAAGCTGGCCTACCTCGGGTGGTGTATAGGTCAACCACACCCTGGCGTCACGATAAGGTTAATTACACATTACCCCATCCGACACCACATTAAAATGAAATGGGTTTTGCCACATTTATACTGACCCAAAGACCCATAGTATCAGTCTTATTGTGCAGTTTTTATAAGTACATAATATGTAAAATGAAGGGTATTACTACAGTTACATTAATACAAAGAACAAATAGTCCCCACAAATAAGCAAGGCCTCATATGGCTCTAAGAAGGCAAGAAGGGTTAAGTATATGCATGAGATGCTTGATGTAGTGTACTTATTCCATGCATGCCTATGTGTATGAGCTCTCTTTTGCAGTTTACATAAGTATGGTCTCGTATCCGCTCCCTGTGAGCCCAGCATGTAGAACTGCACTGTCTGCCTCCTAAATTTATTACTGACAGCCCTTCTCTCCACACAGGAATTTGTCATATTCTGTGAGGAAGAACATTTCCTCCCTAACAGCTTAGTCACTGAGTGTACAACCAACCCTCCTCATTTATTGTAATGTAAGTGGAGCTTACTGCCACATTTTCAATTCCTGCAGCCACATTTGCAAAAATATGGCGTGTTTGCTGTTTTCTCACAAAAAAAACAAAAAAAGTGTAATATAAACTCCCAATCCTCCCCTTCCTCCTGTTAACGCTCATTTATTGCGCTTACAAAACTGATAGAAATCTGTTTCTAATTATAAAACTTTATAAAATGTATGTTATTACTACTTTATGGAATGATGTGAACCTAGAAAGCATCATTAAATTAAAGTTTTTTGCAAATCCACATTAGTAAATCGAGTGGTATAAACAACTTTGATCTTGGCATGACCATTAATGCTAGACTAACTGGGGCCAGTAATTCAAAACTGAAAGCTCTTGGAGGGTGGGTTCATGCAAAAGTTGATAGTATACTGAGAATAATGTAATAGAAGAAAAATCATCCAGTAGTAGAAGACAGTAGACCTAATCAGGTCATTGACAACAGGGGTCGGAGGAGGATGTCAAGAATGGTTGTGCGGAACAGGCAGTGCTTAGCCAAATAATTTATGCATAGCCAAGTTTTTAAGGCACCGTTAACATTATGTTTTTTTGTAAATGTTTAGTATATATCCTGAGAATAAAATACCTAAGCGTGCTTTTAAACAGAGGTTGTAAGAAATAAGAGGAAAAAAAGGGAACGCGCCCCTAGTGAAGTACAAAGGTATAAAAGAAAATGGTGTGAATCTCACTCACCATATAATGTTGCGCTCAGAGCACAACACCTTTATTCGCATGTAGAAGGGGTCTTTGGATCCTGCAGCTCGCAATCCCTCCGAACACTCGCTGGAGTCATCAGTAGTATAAAGTGCAAATAGGTAAAAAAAAAAAAAAAAGGGAATCTTTCTTGCAGCACTCTCAAGAGGTCGGAAGAAGCACACACCTACTGTGCGAAAACGGCTGTTTGCCTCTGAGCACCCGCATCAATGAAGTCTCCCTGCTGAAACGGAATGTCCGTATGAAATACTCTACAGGAACAGTGAGTGCAAGCTTTATTCTAGTTTTTTAAATTTTTGCACATGGTCTAGTCACTTTATAGCTTTGCACCCTGTTCAGTAGTAATCTTACATTTTTACCCGGTTGCTGTCCTGTTGACATTCAAGAGCTCCCGGACCGCCTACACACATGGACTAGTCTGACAGTGCCCTCTGTATGTTTCTCTACTTGGTTTTAGTGCTCTACATGTGCTCTCTTTATCAATATTTTCTCCCGTTGCATTGGACTGTAACAGAGAGCTCCTGTAGGAGTATTTATACAGTGAAAGCAACTGTAAATAAATGCTCCTTTTGCTGGAAGTTTAATTTTCTCTCTTTAATATGTGGTTTAACATATGGGACAAGATAAGATTTACGATCATCTGTCTCTTAACAAGTAGCATTCCAGTAGAGAGCTAAGCTATTCAGACAAATTGCACATAACAGATTGTGAAAGAAAAAAAAAACAATTCCTGGCTCACATTTAGCAATGATAACTTTACATATTTCCTTACTTTATTACTCCATTAGTATTTTACATGGCAGTAATGTAGATAAGTTTCTTGCACATTTCAATCAAAATATTGTAAAAAGTTATCTGGATTTGTGAGTGTACAGTAGTTTCTCCCTTTTCCATTTTCCACCAGTGCCGAGTAAAAATTATAATCTGGGACCAAAAAAGATAAAGTTGAACACCAGTACTTTTAATGTTATCCCTCTCCACAATACTTCCCCCAAACTCCTTCTTGTCGCCCCTGTGTTCTGAAGATTTCTGTTCAGAACACCATCTCTCCTCATGCACGGAGCGGCGATGGTCAACAAGCCCCCTCCATGCACTGTCTATAGGAGAGCTGGAGATACACGAGTGGTCTTCGTGTTTCTCCAGATCTCCCATAGAGATAAATGGAGGGAACATATAACTTTAAAAAGGCAAATTTCCCTGGGCTGAGAGCTGCACTACAGGACATAGACTGGGGGAGGTGTTCTCAAATACTGATACAGAAGGTAAATGGGAAATTTTTAAATCAACTTTAAATAACTATACAGCTAAATATATACCAAAGGGGAACAAATATAAACGATTAAAACTAAATCCTACATGGCTGACAAATGATGTTAAAAGAGCAATAAACAACAAAAAAAATAGCCTTAAAAAAATACAAATCTGATGGGTCAGCTATAACATTTAAACAGTACAAGGAGCTTAATAAAATCTGTAAAAATGTAATAAAAACAGCAAAAATTCTAAATGAGAGACAGGTGGCCAAAACTAATCCTAAATATTTTTTTAGATATATAAATACAAAAAAACCAAGGACAGAGCATGTAGGACCCCTTAATAATGATAATGGGGAGGTTGTCACGGGTGATCAAGAGAAGGCGGAGCTACTGAATGGGTTCTTTAGTTCTGTATATACTATGGAAGAAGGAGGAGCTGGCATTGGACAGGTCAGTGCTGGTAACACATCATGTAATGTACTGAACTGGCTTAATGTAGAAATGGTACAAGGTAAGTTAAGTAAAGTAAATGTAAGCAAATCTCCAGGGCCGGATGGATTACACCCAAGAGTTCTTAGAGAGGTAAGTTCAGTAATATCTGTACCCCTGCTCATGATATTTAGAGATTCTCTGGTGTCTGGTATTGTGCCAAGGGACTGGTGCAAGGCAAATGTGGTACCAATCTTCAAGAAGGGCTCTAGGTCTTCGCCAGGCAATTATAGACCGGTAAGTTTAACGTGCATTGTGGGTAAATAGTTTGAAGGACTTATAAATGATTACACATAGGAATACATAGGGGATACTTGTATTATAAGTGATAACCAGCATGGGTTTACTAAGGATAGAAGTTGTCAAACCAATCTAATTTGCTTTTATGAAGATGTGAGTAGAAGCCTTGACAGAGGAATGGCTGTGGATATAGTGTTTCTGGATTTTGCTAAAGCGTTTGATACTGTCCCTCATAGTTGTCTGACAGGTAAGTTAAGGTCTTTGGGTTTGGAAACTTTAGTTTGTAACTGGATTGAACACTGGCTCATGGATCGTACCCAGAGAGTGGTGGTCAATAATTCATACTCTGATTGGTCCACGGTTATTAGTTGTGTACCCCAAAGTTCAGTACTGGGATGGCTGTTGTTTAATTTATTTATCAATGATATAGAGGATGGCATTAACAGCTCTGTTTCTATCTTTGCAGATGACACCAAGCTTTGTAGCACGGTACAGTCTATGGAGGATGTGTATAGGTTACAAGATTACTTGGATAGACTAAGTGTCTGGGCATCCACTTGGCAAATGAGGTTTAATGTGAATAAATGTAAAGTTATGCATCTGGGTACAATTAACATGCATGTGTCGTATGTCTTAGGGGGGGGATTAAACTGGCAGAGTCACTGGTAGAGAAGGATCTGGGTGTACTTGTAGATCACAGACTGCAGAATAGCATGAAATGTCAGGCTGCTGCTTCCAAGGCCAGCAGGATATTGTCATGTATCAAAAGAGGTATGGACTCAAAGGACAGGGACATAATACTCCCCCTTTATAAAGCATTGGTACGGCCTCACCTGGAATATGCTGTTCAGTTTTGGTCGCCTGTCCATAAAAGGGACACTGCGGAGCTGGAAAGGGTGCAGAGACGTGCGACTAAACTAATATGGGGCATGGAACATTTTAGCTACAAGGAACGATTAAAGGAGTTACAATTGTTTAGTCTTGAGAAGAGACGTTTAAGGGGGGGATATGATAAACGTATATAAGTATATAAATGGCCCATACAAAAAATATGGAGAAAAACTGTTCCAGGTTAAACCCCTCCAAAGGACGAGGGGGCACTCCATCCGTCTGGAGAAGAAAAGGTTTAGTCTAAAGGGGCGACAAGGCTTCTTTACCATAAGAACTGTGAATTTATGGAACAGTCTACCTCAGGAACTGGTCACAGCAGGAACAATTAATAGCTTTAAAACAGGGTTAAATACATTCCTGGAACAAAATAACATTAATGCTTATGCAGAATTATAAAACTACATCCCTTCCCCTTATCCCCTTACACCCTTCCCTTCAATTCCCTGGTTGAACTTGATGGACGTATGTCTTTTTTCAACCATACTAACTATGTAACTATGTAACGTGTCAACCACCGCTGCCCCGGACACAAGGAGAGACGGTGTTCTGAATAAAAATTTTAAGGACAACGGGATGCCTGGCAGGAGATCAAGAAAGTCCCAGCAGTTGGACCCCCCGTGATCATATACTTATCCCAAGGACTCCCAGAAAAGCAAGCAATTTTCCTTGTGCCACATCTTCTAACTAAAAATACTCAACTCATTACAGACAACAACTGGATGAAAACCCTAGAATATTGTCAACCTGCCACCTATTAGTTTACTCTAATCCAAATCTGAATACAATATTGTAGTAAAGCAAAAATTACAATTACATAGTTACGCAGTTGATAAGGTAAAAAAAATACACAGTTCTATTGAGTTATACCTACAATATAATCAAACCAGGTTGATCAAGAAAAAAAGCAAAAGCCCACATGAACATATCAGCTGGTTTAGGCTTGCCGATCACAGACGGCCGTCATGCACCATCCCATAGACTTGCATTGAGGGGGTGGGGTGTGACGTCACAAGGGGGCGGAGTCATGACATCACGAAACTCCAGCCCCGAAGTAGTGACTAGGGATCAACCGATATTGATTTTTTAGGGCCGATACCAATAATCTGTGAACTTTGAGGCCAATAGCCGATAACTTATACCAGAATACCGGTATAAATTATCGGCTATTTCTCCCCCCACCCCCCACCACCGCCGCTGCCCACCCCCCACCACCACTGCCGCTGCCCCCCCCTACCTATCCTCTGGTCAGAGACCATCGCCACCCGCTTCTCTCCCCCTGCCGGTCCTGAGTCCAACCACCGCCCCTGCCCGCTTCTGTCCCCCTGCCAGTCCTGAGTCCAACCACCACCGCTGCCCCATTGCCTCCCCCATCCCCGGTTTTATAATAACCTGTTCCCAGGGTCCGCGCTACTTCTGGCTCCGGCGGCGTTCTGAGCTGTCACCGTGCGCACTGAAGGTGACGTCGCATTGAGGACGTCACTCGTCATTGCGCAGCGCACAGCAATAGCGCAGGATGCTGCAGGAGCCAGAAATAGCGTGGACCATGGGAACAGGTAATTATAAAACCGGGGATGGGATAGGTCCTCTCCCCGGACCGGAGGACTGGTGGTCGGAGCACTGAAGTGGGGCAGTAAACAGGCATGCAGCCTCCCGCCATACACTGTATATGGCTGAAGGCTGTATGTCTGTGGGGGAACTGTACTACACCTAATGTGGGGAACTATACTGCACCTAATGTGGGGAACTATACTTCACCTAATGTGGGGGAACTATACCGCACCTAATGTGGGGAACTATACTGCACCTAATGTGGGGGAACTATACTGCACCTAATGTGGGGGAACTGTACTGAACCTAATGTGGGGGAAACTATACTGCACCTAATGTGGAGAACTATACTGCGCCCAATGTGGAAAACTATACTGCACCTAATGTGGGGGAACTATACTGCGCCCAATGTGGAAAACTATACTGCACCTAATGTGGGGGAACTATGCTGCACCTAATGTGGAAAACTATACTGCACCTAATGTGGAAAACTATACTGCACCTAATGTGGGGGAACTATACTGCACCTAATGTGGGGAACTATACTGCACCTAATGTGGGGAACTATACTGCACCTAATGGGGGGAACTGTACTGCACCCAATGTGGAGAACTATACTGCACCTAATGTGGAGAACTATACTGCACCTAATGTGGAAAACTATACTACACCTAATATGGGGAATTATACTGCACCTAATGTGGGGAACTATACTGCACCTAATGTGGGGAACTATACTGCACCTAATGTGGGGGAACTATACTGTACCTAATATGGGGAACTATATTGCACCTAATGTGGGGGAACTGTACTGCACCTAATATGGGGAACTATACTGTACCTAATGTGGGGGAACTGTACTGCACCTAATGTGGGGGAACTGTACTGCACATAATGTGGGGGAATTGTACTGCACCTAATGTGGGGGAACTATACTGCACCTAATGTGGGGGAACTGTACTGCACCTAATGTGGGGGAACTGTACTGCGCCTAATGTGGGGGAACTGTACTGCACCTAATGTGGGGGAACTGTACTGCCAACCTAATGTGGGGGAACTGTATTGCCAACCTAATGTGAGGGAACTGTACTGCCAACTTAATGTGGGGGAAATGTACTGCCAACCTAATATGTGGGGACTTATACTGCCAATCTAATGTGCGGGGACTTATACTGCCAACCTAATGTGGAGGAACTACAACCTATTGAAGGGGAACTATACTGCCAACCTAATGCGGGGTAACTATACTGCCAAGCTAATGCGGGGAAACTATACTGCACCTAATGTGGGGGAACTATACTGCACCTAATGTGGGGGAACTGTCGGGGGGGGGGGCATTATAATGAAGTGCTCCGTCTTCCAGGCAGCCTTAATCTGGCCCTATAGGAGCCTGGACCCACCGGGTATGAAACTCTCAGCTTTTTAGCATGCTTTAAATTGCAAAAGTGGTTGCAGGGCGTACACTTATGCCCTGTGTCCTAAAGGGATTTTGCAATAAAAGCAACTATTAACAGAGTGGCCTACCCAAACTATATGGGGCCTCCATGTAGTTTGGGTGGGCTCCTCTGTTAATAGTTGCCCCCTTATAGTTGTAGGCCCGGGTCCCTCTCAGAGGGGCCTACAACTATAATGGGGGAAATTATTTGCAAACAGGGCCTACAACAACTATGTGGGCACAACTTTCCCCTATATAGTTAGTTGTAAGCCTCTCTCTGCTGCTAATTGTAATCTCCTTACTACTGGGGTGACACACTGTAACAAACCTCCTCCTCATGTAATCTCCTTACTACTGGGGTGACACACTGTAACAAACCTCCTCCTCATGTAATCTCCTTCCTACTGGGGTGACACACTGTAACAAACCTCCTCCTCTTGTAATCTCCTTACTACTGGGGTGACACACTGTAACAAACCTCCTCCTCATGTAATCTCCATACTACTGGGCAGACACACTGTAACAAATCTCCTCCTCATGTAATCACCTTACTACTGGGGTGACACACTGTAACAAACCTCCTCCTCATGTAATCTCCTTCCTACTGGGGTGACACACTGTAACAAACCTCCTCCTCATGTAATCTCCTTACTACTGGGGTGACACACTGTAACAAACCTCCTCCTCATGTAATCTCCATACTATTGGGCAGACACACTGTAACAAATCTCCTCCTCGTGTAATCACCTTACTACTGGGGTGACACACTGTAACAAACCTCCTCCTCATGTAATCTCCTTACTACTGGGGTGACACACTGTAACAAACCCCCGTCCTCATGTAATCTCCTTACTACTGGGGTGACCCACTGTAACAAGCCTCCTCCCCATGTAATCTCCTTACTACTGGGGTGAAACACTGTAACAAACCTCCTCCCCATGTAATCTCCTTACTACTGGGGTGACACACTGTAACAAACCCCATCCTCATGTTATTAACTTACTACTGGTGTGACACACTGTAACAAACCTCCTCCCCATGTAATCTCCTTACTACTGGGGTGATACACTGTAACAAACCTCCTCCTCATGTTATTAACTTACTACTGGGGTACTGGGATGACATGCGACTCCGCTTCTGACAGCAGGTAACTAGATAGAGGAGCGCAGCCCCACCAGTATTGTCATAGGGCTTCCTAAAAAAAACTAAACTGTGGCTGCGGAAGGGTGCGCCCCCCCCAGTGGTCAGTGAGTGACAGACAGTCACTCACTGACACACACACAAAAAAAAAGTCCAGGGCCAGCCAGCTGGGCCCCCCTGGGACTCCGGCCCCTTACCCGACAGCAGCCCTGGTCCTCTGCTTCTCAAGACCCTTCATCAGGAAATGAAATCCCTGAACAGTATGAAATATAATCTATATATATAAATATATATATATATATATATATATATATATATAAAGAGAAGACCTGTGGCTAATGCCGGACATCGCCATTCCGGTCGATGTCCGGCATTAACTCTTTAGACACGGCGATCAAAGTTGAAACAATTGGGGTTGTTTGGGTGCCCGTGGACTTTACCCAAAGTGGCCTCATTATTATAGGATCGTAAAAAGTAGATCTATGTTACCCCAAATTTAACGCGAGCGAAGCTGCGGACAAAAGCTAGCTTTTAATAAGACAACTGGATTTGGGTTGAAGGTATTAGGTGCCATTGTCGTTCTTTGAATAGTGCTCATATTGAGCCCAAAAAAAAAAAGTTCAGTGGAGTACAGGAAAAAATAAGGGGTGTGGTGCAGTGGGCGATGGGGGAAGACAGACAAGAAGTAAAGATGCAAAACAGAGGGGCATTTTGCAATATTATACAAACAATCTAAAATAACTATGGTATTGATAGATTAGAAAGGTTTGTTGTGAAAGACTCATATGTTTTTTTAAGGTCCATTACTGAAAGTAAAAGCATGATTCCTTTCTAAGATCCCTTTTAGACACATCGATTTTCAGAGGTACCGTATATACTCGAGTATAAGCCGAGTTTTTCAGCACGATTTTTCGTGCTGAAAACACCCCCCTCGGCTTATACTCGAGTGAACTCTCCACCCGCAGTGGTCTTCAACCTGCGGACCTCCAGAGGTTTCAAAACTACAACTCCCAGCAAGCCCGGGCAGCCACCGGCTGTCCGGGCTTGCTGGGAGTTGTAGTTTTTAAACCTCTGGAGGTCCGCAGGTTGAAGACCACTGCGGCCTTCTACATCATCCAGCCCCCTCTCACCCCCTTTAGTTCTGTACAGTACTCGCCTCCGCTCGGCGCTGGTCCGGTGCTGCAGGACTGTCCGGTGAGGAGGTCGTCCGGTGGGATAGTGGTTCCGGGCTGCTGTCTTCACCGGGGAGGCCTCTTCTAAGCGCTTCGGGCCCGGCCCCAGAATAGCCACGTTGCCTTGACGACGACGCAGAGGTACGTTCATTACCAACGTCCTTCTGCGTCATCGTCAAGGCAACGCCTCTATTCTGGGCCCGAAGCGCGGAGAAGAGGCGCCCCCGGTGAAGATAGCAGCCCGGAACCTCTATCCCACCGGGCGACCTCCTCACCGGACAGTCCTGCAGCACCGGACCAGCGCCGAGCGGAGGCGAGTACTGTACAGAACTAAAGGGGGTGAGAGGGGGCTGGATGATGTCGAAGGCCGCAGTGGTCTTCAACCTGCGGACCTCCAGAGGTTTCAAAACTACAACTCCCAGCAAGCCCGGACAGCCGATGGCTGCCCAGGCTTGCTGGGAGTTGTAGTTTTGAAACCTCTGGAGGTCCGCAGGTTGAAGACCACTGAGGACGGATAGTTCACAAGAGGATGATGACAAGGGGATGATGAAGGGGGGGTGTGGGATGATGACAAGGGGATGATGAAGGGGGGTGGGGATGATGACAAGGGGATGATGACAAGGGCATGATGAAGGGGGGTGTGGGATGATGACAAGGGGATGATGACAAGGGCATGATGAAGGGGGGGTGTGGGATGACGACAAGGGGATGATGACAAGGGCATGATGAAGGGGGGGTGTGGGATGATGACAAGGGGATGATGACAGGGTGATGATGATGAGGGTCTGGATGATGACAGGGTGATAATGATGACGATGTTAATGACGGGGGTCTGGATGATGACAGGGGGGATGATGTATTTCCCACCCTAGGCTTATACTCGAGTCAATAACTTTTCCTGGGATTTTGGGGTGAAATTAGGGGCCTCGGCTTATATTTGGGTTGGCTTATACTCGAGTATTACGGTAAACACGTGCTAATCTTGGTGATGGGCGTTCATTTACAGACCCTCTATGAGGCTTAATAAGGAGGGCAGCCAGCTGGACCGCTCAAACAATCACTGGATTGTTGATGTGGCCTTTCAAAGTCTATATTATCAGCTGTACATTGCGTTCTCACCCGGCCGATAACAATGATTTTATTGGCCACACAAACTATGCCAATCGCTGGTCCTTTGACATAACAGTTCATTCACCCAATAATTGACTCATGTACATGGCCTTAAGTAAACTTCTCAACTCTTTTAATAGTAAGCATAACAGATAAAGTACAAGTGGAGTCAAAGGCTGGCTTCCATGAACTAATTAATTAATAACAGAGATTTAAAGGAAAATTCCTCAAATAAATAGAAATAATGGGGGAGATTTATCAAAACCTGTGCAGAGGAAAATTGACTAGTTGCCCATAACAACAGATTGTTGTTCAGATCGCGTCTTTCATTTTTTTTTTAAATGCCTCTGAAAAATAAAGAACCAATCTTTTTGTTTCCTATGGGCAACCTTTCAACTTTTCCTCTGGACAGGTTTTGATAAATCTCCCCAAATGGATCAATCTGTCTTAGGCAACCAAGCACAGCTCTGTTGTAATTTTACCAAAACAATTAGTGAAATAAATGCTGATCTAAAATTGGGGTTTTTGTCACAGAAAGACTGGCCCAAATTTAATAGTGCCATCATTTTGTCCTCAAATACTCCAGAATTGGAACAGCAATAAGCACACACTTATTAACTCCTTAAGGACCAAGGACGTACCGGTACGTCCTGAGTCCTTTCCCTTTCTATAACGCGGGGCCACAACATCATAGCGTGATAGCGGGTCGGGCCCAGCTAATAGCGTGCGGCAATGATTGCGGTGCTGCGCGCTATTAACCCTTTGGACGCGGCGTTCAAAGTTGAACACCGCATCTAAAATGAAAGTAAATCACTGCCGGTTAGCTCAGGGGGCTGTTCGGGATCGCCGCGGCGAAATCGCGGCATCCCGAACAGCTGTGGGACACAAGGAGGGTCTCCTACCTTGCCTCCTGTTGTCCGATCGCCGAATGACTGCTCAGTGCCTGAGATCCAGGCATGAGCAGTCAAGCGACAGAATCATTGATCACTGGTTTCCTATGAGAAACCATTGATCAATGTAAAAGATCAGTGTGTGCAGTTTTATAGCTCCCTATGTGAGCTATAACACTGCAAAAAAAAAAAGTGAAAAAAAATAAGATCAGATAATAAAGATCATTTAACACCTCCCCTAATAAAAGTTTGAATCACCTCCCTTTTCCCATTAAAAAAACAGTGTACATAAAAATAAAAATAAACATATGCGGTATCGCCGTGTGCAGAAATGTCCGAATTATAAAAATATATCATTAATTAAATCGCATGGTCAATGGCATACGCGCAAACAAATTCCAAAGTCCAAAATAGTGTATTTTTGGTCACTTTTTATATCATGAAAAAATTAATAAAAAGCGATCAACAATTCCAATCAATACAAAAATGGTACCACTAAAAACTTCAGATCACGGCACACAAAATGAGCCCTCATACTGCCCCATATGTAGAAAAATAAAAAAGTTATAGGGGTCAGAAGATGACAATTTTAACCCCTTAAGGACCCGGGCTTTTTCCGTTTTTTCATTTTCAATTTTTCCTCCTTAACTTTAAAAAATCATAACTCTTAAAAATTTTGACCTAAAATTCTATATGATGGCTTATTTTTTGCGTCACTAATTCTACTTTGTAATGACATTAGTCATTTTACCCAAAAATCTACGGTGAAACGGGAAAAAAAATCAATGTGCGACAAAATTGATGAAAAAACACTATTTTGTAAGTTTTGGGGGCTTCCGTTTTTACGCAGTACATTTTTCAGCAAAAATTATACCTTATCTTTATTTTGTAGGTCCATACGGTTAAAATGATCCCCTATTTGTATAGGTTTGATTTTGTATGACTTCAGAAAAAAATCATGAATACATGCAGGAAAATTTATACGTTTAAAATGGTAATCTTTTGACCCCTATAACTTTTTTATTTTTCTGTGTTCAGGGTGCTACAAGGGCTACAAGCGCCGTCATCTAAAGTTTTTTGCAGTACCATTTTTTTCCGATCAGACTTTTTGATCACTTTTTATTCACTTTTTTGTGGTATAAAAAGTGATCAAAAATGCGCTATTTTGGACTTTGGAATTTTTTTGCGCGTACGCCATTGAATGAGCGGTTTAAAAAGCTGTATATTTTTATAATTCGGACATTTCCACACGCGGCTATACCACATATGTTTATTTTTATTATTATTTACATAATGTTTTTTTTATTCTTGGAAATGCCGGTTGATTCAAACTTTTATTAGGGGAAGGGATAATTGAAAGGGTTAATGATTTTTTTTACACTTTTCTTATGCAATATTATAGCTCCTATAGGGGGCTATAACATTGCATTAACTGATCTTTTACAATGATTGATCCATCTCCATAGGAATGGATCAATCAGTGTTTTCGGCGATTGAATGCTCAAGCCTGGATCTCAGGCTTGAAGCATTCA
The DNA here is from genome assembly GCF_029499605.1 of Hyla sarda. Taxonomy (NCBI): domain Eukaryota; kingdom Metazoa; phylum Chordata; class Amphibia; order Anura; family Hylidae; genus Hyla; species Hyla sarda. Next base: position 204,063,278 of record NC_079194.1, on the reverse strand, counting down.
TTCGGCGATCGGACAGCGCAGGAGAAGGTAATAAGACCTCCTCCTGTGCTACAGCTGTTATACCGCGGCGATCCCGAACAGCTCCCTGAGCTAGCCGGGCACTTTTACTTTCGTTTTTAGCCGCGCGGCTCAGCTTTGAGCTATTAGAGGCGGGTCCCGGCTTCACTATGACGTGTGACCCCGCGTTATATCTCAAGACCAGGACCCAGGACGTACCCATACGTCCTGGGTCCTTAAGAGGTTAAACGTATACATTTTCCTGCATGTAGTTATGATTTTTTTCAGAAGTACGACCTATATAAGTAGGGTATCATTTTAATCGTATGGACCTACAAAATAAAGAGAATATGTCATTTTACCGAAAAATGTACTGCGTAGAAACATTTTTTTTTTTTTAATTTTGTCTCACAATGATTTTTTCCCCCCCGTTTCGCCGTAGATTTTTGGGTAAAATGACTGATGTCATAACAAAGTAGAATTGGTGGTGCAAAAAAGAAGCCATCATATGGATTTTTAGGTGCAAAATTGAAATGTAAGGAGGAAAAAAGGAAAGTGCAAAAACGGAAAAAACCCTGGTCCTTAAAGGGGTACTCCGCCTCTGGCATCTTATTCCCTATCCAAAGGATAGGGGATAAGATGTTAGATCACTGTAGTCCCGCTGCTGGGGACCCTGGGGATTGCCGCTGCGGCACCCCGCCATCATTACTGCACAGAGTGAGTTCGCTCTGTGTGTAATGACGGGCGATACAGGGGCCGGAGCAGCGTGACGTCATGGCTCCGCCCCTCATGACATCACGGCCGGTCCCCTTAATGCAAGTCTATGGCAGGGGGCGTGACGACCGCCACGGCCCTTCCCATAGACTTGTATTGACGGGGGCGAGCCGTGATGTCACGAGGGGCGGAGCCGTGACGTAACGATGCTCCGGCCCCTGTATTACCCGTCATTACACACAGAGCGAACTCGCTCTGTGCAGTAATGATAGCGGGGTGCTGCAGCAGCGATCCCCGGGGTCCCCAGCAGCGGGACCCCGGCGATCTGACATCTTATCCCCTATCCTTTGGATAGGGGATAAGATGTCTAGGGGCGGAGTACCCCTTTAAGGGGTTATGCAGATCACAAAAGAACAGAAACTGCCTTATCTGACAATGAGAAAGTGCTTAGTGAAAAGGCAACATGGCATAGGCAAGAAGGAGGCTGAAATTGTGAGGTACACCACTAATGTGCCAAAAATGTTAGTGCATTATAAAAACATTGGTCTTCCCTTAGAACAGAAGTGCAAACATACAACTGTGGTCAAAAGTTTTGAGACTGACATTTTTTGGTTTTTTTTCTATAAGGTTTGCTGCTTCAATGTTTTTAGATCTTTTAGTCAGATGTTTCTTGGGTATACTGAAGTAAAGTTGTGGTAGGCAATGGTGTAATGCATCAAAAGACATCAAGTTTATATAAAGAATGAATATTAACTATATTGATTTCTGCAATTCACCCTGGCATGCTGGGCCACATCCTGTCTAATGACAACCCATTCTGGCCTAACTGGTGCTTTGGAGTTTATTACAATTTCTGTGTTTTTGTTTGTCCACTAACTTTTTAAGGATTCACCACAGGTTCTCAATGGGATTAGGATCTAGAAAGGTTCCTGTCTATGGACCCAAAATTTCAATGTCTTGTTCACCGAGACATTTAGTTATCACTTTTACCTTGTGACATTGTGCTCCGTCATACTCCATCATTAGGATAAGTTGCTATTGAGGGGTGTTTAGATACTATTCCTTATTTATGGCAGTGTTTTTAGGCAAAATTGTGAGAGAGCTTACACATGAATGTGTAAGCTCTCTCAGATGTTCTATGTTGTCGCCCAGTACAGAATGTGCCATTCTGTAACCCTGTCAGTCCTATCAGGTGGACTTTTTCCATGTCCCCTTGCCCAACACTCCTCAGGACTCTTTTACAGTGTAAAGTTATAATTGAGTTATATATTGAGTTAATATAATTCTGTGAGTTATAATAGCATGTTCTTGTGCCTTAAAATACAGTTGCTAAGAGTTACAGTCAGGGCCGTAAATGTTGGCTCCCCTGAAATTTTTCTAGAAAATGAAGTATTTCTCACAGAAAAGGATTGCAGTAACACATGTTTTGCAATACACATGTTTATTCCCTTTGTGTGCATTGGAACTAAACCAAAAAAAGGAGGAAAAAAAGCAAATTGGACACAATGTCACACCAAACTCCAAAAATGGTCTGGACAAAATTATTGGCACCCTTAACTTAATATTTGGTTGCACACCCTTTGGAAAAAATAACTGAAATCAGTCACTTCCTATAACCATCAATAAGCTTCTTGCACCTCTCAACCGCAATATTGGACCACTCTTCCTTTGCAAACTGCTCCAGGTCTCTCTTACTAGAAGCAGAAGTATAGGAGGAAAAAAGCTGCAATGGCGCTCCCAAGGAAGTAACCCAAGTCGTGGGTATTGATGCAAAATAATTTATTCTTACAGCATAAGAAATCAAAGAAAATAATAAATCAAGATGCGTTTCGGGAGTCACAGCTCCCTTTTTCAGTTGCAGGTGGTACAGCGAGCACCTGCAATTGAAAAAGGGAGCTGTGACTCCCGAAACGCATCTTGATTTATTATTTTCTTTGATTTCTTATGCTGTAAGAAAAAATTATTTTGCATCCATACCCACGACTTGGGTTACTTCCTTTTGAGCGCCATCGCAGCTTTTTTCCTCCTATACTTCTGCATTACTCTACGGACTCTCCTCTGGGCTCCGTCCACACGCTGCTGACCTGCATACCAAGCTACCATCACCGGCAAGGAATACGCTACCCCCACCTGGGTACCCACCTACACCGGCTAAAGACCTACACAACACCCGGCGCTACCTCCGCTTTTGTCCTCCAGTTATTGCTCTCTTACTGGAAGGGCGCCTTTTCCCAATAGCAATTTTAAGATCTCTCCACAGGTATTCAATGGGATTTAGATCTGGACACATTTCTGGCCACTTCAGAACTCTCCAGCGCTTTGTTGCCATCCATTTCTGGGTGCTTTTTGATGTATGTTTGGGGTCATTGCCCTGCTGAAAGAATTAACATCTCAGACGCAAACCCAGCTTTCTGACAATGGGCTGTACAGTGCGACCCAAAGTCATTTGGCAATCCTCAGATTTCATGATGCCTTGCACACATTCAAGACACCCAGTGCCAGAGGCAGCAAAATGACCCCAAAATATCATTGAACCTCCACCATTCATTAATTTTGGCAAAATGTATTCTTGCTTTTTCATGTCTCTGTGTCAGCAGTGGGTCCTCCTGGGTCTCCTGCCATAGATTTTCAGTTCATTTAAATGTCGACGCATAGTTTGCACGGATACTGATGCTCCCTGAGCCTGTGTGAAAGCGGGAATATCTTTGGAACTTGTTTGGGGCTGCTTATCCACCATCCGGACTATCCTGCGTTGACACCTTTCATCAATTTTTCTCTTCTGTCCACGCCCAGGGAGATTAGCTACAGTGCCAAGCGTTGCAAACTTTTTGATAATGTTGAGCACTTTGAACAAAGGCAAATCTAGATCTCTGGAGATGGACTTGTAACCTTGAGATTGTTGGTATTTTGGTATTTTTCAACAATTTTGGTTCTCAAGTCCTCAGACAGTTCTCTTCTCCTCTTTCTGTTGTCCATGCTTAGTGTGGCGCACACAGACACACAATGCAAAGACAGTTACCCACATCTGTTACATGCCCCAGGTGAGTTTAAAGGAGCATCACATTTTTTAAACATTCTTATTTTTCCACAATTTTTAAAGGGTGCCAATAATTTTGTCCAGCCAATTATTGGAGTTTGGTGTGTCATTATGTTCAGTTTGCTTTTTATGCTCCTTTTTTGGTTTAGTTCCAATACACACAAAGGGAATAAACATGTGTATAGCAAAGCATGTGTTACTGCAATCCTTTTCTGTGAGAAATACTTCATTTTCTAGACTGTATGTTAACAAGGAAGGTGTAAGGTGTAATTGCTCCCATATATAGCATATATAGTTTATTGCAGTTGAGAGTTGGAGATCTAGCTGAGATACAGTGGAGTAAACACCTGAGAAGTTGTCTGGTGTTCCTCAAGGGAGGCCTAAGGCCTAGTCAAGCAGCCACGCATCTACTACCAGTTAACCCCTGCAGGTGAAAGTCAAAGCCTGGCGGTAAGCACAAATACAGGGGACAAGTCTAGCCAAGATATTCAAGTCTGTCAAATTACTAAATTCAGCGTGGGTTGCACAAGTCAGTCCCAGTCCACTACAAGTCCCAGCAAGCCGACAAACTTCCTAAAGATCACTGTGCATCTACTTGGGCCTGAAATGAGCTGTAAAGACCTTGTCTGTCTCAGTAAAAAGTTGTTGTTCCATAACCTTGCATTAGAGTGATTATTTGCCCCCTAGCTTGGCCCAGAAATCATTGGCTATACCTCAGGTGGTGAATTAGGTAAACCACACCCTGGCATCATGAACATAAAGGGTTAATGTCATCTGCCCTAAGGGTTAATAAATTGAGCCCTTCCTACACCCTCACCACAACTTTTGGCGTCCTACAAACAGGATATGGGTGTGAGCCCTATACAAAAATACCCCCCCCCCCCCTGAAATGTGTCCAGTATGGTAAAAACCGCACATCTGTGCAACAGAAATTGCGCCAGTTTTGTCCGGGACTTTGTCACTAAAAGCTCCTATCCTAGAAGGCACTTGTGAAATAGAGGGGGAGGTGAAGAAAAGTTTAGTGTCTGCCACTGTGAAAAGTATTGAAGTTGTACCCGTCATGGGTAAAATCCGTACAGAAGCTATGAAGCTTTGCCATACCTGAAGGGGTTAATCAGGTCCAGTGATTCCCACGCGCACGAGCAGTTGAAGCTCCACCAACATCAGTCACCAGCAGTGACGTCTCTTCAGCCCAGCGAGGAGGAACCAAAAGGATCGTCCTGTGTTGCACAGGGGAAGGTTTTTCTGACCAGACCCAAACAGGAAGTGCCCTGGGTGCCGCAGCTCCGAGAGTTTCTGATTGGTGAAATTATAGTCTGCGCTGCACCGCAACTCCTACAAGTCTTATCGATCATTCAGTTTAGTGTACACAGTCTCCAGCACCCTGTTCTGCAACTATCATCCTGGTATTGTCCGCAAGTGTGGTTATCAAGTCTCCTGTTACCAGATACCTGCACAATAGAGGCGGAGTGTCTGCTGTTGTTACCCTAATCGTCCAAGCCAAAGCCACTGCAGCACCTCACCAGCTCTCTTAAAGGGGAACGCACCCATCTTCCTTAAAGTGACAGCGCCCTCAAAAGTCTACTAGATGTCTGAACCAAGCACCACAGATCATCCGGGCACCAGCACCCTGCCATCTCGCACGGCGAGCATTCCATCTAGTCCAGCAGCTAGTGTCCAAACCGTTATGCACGCCAATCTTTTGTTCCATCAAAGTGCCAGCACAGCAATTAAATCAGAATACTGATGTGTGTGGGGTGATGTATGTTTGAGGGGTGCTGTGTGTGAGGGGTGCTGTGTGTGTTTTTGGGGTACGGTTTGTCTAAAGGTGCTGTTTGTGGGGATGCTGATTGCGAGGTGCTGTTTGTGGGGGTGCTGTGTGTGTGTGTGTGTGTGTTTGAGTGGTGCTGTGTTTGAGGGGTGCTGAGTGTGTTTGAGGGGTGCTATGGGTGCTGTGTGGGGGAAGGGGTACCTAATACAAAATACATACGTAAAATACATTAAAAAATTTTTATTTCAGCTACCATGTTGCATGCTAGGGTGGTGCTGCAGTAGTTTTTGTATTTTTGCTGGTAGAAGAGCACGGACTGCAGAGAGTGGGCCGTGTCCCGTGTATCAGAACAAAGGAAACAAAAAAGGTGCCTCTTTCAAGGTGCTTGCAGTTTTAAAACATCAAATCTTTAATCTGTATGCATTAAAAATAGAAAAAGATGGACGTCAATCTTAAAAGAGAAGCAAAACTCCAACATGTTTTGAGCTAAATGTAGTTTAGCTCAAAACGCACTAGAGTTTCACTTTTCTTTTATGATGTCCACCTTTTTCTATTTATAATGCATACATATTAAAGGTTTGATTTTTTAATACTACATGCTCTTTTATCCTTGGAAAAGCTGGAGGCAACATTCTTTTATCTTTTGTTCTGATTCATAATACATATATACATACGCCATACATACATACATAGATCATACACACATAACATACATATATATATATATATATATATATACACACACATCATACATACTATATGCATACATACAAACATCATACATATATAATACATGCATGCATCATACATATATAGTACATGCATCCATCATACATATATAATACATACATCATACATACATATGCACATCATACATTATAAATACAAAAAGCCTTAATATATACATATACACATCATACATAAATACATCATACATACATAATACAAACACCATAAATACATAATACACACCATACATATTACACACATCATACATACATACATCCCACCCCCCTCCCGTCCACGGTCGCCTTACCCCAGTCATTTCTCACCATTCCTCACGCCGAGGAATGGACACCCGGCGCCAGGAGTTGCGGCCAGGATCATCCCAGGAGGTGGAAGCAGACGTGCGCAGCTGCGGGGCAGCCCCTGCGCCTTCCGTTAGCGCAGCAGTGTGCGCGGCCGGGGAAGGGGGAGGAGTGGCCGGAGTAAGGTGTAAAGAGTGGTCAGAGGGGATAGAGCGTCCGGAGGACGGGGTGATAGAGCGGCCGGAGGACTGGGGGGATAGAGCGGCCATAGGAGAGGGGGATAGAGCATCCGGAGGACTGGGGGGATAGATCGGACGGAGGACGGTGGGATAGAGCGGCCGTAGCCGCAAGTTAAAAATAAATACATTTTTAGACATTCCGCAAAGACAGATGGCCGGCCAACCGGTGTGCCCTGAAAGGCATCCATGGCGACCTATGGCCGCGTGCCCACAGAGGGGGCTTGGCGTGCCACCTGTGGCACGCGTGCCATAGGTTCGCCATCACTGCCCTAGAGACTGTCCAGAAGTTAGATGGTATAACTGCCGAGCAGCGCAGATTGACAGATTGGCAGATGGACAGATTTATTGATGGCTCTCATAATAAGTGGGACAAGGCCCAACTGAGAATGTTAACAGTCCAAAACCCCAACATGTAATTTCCTGCTTTTAAGAGACTGGCTATACAAGTAATTGAGTCCTGGACTGATTTCAAAGATGTTTGTACCCCCCTTGCATCTGCTCAGGAACCACTAGGGGCGAAGGCCAGGCCCATACCATCACTGCCCTTTGTCTCCACTCCAGTGCAACCTACCCTGCCAGTCACCACAGTCTCCGATCTACAGAGTGTTAGGCAAGACATAAAAAAAAACTGACTAAAGCTGTTAAGGAGCTTGCCACATGGTCTGCTCCACCTGCCTGGGAACCGTCCTTACCAAGAAAACCTCCCACTGCTCCTGATCCCCACAATCCCAGTTACCGTAATCCTTTACCCATTCTGGGACTCAGAGACCCTTTTGCACTTACTGTAACAAGCCCGGTCATTTGAAAATGCGGTGCTGGGATTTAAATAGATTCACCCTGAGGTCGAGGACCGGCACTCAGGAAAAATGTCATCAGGTCCATCCCCCGAACGACCTAAGTCACGACTCTCACTTTATGTCGCCTCCTGCCACCTTGTAACGGTTGTTGTAGAAGGTGTACCTTTAGTGGCGTTGATAGATACTGTCACGATTCGGCTTACAGGTAGTGGATCCACTGAGTCAGCGAGGGATTGGCGTGGACCGTGCTAGTGGACCGGTTCTAAGAGGCTACTGGTGTTCACCAGAGCCCGCCGCAAAGCGGGATGGTCTTGCTGCGGCAGTAGCAACCAGGTCGTATCCACTAGCAACGGCTCAACCTCGCTGACTGCTGAGAAGGCGTGGGACAGAAGGACTAGGCAGAGGCAAGGTCAGACGTAGCAGAAGGTCGGGGCAGGCGGCAAGGTTCGTAGTCAAGATGGATAGCAGAAGTTCAGGTAACACAGGCTTTGGACACACTAAACGCTTTCACTGGCACAAGGCAACAAGATCCGGCAAGGGAGTGCAGGGGCAGTGAGCAGATATAGTCTGGGAGCAGGTGGAAGCAAATTAAGCTAATTGGGCCAGGCACCAATCATTGGTGCACTGGCCCTTTAAGTCTCAGAGAGCTGGCGCGCGCGCGCCCTAGAGAGCGGAGCCGCGCGCGCCAGCAGATGACAGCAGGGGACCGGGACGGGTAAGTGACCTGGGATGCGATTCGCGAGCGGGCGCGTCCCGCTGTGCGAATCGCATCCCCGACGGCCATGACAGTGCAGCGCTCTCGGTCAGCGGGACTGACCGGGGCGCTGCAGGGAGAGAGACGCCGTGAGCGCTCCGGGGAGGAGCGGGGACCCGGAGCGCTAGGCGTAACAGATACAGGGTCCCAAGTGTCTACTATATCTAAACATGTTTTCTATCGACATTGGAATGCTAGTCTATTGTGTGAGCCTGAAGATGTTGATTTCAGAGTAATTGTGGGTAATGGGCAACCAGTCCCCAGACATGGATACTGGGAGCCAACCATTCAATTGGGTAACCATGTACTCACAGGGCAGGGAGTGATTGTAACCAATGTGACAGATAAGGGGTCTGCTGAATTCATATTGGGGATGAACATTCTGAGAAATTGGTTTACTGAGATTTTAGATGCCTTTTCTGCCTCTCTTCCCAATATTCCTGCATCAGACCAGCAGGCTGTGCAGTATCACTTTAAAGTTCTACAGGCGGAACAGAAGTTTGCCAACAAACAAGGTGAAATCTGCATAGTACGAGTCTAAGACATCAGGTTGGTGACCTTGCAACCCAACACTGAGTCCATCATATGGTGCTGTGCACGTCCCGGAGTCAAGAACCGGGATTATCAGGCCCTGCTGGAACCCATGCAGCTAGAAGATCATCCCTTAATCTGGGCTGTGAGAAGCCTCGTCACCGACTCAAACGGAAGAGTACCAGTACGGTTAGTGAACCTGTCTGATTCCGCTACTGTCTTATCCAAGTACACTCCAGAGCCACAGTTGTACCTCCTAGAGTCGAGAGACATTGTGACTGAATGCCTGGTGGCCCGTCAACGAGCAGCTCAAGTCACCGGCAGATCCACTACTGGTCTCCCCCCGAACCCTGGTGGGCGCAGCTCCAGGTTGGGGACGCCACTACCCCATGGGCCCAGATTAAAAGATTCATGAACGTAGCGAAGAGGTACCATGAAGCCTTAAGTAAGCACAAAACAGACTTTGGGAAAATGTCGATGATCCAACATCGTATCCTCACAGGCGATAGCCCGCCTATGGAAGAGAGACACCATCCGGTCGTGCCAGACATGTATCAAACTGTCAAGAAAATGCTGGCTGACATGAAGGAAGCGGATGTGATTCAAGAAAGCCACTAATCCTAGTCAAAAAGAAGGATGCAACTATTCGTTTCTGTGTCGACTACAGGAATGTCACGATTCGGCTCACAGGTAGTGGATCCTCTGTGTCAGCGAGGGATTGGCGTGGACCGTGCTAGTGGACCAGTTCTAAGAGGCCCGCCGCAAAGCGGGATGGTCTTGCTGCGGCAGTAGCAACCAGGTCGTATCCACTAGCAACGGCTCAACCTCGCTGACTGCTGAGAAGGCGTGGGACAGAAGGACTAGGCAGAGGCAAGGTCAGACGTAGCAGAAGGTCGGGGCAGGCGGCAAGGTTCGTAGTCAAGATGGATAGCAGAAGTTCAGGTAACACAGGCTTTGGACACACTAAACGCTTTCACTGGCACAAGGCAACAAGATCCGGCAAGGGAGTGCAAGGGAGGAGATCAGATATAGCCAGGGAGCAGGTGGAAGCCAATTAAGCTAATTGGGCCAGGCACCAATCATTGGTGCACTGGCCCTTTAAGTCTCAGAGAGCTGGCGCGCGCGCGCCCTAGAGAGCGGAGCCGCGCGCGCCAGCACATGACAGCAGGGGACCGGGACGGGTAAGTGACCTGGGATGCGATTCGCGAGCGGGCGCGTCCCGCTGTGCGAATCGCATCCCCGACGGCCATGACAGTGCAGCGCTCCCGGTCAGCGGGACTGACCGGGGCGCTGCAGGGAGAGAGACGCCGTGAGCGCTCCGGGGAGGAGCGGGGACCCGGAGCGCTAGGCGTAACAAGGAAACTGAACATCCTTTACCACGAATTGAGGAGTAGCTTACTGAGGGTCTGCTGCTTACTTCTCCACCCTGGACTTTACCAGTGGGTACTGGCAAGTGCCCATGGCCCTGGAGGATTGAGAGAAGACTGCCTTTGTTACACCTAAAAGGTTGTTTGAGTTCAAAAGTATGTTGCTTGGGCTGTGCAATGCCCCTGCTACATTCCAGCATCTGATGCAAAGGTGCCTGGGACATTTGAACTTCCAAAGTTTCCTGCTATATCTGGATGATGTCATTGTGTATTCCAAGTCTTACCAGGAACACCTTGGTCATCTGTCAGACGTCTTCCAAGTCCTGATCAAGCACAGGCTGAAGATTAAGCCATCAAAGTGTCACTTGCTCACACCCCAAGTCCATCATCTGGGCCACCTTGTAAGTGCAGAGGGAGTTCAGCCAAATCCTGAAAAGGTGAATGCTGTCAAGAACTGGCCTACACCTCGCATGGTAAAAGATGTCAGGAGCTTCATGGGATTCGCCGGCTACTATCGCCGTTTTATCCCCCACTTTGCCCAAATTGCAGAACCCCTTACAGCTCTTCTGTAGGGAACGGCGAAGGAAAGTTACAACGGAAGGAAGACTACCTATTGATTGGGCTGAAGAGCAAGAGACAGCATTTCAAGCTCTCAAGTGTCTGCTGTCGCAGCCACCCCTCTTGGCGTATCCGAATTACAGTCAGCCATTCCGCCAAGGAGCTGTCCTGTCCCAATTCCAAGATGGCCAGGAGAGAGTGATTGCCTACGCCAGTTGAAATCTGTGAGGAGCAGAGAAGAACGATACCAATTACAGTTCATTCATGTTGGAACTTCTCGCCCTTGTATGGGCCGTGACAGAAAAATTCCAAGATTATTTGGCTGCTACCTATGCCATTCACTGTCTACATGGATAACAGTCCTTTGGCCCACCTGAACACTGCCAAATTGGGCTCCTTAGCGATGGGCTTCAAGATTAGCTAATTACAGCTTTACCATCAAGTACCGTAGCGGCAAATCAAACGTCTATGCCGATGTACTGTCTCGAATGGCCCCTGGCGAAGAGCTGCCTGTGGAAGACGAGTGGGAAGACGTGGAGATGCCCCCATTTTGCCAACTGTTTGTAAACCAGAATGTTGTTACTGCCCTTGTGGATAGTGAACCTAGGTCGGAAACTATTAAGGAAGACCTGTATACCTGGAAGACTCTACAAGACAAAAGTCGAGTCATGGGGGATCTGTTGGACTACATTCTGGCGAAAAAGGTACCAACCCGGCTACGCCGGGCCCTTTGTGACTACGAGCTGACGCGTCTGTGGTGACAGAGGAAGCGACTGTTTGTGCACAAAGTACTGTTGTACCGCAATTCTTTGGATCTGGTCTCCGGTGATCGATTTCATCAGATTCTGGTTCCCCAAAGAGACGCGGCGATGGTCCTCAACGCATATCATGACCAGTCAGAGTCCACAAGACTGAAGTAGATCAACCAAGTGTTTATCCATATGCTGCGAGCAGCCTCTGTGTCACGGCAAGAAGAATGGCCTCGGTTGCTATCAGAGTAATTGAAAATCTATCACAACACATTGAACTGTTCCACTGGATATACCCCCTTCTATTTGATGATGGGAAGGCACAGGCAACTGCCTAAGGATTGGACATTCGGGTTACAAGCCCCGATGAACCATTCTCCTCTGACATCCCACGAATGGGCTTCTGACCATCATAGGCGGATTCAAGAAGCCAAGGAGATTGTCAATAAAAAGATGGGCGAGGCCCAACAAAAGCAACAGGATGGCTACAACTGACATGCCACAGCCAAGCCATTACAGGTGGGCGACAAAGTCCGGCTAAAAAAATTCCCTAGAGAGGACAAGTTGGATTCCATCTGGGAGACAGAGCCCTACACAGTGATGGCTATCCCTTACCCTGAGTCTGATGTCTATGAAGTTAGGAAGCCTGGGTACCAGCCACAGGTCATCCATAGGAATCATATTAAGCTCTGCTTGAAAGAGGATCTCCCAGTGCCCCACCACCGCCCGCCTCCATGTGTTTGACCAGTCCGAGAACATGTTCCTGGCGAAGTGTTACATCGCTCTATGGATTTTCCGATGTTCTCGCCTACTCAACCCACATACATCTGTCTATCTCCAGCTCCTGGCCTATCTCCCTTGGCTCCAGTCTATGTGCCAGCCCCAAGAGTTTCAGAGGTAATCCCTGTACCTCCAGCTTATTCCCCGATTCCCACAGTTCCGGAAGACCCTGTGCAGCTGCTTCTGGATCAAGTTCAATGTCCCATTGAAGAAGTACCTGCCGAGCTTCCAGATTTACCTCCAGATCATGTCCCTCAAGAGGTGGTATTGTGAAGGTCTCAGCGGTCTACTCAAGGTCAACTGCCCGCTAGGTACAGAGCATAAACCAGTCTCATGTACATAATAGTCAGTACCAAAAAGCGTACTATTATGTCAGGATTGTCTAGTCATAAAAAACGTATATATTTCAGGCATCATTTTGTGTACAAATAGGAAGTACATATAAGTAAAAAATGTATCATAGTGAGTAATGTATATATTTCATGTTGTATACAGAAAGTAAATTTGTATATAATATTAAGATAGGACTGTTATCTCATAAAATGTATATTACTAATGCTAATTGTTTTCCTGTCCACTGTGCACAGCACTTTTCTGAGTGGCCACAGAAAGTACCTGATAACCTGAAATAGCACGTAAGGTGAAATGTCATTGTTGTCTAATGTATAGTCATTACATTTAATAATCTATTGTTATGGGGAGAAGTAACAAAATATGAGGATGGGCCCCGTAAGCACAGGCATCTGGGTAGAAAGCCTCAGGCAGCCAGATCTGCCCCAATGCAGTTACAAGGACAAAAAGACCTCATATAAACCTACTCTTGTTTTACTTGGTTGCATCCTGGTTCAAAACCATGTCTACACAGGACATTTTTCAACGATGCCACGTCAACTCTTTACCCCTTTTCAGCCCTGTGCAGGACATTGGAACAATGCCCCAGGAACTGTGTTCCCTTTTTCATAGGCCAGTGGCCTTTCCCTTCATCCGCCCTCAAGGACATGTGCTTTTTCATAGAGGGGGAGTTTGTGATGGCCCAGTACAGAATGTGCCATTCTGTACCCCTGTCAGTCCTATCAGGTGGACTCAGTCCATGTGCCCTGGCCCCACACTCCTTGAGCTAATATAATAATGTGAGTTTTAATAATATGTTCTTGTGCCTTTAAACACTGTTGTTAAGAGTTATGTTAATGAGGAAGGTGTAAGGTGAACAGGTGGCTTGTTGGTGATCAATGGGACATCTCTAAATTGCTCCCATATACAGCTGCGAGGAGTCAGTTTAGTACAGTTGAGAGTTGGAGATCTAGCTGAGGTACAGTGGAGTTAAAGGGGTACTCCGGTGATTAGACATCTTATCCCCTATCCTGATCGCGGCAGTCCCGCAGCTGGGGACCCCCAGGATCTTGCACGCGGCACCCCGTCTACAATCAGTCCCCGGAGCGTGTTCGCTCCGGGTCTAATTACCGGCAATAACAGGGCCGGCGCCGTGTGACATCACGCCTCCGCCCCCGTGTGATGTCACGCTCCACCCCTCAATGCAAGCCTACGGGAGGGGGCGTGACAGCTATCACGCCCCCTCCCATAGGCTTGTATTGAGGGGCAGAGCGTGAAGTCACATGGGGGCGGAGGCATGACGTCACACGCCGTCGGCCCTGTGGTCGCCAGTAATCAGACCCGGAGCGAACACACTCCGGGGACTGATTTCAAACAGGGTGCCGTGTGCAAGATCCCGGGGGTCCCCAGCAGCGGGACTCCCGCGATAAGGCATCTTATCCCCTATCCTTTGGATAGGGGATAAGATGTCTAAGCACTGGAGAACCCCTCTAAGACCTGAGAAGTTGTCTGGTGTTCCTAAAGGGAGGCCTAAGGCCTAGTCAAGCAGCCGCGCATCTACTACCAGTCAACTCCTGCAGGTGAAAGTCAAAGCCTGGCGGTTAGCAAAAATACAGGGGACAAGTCTAATCAAAATAGTCAAGTCTGTCAAATTACTAAATTCAGCATGGGTTGCACAAGTCAGTCCAAGTCCACTACAAGTCTCAGCAAGCCGACAAGCTTCCTAAAGATCACTTGCATCTCCTTGGGCCTGAACTGAGCTGTAAAGACTTTAACACCTTGTCTGCCTCAGTAAAAAGCTGTTGTTCCGTAACCTTGCATCGGAGTGATTATTTGCCCCGCGCCTGGCCCAGGAATCATTGGCTATACCTTGGGTGGGGAATTAGATAAACCACGCCCTGGCATCATGAACACAAAGGGTTAATGCCATCTGCCCTAAGGGTTAATAACATCTGCCCTTCCTACACCTTCACCACACCTATACAGTCTAAAAGGGGCTTCATCAGAGAACATTATATGAGATTTTCCTTCTCACTTTTAACCCCTTAAGGACACATGACGTACTGGAATGTCATGTGTCCACTCCCAATTTATAACGCGGGGCCACGGCGTTAGAGGTTAGAGGCCGGGACCCGTGGCTAATAGCGTACGGCATTGATCGCAGTGCCGCGCGCTATTAACCCTTTAGACGCAGCGTTCAAAGTTGAACGCCGCGTCTAAAGTGAAAGTGAAAGTGTGCCTGTTAGCTCAGTGGGCTGTTCGGGATAGCCGCAGTGAAATCGCGGCATCCCGAACAGCTTACAGGACAGCAGGAGAGTCCCTACCTGCCTCCTTGCTGTCCGATCGCCGAATGACTGCTCAGTGCCTGAGATCCAGGCATGAGCAGTCAAGCGGCAGAATCATCGATCACTGGTTTCCTATGAGAAACCAGTGATCAGTGTGTGCAGTGTTATAGGTCCCTATGGGACCTATAACACTGCAAAAAAAAAGTGAAAAAAAGTGAATAAAGATCATTTAACCCCTTCCCCCCCTTTTCCCATAAAAAAAAAAACACAGTGTAAATAAAAATAAACATATATGGTATCACGGAAATGTCCGAATTATAAAAATATATCGTTAATTAAACCGCACAGTCAATGGCATGCACGCAAAAAAATGCATGCAGTGCATTTTTGGTAACTTTTTTTATCATGAAAAAATAAATAAAAGGCGATCAATAAGTCCTATCAATGCAAAAATGTAAAAAAAAGTTATAGGGGTCAGAAATGACAATTTTAAACGTATAAATTTTCCTGCATGAAGTTATGATTTTTTCCAGAAGTACACCAAAATCAAACCTATATAAGTAGGGTATCATTTTAACCGTATGGACCTACAGAATAAATATCAGGTGTCATTTTTACCGAAAAATGTACTACGTAGAAACGGAAGCCCCCAAAATTTACAAAACGGCGTTTTTTGGTTTTTTTCAATTTTGTCTCACAATGATTTTTTTTTCCGTTTCATCTTAGATTTTTGGCCAAAATGACTAATGTCATTACAAAGTAGAATTGGTGGCGCAAAAAATAAGCCATCATATGGATTTTTAGGTGAAAAATTTAAAGAGTTATTATTTTTTTAAGGCAAGGAGCAAAAAACGAAAATGCTAAAACGGAAAAAAAAAACGGTCCTTAAGTGGTTAACAGCATATTTTGGGGGTTATTTTGCCAAAACCTTACAAAATAAAAAGCCTTTAAATCATGTCATAAAAAAATGCTTGAAATGTAGGGACTTTTTACTTGAAAAGGCTAAATAGAGTGGGGGAGATTGATCAAAACCTGTCCAGAGGAAATGTTGCTGAGTTGCCCATAGCAACCAATCAGCTCGCTTCTTTCATTTTTAACAAGGCCTCTGCAAATTAAAGAAGCAATCTGATTGGTTGCTATGGGCAACTTTTCCCCTGGACAGGTTTTGATAAATCTCCCCCATAGTGTGTGAAAGCGGTCTAATGGAATTTCAAGTGTAAATAAAACAGTTATTGCATAGAGTATATATACCCTCACAGCTCATATTACCATCACAGTACTACAACATAAATGGCATGAGTAAAATATGTTTGTTTGATTTTTTCTTTCTTTTATGTAACAAATGTAGCATGTAGTCTTTTTTTCTTTACCGCTGCTGTGTAACTACATACTGTAAATAACATCTAGTTATGTGTTAAGCCAATTGCAGATTCACCTAAAGATGATTTAAGGGCTAACTTAATGCAGAATGTGATTATTGTCTACAATGATCTTATAAAGGGACATGACAGATGATAAAACCAATTACATATTTAATGCCTATAACGTTTTCCAAGAATTTTCTATATCACACTTGTGGTCAATAAGATCAAATAACATTTTTAATGAACACATCAAAAATTATTGTTATGAGACACGACAGGTTATTGAAATGGTTTGTGAAGATATAATAGACTGCAATGTAAGCGTTTGAACACTAAACTATATAAAAAAAAAAAAAAAAAAAAAAAAGAGCATAAACAAAATATCACATCTGCTTAAAGGGTAGCTCCCACCATCCTATTTTTTTTTTCTGTCCCTGCCTATTGCCCATCTATCCCTAACCCCTCCCTGCTTTTAATTTTAATTTTTACTATATTAAAAATGCTTTTTTTCTGTCTGGTAGTGTGCTCACTACCAGGCAGACTTCCCCAGCAGGCACCACGTCACTGATGCCTGCTGGGGGGGGGGGGACTTCCACCCTTAGTTCATCTACACAGGGTGCCTCCAGCTGTTTCCCCACTACAACTCCCAGCTTGCCCTGACATCTATTGGCTGTCAGGGCATGCTGGGAGTTGTAGTATTGAAACAGCTGGAGGCACCCTGTGTAGATAAACTATTAGTTAGCTACAAGCGGCGCTGCGGCGCTACGGCGCTAGCCCGTTCCCTCCGTCAAATCCCCCCGCGCGCCATGCCCCGTTCCCTCCATCACAACCCCCCCTCCCGCATACCCCGTGCCCTCATTACACTTACAGTTACTGCAATGTCCGGCAGCAGGCGTGCAGGGACAGCGGCAGCGACGAGGCAGCGGCGATGTGCGGGAGGAGTGGCCTCCCAGCCAGTGGCCAGGGAGCCAATGCGCTCACTCCCGCCTGTCTGATTGACAGGCAGGGAGTGAGTGCAGCCTAACTAAAAAAGGACTGATTGCCACTCCAAAATCAGTCCTTTTTCAGGCGTAACGTCACGCCAGGCTGCAGTCGGCCACTAGGAGGGTGACCCCTAGTGGCCGTTTTTTAAATGTGAATTAAACCCTTTTAATTAAAAAAAAATAATAATAAAAGTATATTAGAGATATGTTGTAGTACATAAGTACTAACAACATATCAAAAAATAAAGTTGTGACAGTGCCCATTTAAAACAAATATATTACTACTGAATAACATTTTTGTAACTAAACAATAAAAAAAAAGTCAAGTTGACTCATAGGATTAATCGGGCTATTGGAGAAAGTGGGATCAAGAACATAGGGTAATGTCACCTATTCCCCAGGGGATAATGAAAGTTTTTCAATTGTAAATCCTGGCTATTTAAGATATCGCTACCAAAATAATATATAGGCACACCTATCCCATGACTGCAGGGCCCTTACAGTTGTAAGTCTCACCTATTTTGCTTTGTATAATGTTAATAATATTAATAATAT
The DNA here is from genome assembly GCF_029499605.1 of Hyla sarda. Lineage (NCBI taxonomy): Eukaryota > Metazoa > Chordata > Amphibia > Anura > Hylidae > Hyla > Hyla sarda. The sequence goes on along the minus strand of NC_079194.1, from coordinate 204,045,439 downwards.
TTATTTATATAGCACCAATAAATTTGGGTACACATAAGGACAAAATTAGATATTACAAAAATACACACTGATTGGGGTGGGGGAGATATGGAGTGCAGTGCAGGAGACCAAGGAGGGGTGGGGTGGGGGTGAGGGCATGGCAGTATTATGTTCAGGGGTACAGTGGGTGGCAGTAATATATTCAAGGGGTATAGTGTGTGGCAGTATTATATTCAGGGGGTACAGTGGTTGGCAGTATTATAATCAGGGGGTGCAGTGTGTGGCAGTATTATATACAGGGGGTACAGTGGGTGGAAGTATTATATTTATGGGTACAGTGGTTGGCAGTAATATATCCAAGGGGTACAGTGTGTGGCAGTATTATATTCAGGGGGTACAGTGTGTGGCAATAATATATTTAAAGGGTACAGTGGTTGGCAGTATTGTATTCAAGGGGTACAGTGTGTGGCAGTATTATATTCAGGGGGTACAGTGGTTGGAAGTATTATATTCAGGGGATACAGTGTGTGGCAGTATTATATTCAGGGGGTACAGTGGTTGGCATTATTATATCCAGGGGTTACAGTGTGTCAATATTATATTCAGGGGGTACTGTGTGTGGCAGTATTATATTAAGGGGGTACGGTGTGTGGCAGTATTATATTCAGGTGTACAGTGGTTGGCAGTATTATTTCAAGGGGGAACAGTGTGTGGCAATATTATATTCAGGGGGTACTGTGTGTGGCAGTATTATATTCAGAGGTACGGTGTGTGGCAATAATATATTTAGAGGGTACAGTGGTTGGCAGTATTATATTCAGGGGGTACAGTGGTTGGCAGTATTATATTCAGGGGGTACAGTGTTTGGCAGTATTATATTCCGAGGTAGAGTGGTTGCCAGTATTATGTTCAGGGGGGTAAAGTGGTTTGCAGTATTATATTCAGGGGGTAGAGTGGTTGGCAGTGTTATATTCAGGGGGTACAGTTGTTGGCAGTATTATATTCAGGGGGTACATTGGTTGGCAGTATTATATTCAGGGGTACAGTGATTGGCAGTATTATATTCAGGGGGTACTGTGGTTGGCAGTATTATATTCAGGGGGTACAGTGTTTGGCAGTATTATATTCCAAGGTAGAGTGGTTGGCAGTATTATATTCAGGGGGTACAGTGGTTGACAATATTATATTCAGGGGGTACAGCGTTTGGCAGAATTATAATGATTATTGTCTTTATACAGAGGATGAGGATCTGCTGACAAATTAAGAAACCAATGATGTTCTGGCATCAGACTCTGCAGAGAAGATGGAGCTGGAAGAAGTCCTGGTGTGTGCCCCAGATGAAGAAGAAAAGAAAAGACAACAGAGAAGACGTCACTTAGGTCACTGATATCATTGTGTGTTCTGTCTGACCCAATCTGTGGATCTCCAGCTGTTATAAAACGGCAACTTTCATAATTCCTGAGGCTCTCTAGACATGATGGGAGTTGTAGCTTTGCAACATCTGGAGAGCCACTTGAACCAAGGTGATTGTTGGAGGTCCCATCAGTCGGCCCCCCCATCATAAAATGAGCTGTTTATTCTAAAATGTCTGGGGGACTGTGTCTATTTTTGGTCCCAGTCCTGCCCTGTCTGTAAGTGACTTATATCACTGTATTTTCTCCTGATTGTGTCCTATCAGTGCTGTAGTCACTGATATCTTTGTGAGGCCGAGTAAGGGGTCATCAGGGATTAGGGAAGTGGGTCGAGTAGGGGGGCCCAGAACAATTTTTCGCATCGGGAACTTGTGATTTCTAGCTACGCCCCTGCCCCTTTAGGAACATGTACTGCACAGGAATATACAGCTATACATACATCGGTTAGGTACAGGACACCATACATAGGTTGGGATTTCATTTCATTTGCTGGCTTAAAATAATCACGTATTTGTTGTTTATAATATATCACCAGGGCACACTTAGGCTTATCTAGGTTAGGACTTCTGTAATTATATTATACAATGGTTGCATAATAAATATATATTATATATAGATAATGGCATACATTTTTTCTTAGATTATTTGCATTTATGAACAGCATGTAATATTTTTAAATAGAATGGCCTGCCTGTATTCTACATTTAGAATATATCACACAGAAGAGCCATGTGACTTGGAAAATACTTACTTAGAGTACAGAAAGCCTTTGTCTAGGCCTTTATGTATGCTGCTGAAGAAGGTATGGAGCTATTATCCCAAAACACTCCTAGTTAGTGAAGTCTACACAACATCAGTATATTCCACTATACAAGCTTGGTACCATAGCGTAACAACATAGTTCAAGCTACTTTTTTCAAGATCACTTTGTCCAATTCGAGGACACCGGTACTTTTAAAGATGCCTTAGAGTTGTTAAAGAGTACCTGTGTTTTATATAATGTAGACAATACCATTATATGTATATTTTTAATATACATAAGTTAAAAATGTTTATATTTTTGGATGGAAAAAATGCTCTCCCTGCAGCTATTGCCTATGTGTCTGTGCGGAGACAAAATATAGGAAGGGAGGGCAGGACAAGTAGGGCTCTGTGTAGGCTTCTGACTTGTCAATCATCCTGCTGTTTGAGCCGGGGCATATGCCAGAACCTTACTGCACAGAGCCCTGCTTGTCCACCCATACTTCTTGTATTTGTCCTCCTCATAGAGACACACAGGCAATAGCTGCAGGGACAAAAAATACACACGTTTCATTAAACCAATATATATTACAAATATACATATAATGTTATTTTCTATATTTTGTAAAAAGTTTTAGCTAATGACAGGTACACTTTAATAACGGTGTCCCTGTATGTTGTACCAGACAGTAGTCCAGATATAAATACAAGGCTGGACGCGTTTCGGGACCACCCTTAGCTCCTTTCTTCAGCAGCAGGAAAAACTAATATATAACAGAGAGCTTCATATCAGGCTTTCATATACAGAAGTCACCTTCTACTATGTCAGGTACATTTGGATATTTGGAAAACACGGCATGTAACTTACTAATGGTACACATATATATAAAAAAGGAAATGTTTTTAACATCTTTGCCTGACTCCATGTAACTTTGAGTGCCAATCTAAAACATTTTTTTTAAATAGTTGTCATGACCACCTGCTTTTAAGTTGGCAATACAACTTCAGTAGCTGTCAAAGTCCTCTCCTCCTCCTAAAACACATGTATGTTCAATTTAGAAAAGTATGCATGTATTCTTAATGGGGAGAGGAAAATAATATACTTCCAAACACCTCCGACATTGACTTATTCTCCTTGAGAGCAAAAGGATCATCTGTTAGGGGTTAATCAGCACACCCCGTGTACATAAGATAGCTGGTTCCGCTGAAATGAGAAAGTGTGCCCAAATTTGCCCTAATATCCATGAACACCTTCAGTAGCAGTATACTTAAAGTACAAATCTCACAGTAAACAATTGTTCAGCTTTTAGTGCAGAAGGTAAAGTTATATAGGTTTGTAAATCACTTCCATTACCAATGCTGCTTAGAAACAAGCTTTTTCTGCATTCTTCTGTCTGACAGGAAATTCAGCTGTTCCAGGTTTTCATGACTTTCGACCCCCTATTCAGGCTGTTATCAGCAGCATCCCGGGGGCCGTGACATGACAATTACCTAGAAAACCCCTGTGCTGCAGAGAGCTCCCTGTGCTCGGCCTTAGCCCCTCCCATCTGATGAATATTCACACTGTCCTCCCTCTGTTCTGCAGTGATTGGCTGAGCAGCACTGCCTATATGCCGGCTGATTCAGATCATAGCAGCCCTAGCAAACAGGCTGATTCTCTCCCCTCTCCTTGCTAATGTTTTTACACTGAGAACGGAGGAGAGGGGGGAGGGAGCTGCCAGCGTAGAGCTGTCACACTGAGAATGGAGGGGAGGGAGAGTAGAGTTGTCACACTGAGCACTGGGGAGAGAGGAGTACAGGGCAGAGAAGGGGAAGGTGATTGTGCCACTGTAAAGCTGTTTCACTGAGAGGAGGAGGGGGAGGAAGTGATTTTACAGTGTGAAACTGCAGCTTCAACTCCAGGGTCCCTCTCTCTGAGCACTGAGATTAGTTTGTTTCCTCGTGGCCACCCTGCTGTATAGGGCTATGATTGGAGCTCAGTGTTATGTGGGAGTGAGCTAGCAGAGCTGTGGGAGTGGCTAACATAAGTTAGGGGTGGTAACAAGCTCTCTGCTCAGGCAGCTCAGAGCAGGAAATGTGAGCAGTGCATGCAGGGAAATGTAGTCTCTGACATCACAGGCATAGCCACCATAACCAGGAAGTAACTGGAATTTATGAGCTGAATAGCCGGTGAATGGGGGCCGGAAAAAAAATCACAAACATGTCAGAGAGGTGGTAGGTGAATATACTATGGAATGGCTAGGTATTTTTTTTTTCTTTGCTGCATGGGATATCTTCTTTAACTTACACAGCCTCGAAAATATGTATTGTCTGGTTTTGCCTTAAAGGGGTATTTCAGGAATTTATTTTATTTGACTATGCTACAGGGGCTGTAAAGTTAGTGTAGTCGATAATATAGTGTCTGTACCTGTGTGTGACGGTTTTCTCACAATTATTTTCTCAATGATTTTCACGCCAATATTTATTTTTACCAGCACACAAAATTACTGTTGTCTCAGATTTTTCCCAGGTTGCAATGCGGCCGAGACCTGACTCACTAGTCATCTGATGACAGGGAGCCTGTCTGCTTCAATGGGTGGAGCGATCGCTTGGTGGGAGAGAGATCAATCTGCAACTATTGCAACAGCTGGAGGTACCCTGATTGAAAACCACAGATCTTTTAAATGGATGCTGCTCATTTATGTTTCAATGGGTGGGGTGGCTGATGTGTGGGAGGGAGGAAAATGGAACTGTGGGATTTATAGTCAAAAAAAGAAAACTCAAACAGGAAATACCAGTTCACAAACAGCTAGCCACAGTGTTATGGTAATCTCACAACATAGCCATTTAGCCCCAAGACAAGCGTAGATCCTTCCTAAGCATGTCCATTACTGTCTACCAAGTACGTACTAAAATCACCTTGTGGTGGATAACCTCTTAAATATTATAAATGTGTCTGGATCTCAGTATATCTGGGTTTACACAAGCACCCAGTGTTTTTGGCGCTGTTTTTCAGAGCCAAACATATAGGGTATTTGTCAGCATTATACATTGTGCTCAGAGCTGCAAACATAAGCAGATAGCTGATAGGGCAATAAAACAAAGGATACCTATCTCTTAGCTGATGGCAGAGTTATAAAATCATGTTTTGTTTCCAGGCTCAAGTACCATTCAGACAGTACTGAGCTAAGCCTCCTCCACTTCTCTGTATGATGTGCATGGCTCAGTGCGGGAAGTCAAGCAGGGAGGGGTGGGGAAGAAGGAAGCATTTATGGCACAGCTCAGTATGACCCCTACATATTTTGAGATTAGAAGGAAACATGGTTTATAACTTTTCTATCAGCTCAGAGACAGGTAATGTTTGTTTTATCTCCCTATCAGCTATCCATCCATGTCTGCAGCACTTTGCATGATAGCTGAGCTGACAGGTTCCCTTTAACTTATGTGGTTTGACATAAAAAAAAAAAAATGCAACCAAAATTGCACCAAAAACTCCCTTTAAAAAATTGCACCAACAACTGTGTCAGTATTAGTAAATACAGACATTAGGTTTCTTCTTTTTTAAAGCTATTGTAAATACTTCAAATACATTGTCCCCATAGGAGTTTCCTTTGGTGAGTTTTTCTTTAATTTCCAGTCTAACATTCCAAATAGATCAGTTTGTTTGTTTAAATGGGTCGTGTTCCTTGGCCGGCACAGTTGGTTATATTGTTTTGATATGGTTTCAGATTTTCCTTACTTAAGTATTTTTTTTTTTAGATTTGATAAAATAGGCAAATCTAGCATAGCTGAAATAGTTCAATTGTTTGTACTCTATACTGCTAAAGCGCGTCGTCATAGAATGCCGCCTTACAGCAAAGGAGCCTTGGATTTGAATCCAACTAAAGGCAGAATTTTCATGTACTTTGTATGTTTGTCCTGTGTTTAAGTGAATTTCCTTCTGACCCTTAGGGGTCAGGGGGAGCAAGTCTTGGTCCCCAGTAAGTAATTAACTCTTGGCTACACCTCTGCTTAGATGAATGTCTTTCTATGAAATGATCCTAGTGTGTTTCTGTGGTTTTATAATGGGTGATCTTGGATTGTGAGCGTGGGATGATATGCCATGAAAAAAGCTAAGAGATTAATGTCTTGAAGAATAATATTGCAGTACTACAGGGCTACTAGATCCAGCATAACATTTCTGACATTTAAGGGAAGAATAGAATGATTTGACACCTGTTTCATAGAAATCATGAGCAAAAATCTTAATACTGAGTTTATTTGCTTAAACAGTAAGGTTGAATTCTGAGGTTACATTAAGGGTAGGGTCACACTCATGGGTTAGGCAGCATGAAAAGGATGACTAGTCCCCTTTAAAGCAAGCTTTACTTGTACAGTCTTGATTACTGAAGAATGTGAAATACAATGTACTATCCAAATCAACTTAAGGGTAGGGTCACACTGAGCAGATACGCAGCGTACTTGACCCTGCAAGAAACATGCCAGGCATCGGGAAATACACTGCGTATGCGTTAGGAGCAAACACAGGGCTTTTCATGCTACAGCCCTGTGTCTGCAATAAGGTTCGGAGGGGAAAGCCCTGTGTGTCTGCTCCTAGTGCATACACAGCGTATTTCCTGCTGCCCAGCAAATTTCTCGCAGGGTTAAGTACGCTGCGTATCCGCTCAGTGTGACCCTACCCTTAAGTTGATTTGGATTGTACATTGTATTTCACATTCTTCAGTAATCAAGACTGTACAAGTAAAGCTTGCTTTAAAGGGGACTAGTCATCCTTTTCATGCTGCCTAACCCATGAGTCTCTGGTGGCTTCTCCTACCCTACCAGCCCTGATTGATAGATCTCTTCTTGTATCCAAACAGGAAGAGATTTATCAAGTATTGTGGGGCAGGGAGATGCTACTGTGGACTACCCCTATGACTCTTGGTTCAGGCAGCACGTAAGTGATGATAGGTTCCCTATTAAATACTGTTTTATTTCTTGAGGACTGATTGACTACATTTGTGAATGTCCTCCATGGTCGTGGGATCCATATTGGTGCTGAAATGAGAATGCATGGTCTACCCTTCTTAGAGTTCTATCACCATAAAATTTAATGAGGGGTCTGTAAAAGGTAGTGACCCACAATTACCCATGGAGACATATCATATTTGTGAATCTAGGATCATAATGGAGTCCTAAAAAACACTCAGGAACTTATCAATAACAAAAAAAAAAAAAAAAAAAAAAAAACAATTGCATTACCAAGGTCAAATACACTGGTATCTCTAGTGCATTACCAAGGTCAAATACACTGGTATCTCTAGATTTTCTAGATACAGCCCCTGACATTTCCACTGTAGACTTTAATGGAGAGGGCTGTGCACAGATCTGCATAGATTTCTATGAAAAAGGCATCTGCCTTGAATTGTTAACTCTGCATTATGGAACCTGTTCTTACAATAGGTCCTAGTGGTGGAATGAGCACCTATCAGGTATTTATGGCATAGTCTATCTTGTTTATGATGTGAAAGTCTTATGGTCATATGCCTTAAGAAAGTAAAAAGTTAAATACAAAAGAAGTTACGATATCAGTCAGCGTCTCCCAGCTTATGCAGTTACATGATGTCTCATAATAACCTCAACCATTCATGATGTAACCCTAGCACAAACAGGATGTCAACAAGAAGGCCTGGTAAGTATATTGTAATTTGCTTTGTTTTGCACATTTAAAGGGGTTATCCAGGAAAAAACTTTTTTTTATATATATCAACTGGCTCCAGAAAGCTAAACAGATTTGTAAATTACTTCTATTAAAAAACCTTAATCCTTTCAGTACTTATGAGCTTCTGAAGGTTAGGTTGTTCTTTTCTGTCTAAGTGCTCTCTGATGACATGTGTCTCAGGAAACGCCCAGTTTTGAAGCAAATCCCCATAGCAAACATCTTCTAAACTGGGCGTTTTCCGAGACACGTGTCATCAGAGAGCACTTAGACAGAAAAGAACAACCTTATTCAGAAGCTCATAAGTACTGAAAGGATTAAGATTTTTTAATAGAAGTCATTTACAAATCTGTTTAACTTTCTGGAGCCAGTTGATATATAAAAAAAAGTTTTTTCCTGGAATACCCCTTTAAAGCTCTAGAGAAGACAATGTTTTGCTTTTTTTTGAAAGCCCCACAGTCAACTGATCTGTAAAGCTGTCTTCAAAAACCCTTAGTGGTGAGCAAGAAGAGATGATCCTTGTTAGTCACTCTCTGCCCATGCAGAATGGGGCCACAAATATAGTTCCCCTCCTTTGAAGGAGGGAGCAAGAAAGAGTATTGCATTTATTAGGCAACCCCTTTGAGTTTGGAAAAACCCTTGGCCCTCATTTACTATTGCAAACCCGACATGTTTTGTCGGGTTGTGCGCCAGATTCTGTCGCATTGCGCCCGAAATTCTGTCTGCACCAGATTTTGCGCCAGAATTGAAAAAACTCTCCATTTTGCTTAGAAAACCTGAAAAAGGGGGGCGTGGTCTCCAAAAAGGGGCATTTCTTTCAAGGTTTCCACATAAAATGTGGTGGATTTCAGCTGAGGAAAACCCTACAGATCAGAGCGTGTAAAAAAAGCAAAAAGTAGGGAAAAGTGCACAATGTAGGGAAACCTTAGTAAATACTGTGGAAAATAAATTGTAGGGAATTAAAACCCACAGAGAAACCTACACAACACTCTTCGTAAATCAGGGCCCTTGTGGGTGTGTATATTTTTAATATTTTATATGCCATACTCCTAATTTTCTTTAGACATATCAATGTTCGCATTCTCTATTTACGTGCAATACACATATTTTGTACTCTTTTTTTTTTTTTAGCATTGCTTTATTCATCTCTCTTATGGGAAAATTCTGCTTCTCACTTGCAAAAGGAATTTAACATACATATGGTATACTTCATATGGTATTTGCTATGGTATTAAAGATTTTTTTAAGCATGCATACATGTGACAAGCAATGTGCAGTATTCATTAGTGTTTTCATTTATTTTGTAATGTTCATATAACAATCTAAAATAAAATAAGGCAAGGGACAACTGCAAAACATAATTTATGTTTAAAATTATAATAAAACCTAAATATGGTGTGTTTTTAATTTTTGTTCTTTTTAAATTGAATACAATGTTCAAAGTTCCATAGCCACCATTGCAGGGTGTCTACATAAAACTACTAATAACCTTCACAATAATACAATTGCTAACCGTTCTTAAGTCAAGTAATAAACATAAAATATGATCAATAATAAAAGCAAATAAATGAAACAAAACAAAAAATGAAACAAAAAGGTTGAAGGCCCTACGGGTTTATTTACATCTTTGGTCAAGCTAGCCCATGGTACAGGAGGACATGGTAATACAGAATTAGACAAATCATAAAGTTTTAAGGTCCACAAGTTAAACACAGCCTTATTAGTAGTTGCCCCGGGGTCTATTATAGGTCAATTAATAAATAACCTATTAGACATCACTGAACATATGTCCTGTTGGTGAAAGAAAAAATTGTTCTGTATAGATGGAGGATGTGCCCTTCATTTCCGCTGGTGGGTCCAAAAATACATATCTGACACTGCTTATATTGGGTGTCATTATTACTGCTATAGGACACAAAAAAGAGAATGAAAGAATAGTGGCACCGGTACCTGAATGTGCAGCTACACGAGATGGACAATACGAACACTCGGGCATCAACCAGATCCACGCTAGGACAAGGGAAACCCAGTAAATACATGAATGCAACAAAGAGAAACAGGTGTCCTGCACTCACCATCCAGATACTGAGATTTCGGCTCCCATCTCGGGCTGCTCAATCCGGCAAGGAAGACAAGAGTGGAGTGGGGCGCTCAGAGGCCTCTGAGCGCCCCACGCCACTCTTGTCTTCCTTGCCGGATTGAGCAGCCCGAGATGGGAGCTGAAATCTCAGCATCTGGACGGTGAGTGCAGGACACCTGTTTCTCTTTGTTGCATTAGTGCTATAGAGGAAAGTGATGTCTTTATTCACTCCAAACGAGCGACGTTTCGGCCGGCTCACCCAGCCATTATCAAGCTAGCTTCACAATGGCTGGGTGAGCCGCCCGAAACGTCGTTCGTTTGGAGTGAATAAAGACATCACTTTCTTCACCAACTTGGAGTGCCACTGTTTCTACCTTCTATACCTAGTTCAGATCTCTGACCCAGATCAACAACGGGAGGCACCCGTACATATCTACAGCAGGATATTTTTTTTCTACACCAGGATCTACACCAGGATCTTCTTTTCTTACAAATATGTACTGTGTTCTCCAATAAACGTATCCTTATGCTGTAATATTTAAATCACTTACATGTATCATCTTTACATTTACACATAAAGTTTCATTCAATTCAACAACTCCTGCTTGGTATATATATATATATATATATATATATATATATATAGCAAACAGGAGAGAAAGTGATAACTGGCACTTCTGTGCGTCCAAAGGGACGTGGCAATCCCTCACTCCTTCGGGTAGCACAGTCACCAATATAAGCCTGAGATGGTGCTCAGCAGTATAGGTATACACAACAAATCCCAGCAAGCGGAGAAAGAAATACTGCGGCAGCTCACCGACTTCAATCTTGGCTTCTTTATTAAACAGCAGGTGTGCAGGCAGGTTCAAACTTACAATAACAGAGCGACTTACGTTTCACACAGAAATGTGCTTCTTCCGGAAGAAGCACATTTCTGTGTGAAACGTACGTCGCTCTGTTATTGTAAGTTTGCACCTGCCTGCACACCCGCTGTTTAATAAAGAAGCCAAGATTGAAGTCGGTGAGCTGCCGCAGTTTTTCTTTCTCCACTTGCTGGGATATATATATATATATATATATATATATATATATATAAATACCAGAGTGGTTGCAGCACTTCCAAAACAATGCATGTAGGTGCCAAGCGTCCTAGGTCTGATCGGGACCCCTTAAGATATCCAACAAAAAATGGCGCAGCACTCCAACAAAATTTCCAAAAAACTGTGGTGAATAAATTCACAGTTTTTTGGAAATTTCGTTGGAGTGCTGCGCCATTTTTTGTTGGATATATATATATATATATATATATATATATATATCTCAAGCAGGAGTTGCTGGAATTGAATGAAACTTTTAAGTGTAAAGTACCTTGTAAACCTTGTGGTACCTTGTTTGGTTTGGCCACCTCTAGCACGGATACAAGATGATATACGGTTGGGTATAGAGGCATACAGGTTCTGTATGGCACCCTGTAGCACATTTGGCTACCCAAATGTGGCCTCTGATAGCCTTTTTTATTACAGAAAAGGAAGCACTTTTGTGCCCTCTTGTGGCAAAACCCAGTCATAATCAGACTTCTGTACTAATTTAAATATCTGCATGCCCATTTTTGCAGCTCTCCAACATTTCATTTTCCTGTCAGTAAATGTATGTATGTATCTCAGCCTCAGTATTTACTTTACCTGCTTAAATCATCCCAGTTTTCTGTTCATGACCTCTTCTGTCTTTATTAAAGACCACTGAAAGGACCTGCAGGTCAGCTTGCGCTTGCTCCGAGCCTGTCCGTTGTCACAACAATATATCCAATAGTTTTATTTGTGTGTTTTCGTCTAATTATTTTATGTCTACATGTTGCACATACAAGGTTTTTGCCAATTCAACTCCACATTTCCGCCATTTACCATCAGCTTTAATTACAGTCTTTCTTGATCTTCAGTTCATAACCTTTTTATCAGTCAAAGGGCATTCAAGACTATTGGTGAAACATCTCAGAGAAGCATATGCGTATTTCTAGTACAGTTCCAGTATTACATTGATAGGGCATTTAACTATGTTATTATATAGATAAATTAAATTTTACTTTTTTAATTCATTAACAGGATTGTTCAGTTTAAGGTGTTGTTTTATTATTCCAGTTATAGCTTCATACATGTCCTCTGGCTGAATTTAGTATTGCAGATCATTTACATACAAGTGAACAAGCTGACATCACTGTTAATTGAGTCTTGATGTTCCGATACAGTTTATTTAAAATACACCTTATTGAGGTGTGCTTTTTAATCATTGAAGAATACTATGGAGGGCTGAAATGAGGTGCAAACAGAAAGTGTAGATTTTTGCAGTCAATATTTTTTTTTAAACCACCACCCTTTGGTGCACCAGTGAGACCCGGCTGGCCACCCAATGACTCAGTGACTTGTTACCAGCTAAAGTTACACTATGAGAACTCTAAAAGGGTATGTTTACACACCATAAAAAAGGCCACATTTTATTGAAAGATGGATTTTGGCAGATTATGGGAAAAAAAATACTATTTATTTTGTGTGTGTGAAATTGGCTGAAAAAACATCAAAAAAAATATACTGTATGTTATTTTTACGGTGTGTGAACATACACAAAAGGTTCACATGTTCAGAGTAAATCTTAAATCATTGTGATTTAGGAGCCGGTCAATGTTTCATGCAACATAAAACTATTGACAGGTTCCCTTTAAAGTGAAACTGTCAAAGCCTAGTAGCCACATCTCCGGCTGAAATGCTTAGAGCTGCCCCAATACAATACTAAGTCTCTAGAAACCTATTGCTCTATTGAAGAGTTTTTAAACACATATGAGCATTGATACAATGCTAACTTCCGGAATCAAAAGATTGCATGGATTGTGTCAGGTTTTGTATATACTTTTGCTTTGATTTCTTCCATAATAGATAATAGTAATACTGGAAGTTTGTAGATATTTCAATCCTCATTGAAAGCTGCCATGCGATCTCTTCTCTTTTTTTTATTAACCAGCCACGGTCTATCAGACACAATATTATTTAGTAGTTCTTTATGCTTCTAGAGTAGAATACTTCCAAAATAAAGTGCTGTATAAAGTACCTGAAGTGCCTACATCTCCATAGTACAGAGCTTGGAGCAGGCGGACTCCATGTGCCACTATACAGAATGCCGTACAAGACTTTGTCTAAAAAAATATATACATTTTTAAAGGGTAACTGTCAGCAGATTTAATCCTATATAACTGTTAGCAGCACATTGGCCCTCATTTACTAAGCTAGAACTGACTAGTTTTAGTTGGGTTATCCCAAGTTATATAGTGTCTGCGACATGTCTCCGACAGTGTGCCCCAGTAGAATTCGAAAACCCTGATTACATTGTGAAAAGCTGAAAGGGTGCGTGGCTTGCCAGAAAAGGGGTCTACTAGAAATGGGCGTGGTCTCACAATCCAACCTATTTACTATTGAATTCACACAAAATCCAGTGAAGAAATGGCTGGAAATTTCCACCAAGAAAAAGCTGGTCAAAAAACATTCCCATCCTGTGAGTCTGTGAATGTGAATAGTAAATAGAGTGGAAACCTGCAATTCGGAAACAACATTTCACACTAGCATAAACCCAACACTTTTATTAAATCAGGGCCATTATATAGGGTGAAATCAGTTTTCTCACCATGTCTGAATGTCCTGATCTTGTAAAGTGCTAAAGATGACTTTGAAAAAGGTCCTGCACTGTATGGTAATGAGCCCCAAGTAGTCCCTGGGGCATACGGCACCCTCAGGTAGTCACAGCGGCTCCATGCTGTATTCATGCCTACATGAGTATAATTGACATCAACGCTCTGCTCTCTCTGCTCTTAGGATAAATATAGGTTTATCCCAGACATACTTACATTCACTTACTGGGGATTTACCACATCTGATAGAAGTTTGTTCCAAGCATCTACTACTCTATCAATAAGATACTATTAGGGAGATTTATCAAAACCTGTAAAGGAAAAGTGGAGCAGTTGCCTATAGCAACCAGATCGCTACTTTCATTTTTTAATAGGCCTCTAAACAATAAAAGAAGCAATCTCATTGCTATGGGCAACTGCTCCACTTTTCCTTTACAGGTTTTGATAAATCTCCCCATTTTCTCATATTGCTCCTGATTTTTCCCAAAACTAACCTCAGATTGTACACCTTTGTTTTTCCGTTCAGTTTTTTGTTTACTTATGTATGAAAATTCTAACAGTCACTGACAATAAATTGTATATAATGAGACATATTTGACCTATTCTAAAATACAATAAACAATAAAATGCATTTCCTGTGCTCTCATCAAAAAAGAACGTGGATTTTGACTCTTGGCCTCTGGATAAACTGCATTTTTTTTCTTCACAGATTTTAGTACAGTACTTTGCTAGATTTTCACCGTAGGCAAAAACATCTAATACGGCCAGGAACTTAGTAGCAAGAAGCATATTCAGACCACACACGGCTATGAAATGGTGCCGGAATGCCACTTGACCAATAATGATTTTCTTTGAACCTAGCATCAGTTTAGAATACCCACTTTTAAGTACCCTATTAGTGAATTCTTAATTAAAGGCCCAGAATATAACCCAGTGCTTCACATTCAAGGAGCTGTATTGTATTGGCATTGTGGGTGCAATCTTTAATGTTGGAAAGAAAGGTGTGCACCACTTTATGGCAATTGACAGGTTCTCTAAAAAGCACATGCAGTAATGCATTAAAAAACATTAATATTCCAATGCATAATAATAATAATAATATTAACAATAATAAAAAATAATTTAAATGTCTTCTTGTGGGGGAGAAAAAAAATATAGTGGAAAAAAGACTTTAATAAGAAACATAAAAAGTGTAAATATTATTTATCCATGTAATCATTTAAACTTACACAACACATTGGGTCACTGTTTGTACATTAAATCTGTACTATACATTTAAAACATAAATTAATTCAGGGAAGGATATTGGGGAAAATCATAGATTTAGATTTTTTGTGCGTTCCACTAAAACGAATAATATATCTTTAACAGGCAAAAATTTAATAAGCTGCAAAGAAAGACCTCACACAGAAATGTACATGAAAAACGGTATAAAATGTTAAAGGGCCTATTCAGTCCAAAAAAATTCCCAACTACAGACCCATATGAGGGCTTGTTTTTTTGCAGGACCAAATGTACTTTGTAATGACACCTTTCATTTGTCTATAAAATCAACCAGAAAATAATATATTTGTAAGGCTACATTGCAAAAAATGCAATTTCTAAAATGCAGGAGTCTGTTTTTTATGCTGTTTTCTTTGCAGTGAAATGTTATCTTGATTCTTCAGGTCAGCACGATTACAGTGATACCCAATTTGCACAGTTTTTTGTTTTGTTTTTTCAACTATTGACTATTTAAAAAAATTTACTTTTCTTTAAATGGATACAGGGTGCTTAAAGGACATCTGCAGCGTTACAAACACTTATTCCCTATCCTCAAGATAGGGGATAAGTGTTTGATCGCGGGGGGTCCGAACACTGGGGCCCCCGGCGATCTCCTGTACGGGGCCGCAGCTCTCCCGTGCAGGGGCCGTGCCAGCCGCAGCATGACGTTGCAGCCGGCACGCCTCCCCCATACATCTCTATGGGAGAGGTGGGAGGCAGCATTCGTGACTCCCCGCATCCCCCATAGAACTGTATGGGGAGGAGACGGGGCGCATGAGGCATGAGCGCTAATGGCGGCGCCCCATTAGGAAGATCGGGGGGGGTCCCAGTGGTCGGACCCCCCGTGATCAAACACTTATCCCCTATTCTGTGGATAGGGGATAAGTGTAATGCCGCTGCAGTTGTCCTTTAAAATTGCCCTGTTCTGGACCCTGTGAGCGAATCCCCATAGAAAATCTTTTCTGCTCCAGACAGTTCCTGACACGGACAGAGGTGTCAGCAGAGAGCACTGTGGTCAGACAGAAAATAACTATACAAGTTCCTGTGGAGCATACAGCAGATGATAAGTACTGGAAGGATTAAGATTTTTAAATAGAAGTACCTCTTTACATTGTAAACAGGGTAACAGAAAGGCGAAGAATGAATCGCACTCACCACATTTGATGTCCCGGGTAGAATAATCTTTTATTCCATGAAATATGTTGCAGTTGTTACAGGAACAGATGATCCATGGAGTGGGGAGTGAGAGCAGCCGCTCTCAGACGCAGGGGCACACCACAGGTGGAAACTACTTTAGCGTCATCTGAAATTTTTAGTTTTTGTATTGATCTGATTTTTTGATCGCTTGTTATAAATTTTTTCATGATATAAAAAGTGACAAAAAATACACTATTTTGGATTTTGGAAATTTTTTGCGTGTACACCATTGACCGTGCGGTTTAATTAATGATAACTTTTTATAATTCGGACATTTCTGCATACTACATATGTTTATTTTTATTTTTAAGTACAGATTTTTATTTTTTTATGGGAAAAGGGGGGTAATTGAAACCTATATTAGTGAAGGGGTTAAATGATCTTTATCAACTTTTTTTTTTCACTTTTTTCACTGCACACTCTGATCTTTTACATCGATCTTTGTTATCTCATAGAATAACATTGATCGATGATTCTGACGCTTGACTGCTCATGCCTGGAGCTCAGGCACTGAGCAGTCATTCGGCAATCAGCAACGCAGGAGGCAGGTAAGGACCCTCCTTGTGTCTGCCAGCTGTTCGGGACACCGCGATTAAGCTAACTGGAAGTATTTACTTTCACTTCGGACACCGCGATCAACTTTGAACGCCGCGTCTAAAGGGTTAATGGCGTGGGCACCGGGATCAGTGCCGCATGCTATTAGCCACGGGTCCCGGCTGGGCCCAACCTGCTATAGAAAGGGAGTGGACTCAGGGCGTACAAGTTTGCCCTGAGTCCTTAAGTGGTTAATTCCCTTTTTGGAAAGTGTTACTCGCCCTAAAAAAGGGCGGCCCCCACACAGGAACCTCTCCCTATTTCCACCTACAAACACTGTCATTTCCCAGGGATTTTAGGTGGAAATGAGGAGAGTTTTTTTTTTTGCCCTGTTTAAGGCGAATAACACTTTCCTTGAAAAGGTGGAATGGAACAACGTATTGTCCATTGTAGCAGGTGGGGGTAAAAACCTCCCCTGTTAGGCCCTACTCTCGCCCTATTCATTCCCTTCTTGGCAAGTGTTATTTGCCCTAAAATGTCGGCCCCACACAGGAAACTCTCCCCATTTCCACCTAAAAACCCTGGGATATGGCAGTGTTTGTAGGTGGAAATAGGGAGAGGTTCCTGTGTGGGGGCCAGCCTTTTTAGGGTGAGTAACACATGCCAAGAAGGAAATTAATAATGCGAGAGTAGGGCCTTACAGGGAAAGTTTTTGCACACCTTTTCTTAGATATAAAAAAAACAAAATTAGGGTCCATTTGTTCTTTTTCTTATTTCTTTCTCATTTCCTGCCTTAACCCTTCCCACATGTCTTTAGCATCACCATATTGTGGTTAGGTATCCCCCTTTACTGAGGCCCAAGGTGAATGTTTTCTTGGACTCGCTCTCCCATGATCTACCTGAATATGCTCCCTGGGATATATGGATCACTCGTGGACCCGTGCGGTCTCCCGCTGGACCTTACCCAGTCCATACAGGTCCATGCGATAGACTAGGTTGCTCACATACTTACAAATTTCCTCCAACTGGATAGACTTAGTACGACCCCTGGGGCCCACTAGTCAAGACACCATAGAACCCCTGGGAATAGTAGTCACTCCCCTGAGGAGCATCGTGTCCGTGGAAACATTTATCTCACGTCCTCAACGTTCTGTTTTTTTTTTTGACATTGGCACTGTTATATTTGACTCATTGATTGTCATCGCCTAACGGCCTCGCATGATATTGTTAAAGTTGTTATTGCTTTTTCTTGACATAAAATCAATAAAAACTTACTTTGGAAAAAAAAAAAAAATTAGGGTCCATATATTTTATCCTAAGTAAAGTAAAGTTTTAGCTAATGCATATCCTCAATACTTACTTGTGGTCTGAAGCAGAGGAATTTCTGTAACTGGGGAGCCGCACCTTAAATATGTTTTGCACTATCCATAATTGTGAAGTGTTGGTGTGGCACCATGGTCAATCTACTCTGTTGCATCAGGCATTGGTGGGGGGAAATCCTGGCTGATCCATGCCTGATTCATCTTCACAAAGGTCAGTCTCTTCACATTTTTCGTAGACAGACGAGTTCTCCTTGGGGTTACTATGGCCCCGCCGCACAAATCAAGTTTGGCTGCCCAGAAGGCCAGCGGATTTTCAAGGTGTGTTGGCAGGGTCATGTCAAGGTATGCCACCACCTGCTGATTCAGGTCCTGCTCCAGGTCTACCTGCTGCTGATGAGTTGCTTCCCTATGTGGGTGAAGAAAGCTACTCATCAGCGACTGTATACCCAGGCTGCTGCTGATGGAGCTGGTACTGCTCCTGCCACCCCTTCCCAGCAGCCATGGCAGTGGAAAGTGAGCGCAGAGGGCCCCCCAAGTCAGACCTGTGAGAGGATGGACAATGGCGCAGATAGGCATTGGCCAACTGACTACGTAAGATGTCTCTGCAGTAGGTCAGTTTGTCCTCCCTCTCAGTGGGTGTAATAAAGGCCCCCATTTTATGCCAGTAGTGAGGGTCCAATAAGGTGGAGAGCCAGAAGTCAACCCGCTGCCGAACGGTGACAATTCGGCAGTCACTAAGCAAGCAAATGAGCATGCATCGTGCCATTTGTGCAAGTGACTCGGAGGGACTCCCTGCTTCCATCTCTACTGCATACTGCCACGGTGTGTCTGGGTCCTTTGTCTCATCTTGCTCCTCACCCTCTAGCTCCTCTGGCTGCTCCTGTTCCTCCTCTCCTGTCAGATGACTATAAAAACTGCCCATTTCACAAAACCTAAACTGTGCTCCACTGTCCCCCTCCCCCTCCTCCTCCTCTACGAGTTCAGCCCAAACAGGTCTCATGTGGCCGTGAGATGTAGGCGCCACGTCTCCATAGCCCTGACCAGCCATTGTTTCCAACATGTCTTGTAGTAAATGAAGCAGTGGAATGATGTTGTTTATCCCGTAATCCTGGCAACTGAATAATAATGTGGCTTCTTCTCCTGAGCAAATGGCAGGTGTCAGGTATGAGCTGCCACTGGTTGACATTGAAGTTAAACAGGGGCCCCTTCCCGCTTGGATCATCAAGAAATCGGTGATGGCTTTTCTCTGTTCGCATAGTCTGTCCAACATATGGAGGGTGGAATTCCAATGTGTGGAAACGTCGCAAATAAAGCTATGTTGGGGGATACCGTTCTTCAGGCGGAAATCCTAGCGGAACACATAGCAGTCTATAGGAGACTGCAGTGTCCGCGCGGTCCTAGCGCCGACCAATTCAGTCGGCGCAGGCGGAACTCGGAATCTCCGGGCGGAAATGTTCTACCCGGAGATTCCGTAGTCTGAACCTAGCCTAAGTGCTGATTTCGGAGAGGGCTGCTGTAAGAATCTGTTCTGAATTTCCCTTACTGAGAATCTGCACGGATTCCACCTTACAGCATTCTCATATTGATTTCAATAGGAAGTCCGCTGCTCAGTTGGCACATCAGAAATTTCCCAATGTTAAACATGTCCAATCTTCCATCGAATAAGTGCTTCGTGCTGATTCTGTATCTGTGTGAAATTCGCTGAATTACCTCAATGAGAACATTGTACAGGGGGAGATTTATCAAAACCTGTCCAGAGGAAAAGTTGGCCAGTTGCCCATAGCAATCAATCAGATTGCTTCTTTCATTTTGCAGAGTCCTTGTTGAAAATGAAAGAAGCATGCTGACTGGTTGCTATGGGCAACTGGCCAACTTTTCCTCTCGACAGGTTTTGATAAATCTCCCCTGTATGTATGGACACACTGAGGAAAATGATGAGGAAAATCTCTTCACTGACATTTTGGAGCAGAAAGCCTTCTTTTGCTCCATGCTAAATTGAGCAGAAATGAAGCCGAATTGTCACTTATTTGGTGTGGAATATGGAGATGAACTTCATGAGATTTTACCTGCAGATTCAACCTCAAGATGGATTCATATCCAAGTCAGAAATTTCCACACGGAAACTTCTCTGTGTGAACAGAATCACAAATTTCCTAGCTCAATAGGAAGCTTATTCCAGGTGGAAATCGGCATGAATTCCACCTTAAATTACACATTGGCCCTGATTTGTCTGGTTGTGCGCCAGAATTTGGCATATTGCGCTAGAATTTCTGTCTGTGCCAGAATTTGCACCAAAAAAATTAAAAACCCAACCAACTTTCCATTTTACTGAGAAAACCCGAAAAAGGGGGCATGGCCAACAGGAAAAGGGGGACACGGTCCCCGACATTTTCGGAAAAATCCCAACATTTACTTAGGTTTCAAGAGAAAATGGATTTGAGGTCAAAGCATGTATATATATATATATATATATATATATATATATATATATATCTATATATATATATATATATATATATATATAGATATATATATATATATATATATATATATATATATATATATATATAAAAGCAAAATGTAGGAAAAGGTGCAAAATGTAGAGAAACAGTGAATGTTGTGGAAAAATATCTGTTGAGGGAAAAAAAAACACAAAGAAAAGTACACTCTACTAGTAAATCAGGGCCGATGTGTCCTCAGCCCTAACATTTCAGTTTTTTTCCATCAGGTTTCTATTTCTCTTTAATGGCAACAACATGAAAGCCTACAGGAGCTCAGTGGGATCCATCACAATCCCTTGCTAAATAGATGATAACAGCATGATGACAAGTCTCAAGAAGCCATTATGAGCTATCGTATTTTTCGCCGTATAAGACGCACTTATTCTTCCCCAAAACTGGGGGGAAAAAGTCGGTGCGTCTTATACGGTGAATACACACCTATCGCGGCGGTCCCTGCGGCCATCAACGGCCGGGACCCGCGGCTAATACAGGACATCGCGGTGATGCCCTGTATTAACCCTTCAGACGCGGCGATCAAAGCTGACCGCCACGTCTGAAGGGAAAGTGACACTAACCCGGCTGTTCAGTCGGGCTGTTTGGGACCGCGGCTATTTCACCGCGGCGGTCCCGAACAGCCCGACTGAATAGCCGGGTTAGTGCTTACAGGACACCGGGGGGGACCTTACCTGCCTCCTCGGTGTCTTCTCCGTTCAGGGATCCCCTGTATGGCCGGCGCTCTCCTTCCTCATCATCACGTCGTCGCGTACGTGCGTCGGCGTGCGTAACGACGTGATGATGGCGACAGAGAGTAAGGATACCCGGCCGGCAGCAGAGACGTTTCGGAGCGACGGGGACACGGCGCCAGCGATGGAGCGACATCCAGGGCAACGGTGACGGGTCCAGAGCGGCGGGGACACGTGAGTACTACCTCCTATGCAGTGGTCTTCAATCTGCGGACCTCCAGATGTTGCAAAACTACAACTCCCAGCATGCCCGGACAGCCGTTGGCTGTCCGGGCATGCTGGGAGTTGTAGTTTTGCAACATCTGGAGGTCCGCAGGTTGAAGACCACTATTGGGTTCAAAATCTTTAATTTTTTTGATTTTGCACCTAAAGATAGGGTGCGTCTTATACGCCGGTGCGTCCTATAGGGCGAAAAATACGGTATGTCCTGAGCAGACAAGGTCTACTACTGGAGTAAGTATTTGTATACATATTACTCTATACTATAGAGCAGTTTGGCACATATGAAATCAACACAACACTCTGCCAAAAGTTTCCTCCTCCCCTTTCAGACGGCTGAAATACGCACGCACATCACCTTTTTATAACAATGTGCGGCTGGTAACAATGATTTTATTGGCCCCACAAAAAAAGAATTTTCCCATTCCTTGGCTGAATGCCAGCCATTTTAAATTGGCTGAATATACGGCAGAATAGAGGAAAGGATTTGCACCTTTCTCTGTGTTTTGAACCTATTACTGGTATGGATAAAAAAAGCTGACTGAAATACTGAAAAAATACAAAGTGTTAACTCTTAGGTTATGTACATGTGGCGGGATGTTAGCTCGGAAAATTTCTGGGAAGGCATTCTGCAGACAGCAGGTACCTGCAGAACATGTCGCCACTAGGGCCACTTGGAAATGCGCCATTGCCTTAGACGTCAATGCATTTCCAAGCGAATTTCACTAAAAGATTTAACATGTCAATTTTTCCTGCGGAGGCTGGTCTCGGGAATTCTGCAGCAGATGTTTTTACCGCAGAAATTCCATCATGTGTGTGATGCAGCAGAATCCCATTAAAAACAATAGGACAACATTTCCAAGCTGAATTTTTCCACCAGATTCTGCTTGAAATTTCTCAGTGTGAACGAGACCTTACAGTAAAAATATACAGATTTCATATTTCTGCTGAACTAGACTAATGCTGGGTTCACAAGGCCGAAAAAGTGTGAAATGTCTGCACGGAAAACACAGGCTGACATTCCGCACATTTGCATGATCCAGCGGGTGCTAGGACTGATTGGAAATTTGCTGTCTCATAGATGGCAGTGCATTTCCGAGCCGAATCTGCAGAAAGAATAGACTAGTCTATTCTTTCCACGGACGCTGATAACAAAAATCTGCCATGGAAATTCCACAGTGTGCACTGTGCAGCAGAATCCCATTAAAGGGGCACTCCGGCCCAAAAGACATCTTATCCCCTATCCAAAGCACCTGTGGGTGCCGCATGCAGCGCTGCAGCCTCCGAGTCTGCTGGGTCACGACTACGGGGCCGGAGTATAGTGAGGTCACAACTCCGCCCCCGTGTGACGTCACGTTATGGTCGTGACCCAGCAGACTCGGAGGCTGTAGCACTGCATGCAGCTCCCACAGGTAAGTGCTGCATGTGACATAGCGGGGGTCCCCAGCGGCTGGACCCCGCGATCAGACATCTTATTCCCTATCCTTGTCTTAGGGTACCCCTTTAATATCAATCGTACTCTGCTTCTGCAGATTGTCCGAGCAGAATATTCTGGTAGAATTCCGCACTGACATTCCGCTGTGTGAACAGAGACTTCTATGGGATTCTGCACTCCCATTCACACTTCTGAATTTCCACTTGCGGAATTCCGCAAGCAGAAATTCAGGACTGTGAATAGACCATTAGGCAGGGCCAGATTAAGGCTGCCTAGAAGACGGAGCACTTCAGTATGATGGGGTCCCCAAACAATCCCCCCAAGACATTTCCTCCTCCCCTCCCACTGAGACTTTTTGCCGGCTAGCAATCTTCAATTCCTAAAGAAAGTATAGCGAAATAACACAATTTTGCTAAGATTTTGGGGGGGTGGGTTTGTTTTTACGCAATATATTTTATGGTTAAAATTACACATTATCTTCATTCTGTAGGTACATATGATTATAACAATACCCAATTAACGTAGGTTTTGTTATATGTTTCTACTTTTTTGTGAGAAAATTAACATGCATAACATTTTCCCATTCTAAACCCCATAACACTTTTATTTTTCCGTAAACAAGGCCATATGAGGGACCATTTTTTGTTCCAGGATCTGTAGTCTTTATCGGTATCATTTTTGTTTAGATGCGAATTTTTGATTGCTTTTTATAATAATTTTTTTTTATTGTATATGATGTGACCAAAAAGCAGCAATTCTAGACTTTGGTAATTTTTTTACATTTACTCCATTCACGGTCATCTCCTAATCTCACCACTGAGTGCTGACTGACATCACCCCCTGACTTCACCGGTTACATCACCCCTGATATCACCACTAAGTGCCTAATGACATCAACCCCCAACAAATAATTTAAAGGGGTACTCTGGCGCTTAGACATCTTATCCCCTATTTAAAGGATAGGGGATAAGATACCTGATCCCGGTGATCTTGCACGCAGCACCCCAGTTAAAATCAGTCCCCGGAGCATGTTCGCTCTGGGTCTGATTACTGGCGACGTCACGCATCCGCCCCGTGTGACATCATGCTCCGCCCCTCAATGTAAACCTATGGGAGGGGGCGTGACAGAGGGGGCGTGACCCGGCAGCTCAGTCGGGCTGGACGGGACCATCGCCATGAAAATGCGATGTCCCGATCAGCTAGGACACCTCAGGAGGATGCCTTAACTGCCTCCTGTGTGTCCAATCGGCAATTGATTGCTCCAAGCCTGAAATCCAGGCTTGAGCAATCAACCGCCGATAACACTGATCAATGCAATGCAATTCAATAGCATTGATCAGTGTATTGAATCAATGTTCTGCATGTTATAGTCCCCTATGGGGGCTACAACATTGCGAAAATAAAAAGTTAATAAAGAGGATTTAACCCCTTCCCTAACAAAAGTTTAAATAAAAATAAACATATGTGGTATTGCCGCATGTGTAAATGCCATACATTTACGGCGCTGCGTTCCTTGATCACCGTGTCTCCAGACACGGTGAATGGAACGGGATGACTGCTGATATCTAACAGCAGCCATCCCGGCATATCGCCCAGGGGGGTCCTGAGACCCCCCCCCCCCCCCCCCTTGTCGGTGATCGCCGTGATTCGCCAGTCAATTCTGACCAGTGAATCACGTCTTTAGTGACCCGACAGCCCGGAAAATAGGGATGATCGGAGCTGTCAGAGACAGCCCCGATAATCCTAAAGGATAGGAGCGAGGTGGTAAGGGTACACTGTCCCGGCAGGCTGAGTGTTGTAGTTTGGCAACATCTAAAGCGCCAGATGTGGCTCTCCAGGCATGCTGGGAGTTGTAGTTTTGCAACAACTGGAGGCCCACAGGTTGGTAAATACTGTCTGTTTCCTAACTCAGTGTTTCCCAACTCATGTGCCTCCAGCTGTTGCAAAACTGCAACTCCCAGCATGCATTGACAGGCCATGCATGATGGGAGTTGTAGTTTTGCAACAGCTGGAGGTACACTGGTGCGGAAACACTGCGGTAGTCTGTTACCTAACTTAGTGTTTCCCAACCAGTGTGCCTCCAGCTGTTGCATAACTACAACTCTCAGCATGCACTGTCTGTCAGTGCATGCTGGGAGTTGTAGTTTGCAACAGTTGAAGGTTTGCCTCCACCCATGTGAATGTACAGAGTCCATTCACACTGACGGGGGTTTACAGCGAGTTTCCCACTTTAAGTTTGAGCTGCAGCTAATTTTCCGCCGCAACTCAAACTCCCAGCGGGATACTCGCTGTGAACCCGCCCGTGTGAATGTACCCTAAAAACACTACACTACACTACACAAAATATAGGGTAAAACACTACATATACACATACCCCTACACAGTAACCCCACCCCCCCCACCCCCCCAAATAAAAAATAAAAATGTCTCATATGGCAGTGTTTCCAAAACGGAGCCTCCAGCTGTTGCAAATTAACTCCCAGTAATGCCGGACAGCCATTGACTGTTCAGGCATGCTGGGAGTTTTGCAACAGCTGGAGGCACCCTGTTTGGGGAACACTGCCATGTCCATCCCTATGCAAATCCCTAATTTAGGCCTCAAATGCACATAGCTCTCTCTCACTTCGGAGTCCTGTCATATTTCAAGGCATTGTCGTATTTCAAGGCATTTCATTTGGAACACTGATGACATCACGAGCACAGTGCTCTCTGCTGACATCTCTGTCCATTTTAGCAACCGTACATAGCAGATGTATGCTAAGGGCAGCATGGTGGCTCAGTGGTTAGCACTGCTGCCTTGTAGTGCTGGGGCCTTGGGTTCAAATCCCACTAAGGACAACAATAAATAAAGTGTTGTTATTATTATAATGACGTCAGCAAAGAGCACTGTGCTCATGATGTCATCAGAGAGAATTCCAAAAAGAAAAGAATTTCCTCTGTAGTATTCAGCAGCTAATAAGTTCAGGAAGGATTAACATTTTTTAATAGAAGTAATTTACAAATCTGTTTAACTTTCTGGCACCAGTTGATTTAAAAGAAAAAAGGTTTTCACCGGAGTACCCCTTTAATAGAGCGCTGTTGAAGTGCTATCAGGGGTGCTATCAGGCGGATGGCGGCGGATGAATACGGATACCCAGAACAGACTCCTACTGCTGCCTCCTGCTGTCTGACCAGGAAGTAGAGGGGGTGTGACAGCGGGTGTGAGCACTACTCAACTTTCCCATGTGACTTCAGGAGTGTGAAGTCTCTACTGAGCATGCTCAGTAGCACTAACGGACGTTAAATTAAGGGACAATAACGGGTGTATTTTGTAACATCCGTTATGCCATAGGCTTCAATGTTATTAATTAACGGACGTTCAATGATCCGTTAATTATAAATGGAAAAAAAATACTGCATGTCCGTTCTATTCTTCCATTATAACTAACGGACGTTAGTTTAACGGAACAAAAAAGGTACAAATGGAAGATTAAAAAATCCCATAGACTTTAATGGGATTTATTAACGGAAGTTTAAGGATCCGTTATAAAAGACTTTATAACGGAATTTCATAACGGATCTTTAAACGGAAGAACTTTATAGTGTGAAAGCAGCCTGAGCATGCTCAGAAGTAATAACGGATATAATAAACTGTGTGCAAACGGATGACGTAAAGGCTCATCCGTCAGCCATAGACTTCAATGTTAAAAATAACGGCCGTTAATTTACCCGTTTCTTGTAACGGAAGAAAAATTAGTGCATGTGCCATTATTTCTTCCGTCACAACTAACGTCCGTTATTCATGATGGACTATAACGGATCATAAAGGATAATCAAAAAATCCCATAGACTTTAATGGGATTGTTTAACGGCCGTTTACCAGGGCTTTTCTAACGGACGTTTGTAACGGATGAATTTTTATAGTGTGAAAGCAGCCTTAGTAGTACAACAGACCTGCTCTTATTTTATAGTATACTCTATAGTTATGCTTTAAAGACAGTGACATGTATTTAAAGGGGTACTCTGGTAGAAAACAATTTCTTTTTTTCAAATCAACTGGTGCCAGAAAGTTAAACAGATTTGTAAATTACTTCTATTTAAAAATCTTAATTCTTCCAGTACTTATCAGCTGCTGTATGCTC
The DNA here is from genome assembly GCF_029499605.1 of Hyla sarda. Lineage (NCBI taxonomy): Eukaryota > Metazoa > Chordata > Amphibia > Anura > Hylidae > Hyla > Hyla sarda. The sequence continues at coordinate 204,018,545 of NC_079194.1, read as the reverse complement.
CACAGGAAGTTCTTTTCTTTTTGAATTTCTTTTCTGTCCTGACACCTCTGTCCGTGTCAGGGACTGTCCAGAGCAGCAGAGGTTTGCTATGGGGATATGCTCCTGCTCTGGACAGTTCCTGACATGGACAGAGGTTGCAGCAGAGAGCAATGTGGTCAGACAGAAAAGAAATTTAAAAAGAAAAGAACTTCATGTGGAGCATACAGCAATTGATAAATATTGGAAGGATTAAGATTTTTATATAGAAGTAATTTACAAAACTGCTTAACTTTCTGGCACCAGTTGATTTAAAAAAAAAATTAATTCCTGTACCCCAAGGTGAATCCTTGTTGGTAGGTCAGTGCTATGCTCAGGGTCTATTCACACGGCAGAATTTCTGCTTGCAGAATTCTGCCTCAAATTAAAGCCCATGGACTTCTATGGGATTCTGCACTCCCCTTCACACTTGCGGAAATTCAGAAGTGTGAATGGCAGTGTGGAATCCCATAGAAGTCTATGGGCTTTAATTTGAGGAGGACATTCTGCCATGTGTATAGACCCTTAGGCTAAGTTTCCACTTCTGACATTTTTTTGATCAGATAAAAAATGCCACAAAAAAACTGGGTTTTAGTGTTGGCAGGTTTTTTTTCTTTTGTGTTTTTCCCTTACGTTTTTTTATCATGACAAGTCATGTGATTCTTTTATCATGTGACCCAAGGATTTCTATTGAAGAAATGAAGAGAGGATGCTAGAGAAAAAAACGCCAATTCTAAACCCGCATAGCGTTTTTATGGCGTTTTTTTGCTCCGATATACTTCTTTGGAAAAAAAATACCAAGATTTTGTTAAAAAAAAAAAAAAACATAGTCTCAACATGCTGCAATTTTAGAAAACTGTTACTAAGCAACTGCAGAAAAATGCCAAATATTAGAAGAAAAATTTTCTAAGGAAAAAAACACCAAGTGGGTATGGCATTTTATAAATCTCTATTAACCTTTGTGCATTTGTGGCTTTTGGGGGGCTTTTTTGAAAGAAAAAAAAAAGTGAATTTTTAGCCTCATAGGGTTGCCAGGATAATAGGGGTGTAGTTCTTGTAAATGATTCAGTGTTACTATGTCACATTTTGAGTTATCGGGTAAGGTCACACGTGCCGTATTTTGCTGTGTATTTTTTTGCGTATTTGCCACTGCGTATTTTCCAACCCATTGAAGTCAATGGACACCTGCAGAAAATATGCATTAAAACATGGCACATGTGGCCCTACCTTATCAGTATATTTATGGGAATGACAAAGTTATTGTATAAATATTTGTGAATCTGAAAACATATCATTTTAAGAGACTGTAAGAACAGCTGAAGAGCCACAGGTCGGGGCACACGGATACACAGGGACCGGATTGCACAAAGCCCTACAATGAACTGATTTGCAGAAGCAAAATACAGTGTGATTGCTGGATTAGAATATGTTATGCTGAGTATGCGAAATGGAAAGTCAAATATTTCCTGAGTGTATTTTTATAAATGTCCAGGAAATGTCTAGGAAAACATTATTTGCTGGTTTCAGCTGTGTATATAGAGGCTTCCATTGCCCAAGGAACTTAACTGGAGGCACAACCAACTGTATCTGCCATATCGCATATAGCAGAATCAATCTCTAGTGATATCACAGCTGCTTAACTTAAAGCAGATATATGTCCGAATGCATACATTTATTGGTAGCTGCGATACATTACACAATGTCACATAACATGCATACATAATCTGTTATCCAGCCTACAGCACCTAAAGATATTAAGCCTTTTCTGCGGAGTATCATTTCCAGTTTAAAATATTCGATAGAGATTTACGGTGTGTGGTTTTTTTTTAGCGGAACTGTGGGAGGTGCATGTGTTAAGTCCAGAACACAAATGGTTAATTCTCCATTCAATACAGGTATCTGAATGGTTCTTTTACTTTGTAAAAGTCAATGTTTCCCAACCAGGTTGCCTCCAGCTTCTGCAAAACTTCAACTCCCAGCGTGCCCGGACAGCCTTCGGCTGTCCGGGCACACTGGGAGTCGTAGTTTTACAACAGTTGGAGGCACCCTGGTTCGGAAACACAGGTATGAATGTTATTAAAATTTGTTCATTTTTACTATGTTTTTAATACTTTTTTTTTCTTAACTGGAACAGGTAAATAAGTTCAACCCCCACAATTGGAAAATTTCTATGCAGTAACATGCATAAAACAAATATTTACCTTGCATAATAAAAATATTTACTTTGTATAATACAAATATTTACCTTGCATAATAAAAATATTTACTTTGTATAATACAAATATTTACTTTCTATGGTACAAATATTTACCTTGCATAATGCAAATAATTACTAAATATTTACCTTGTATAATACAAATATTTTAGATAGAATTTAATTGTGTATGGTTTCATATTTTTTTCCCCCAAATCAAATTTTGAGACATACTAAAAATGCTACTTCTTACCTCCTCCGTTCTTATAGCAAAGGTAGGGGAACCTCCAGACATTGGCCAGATCCACAGAAAATCCAACCACCGACAGAAGAAAGTCTATTTTCTTGCCCCAGTGCTCTCGTTCTGGCTCTTCCTGGACGGGCGCCTCGTATTTCAGGGAGGTGTTTGGGGCAATAATCGTGTTGTTGGTGTACTGGACTCCATTCTGTTCCTTGACAAGAATGAGTTCCACATCTTTCTTTTCCGGGACGGTCTCTTTGATGGGAACCACGGCTGATAGTTTATAATCAGACTGACCCTGTTTGAACATCTTCGATTTCAACATCTGAAAATCGGATGCGGGCAAATACTACCTGCCTAGGGTGACTGTGTGGTCCCTTACGGTATTTTTCCTGTGTGTATTCGTGGAAAGGATTTTGCTTTTCTAAAGGAATTTTAAAAAAAAGACAAAACAAACAACGATCAATTAATAAAGTCATAAAGTTTTTGGACCATAAGGAAATGTACAATAGTGACATAACTATAACAGAAGTAATACTATATATAAATAATACTAATGTACTATAGTGATATAACTATAAATAATAATAATAATGTACAATAGTGACATAACTATAACAGACGTAATACTATATATAAATAATACTAATGTACTATAGTGATATAGCTATAAATAAATAACAATAATAATGTACTATAGTGACATAACTATAACAGACGTAATACTATATATAAATAATAATAATGTACTATAGTGATATAACTATAAATATATAATAATAATGTACTATAGTGACATAACTATAACAGAAGAAAAACTATATATAAATAATAATAATGCACTATAGTGACATAACTATAACAGAAGTAATACTTCTAGGACAGCTGCTATATAGATGATATTTACTCTATAGATTATATTATGTATATTGTACTATACAGTTGTTTTTATCCTAGAATGTGCTAAGACTTACCAACTTGAAGAAGGATTGAAGAATTCTGAAGCCTCCACCAGCCACTGCTTGGCTAACATTTGTGTGTTGTCCGCGCTGCCCTTTCCATCACCGTCCAAATTTTTTAAGTAGCCTTTTCTCCTGGCAAGTGGGACGATAGTGATTCCTCTGAGAAAACTGGGAAGAAAAGAAAGATGCCAGCTTTTTAAACCATGCTCCTCTCAGTGCACGTGCTGTTTGTTAAATCAAGACACCCACTGAAGACATTGGAAACTGAGCAGTGCCACCTGCTGATAATACAGCAAATGATAAGCAGCCTGCACAAGAGACATTTGTTGTGTTTATACTATGAATGGGAAAATTTGGATTTCTTCATTATGAAAAGCAATCAGGAAGTAAATGTAGGAAATTGCTCTATATCTCTCAAGCATCGTGCATTACAGGGGCATATAGGCAATCTGGCATATGTAAAATAGCACGCCCTGAGGGTGGTTTGGCCAATTGTTTTAAGAAGGGAAGGATAGAATATCTGGCTCGTTTCACGTCTAATGCATATCGACAGCCAAAGAGCAACGAAATAGAAATCAACCTTACTCTGTCGAGCGTCCCTATAACACCTTTTTTTTCGGATTTGAGCTGCAAATAAGGCACCGTGTCCAATATATATTGTCCTTTCTGCGAAAAAGCCTATCTGGTACATATTGTACAAGAGATACACTACACTATGAAAATACACAGTTTTGTGCTGTTTCCTCATAGTTACATTACGACATATGATCGCATCCAGATAGTTAACCATTCTAAACACATATGGTATAAAGGCATAATAAATACATATGCTCAGTCATAATTTAAAGCAGATCATCCCCCGGAGACTGTAGGAAAATCAGCTAACATCTTGCAGTTTAGTTTTTTTCAACATTTTGGTTTCCATTTCTTTAGCATATTCCTTTGCCAATGCATTTTGATCTAAAATCTTAACTATTTTATTCAGTATTTATATTAGCATAGCTGATGTTGACCTATGGAGTCTTGTTATTATATTAGGGTATAACTATTATTTTATATTTATTATAATTATCAATAATTATTCTTCTTAATAATAATATACTGAGTGGCAGAGTAATTCGATTTCCATGCAGGCATGGGTTATAGCAGCCTGTACTCAGTGAAGGAATCGATCAGACAAAGGATGCCTTCAGATGGCTGCACTACAACTATAGCTATATAGATTCCGTGCCAAGAGTGGATTTCGATCTAATCAGAAAAAGGGGAACTCTTGTTATGATAGTAGACCCCCTGACACTCTTCTTTTTATAGAAATCATAGGTTATAAAAAAAAAAGACCGCTAGGGGTCCTCATACTATCCAGAACATAATCTTTCCCAGCTGCAGCATCATATTTGTACCAGCTGAAACACAGGCTGAGACAAAGCCCAGTAAGTGAAGATGAGCCTAGCACTCCTCTGTGCTCACTCCTGTCCTGTATCCTGTTACAGAGCAGCCTGCAGTGATTGGATAAAGAGACATAGCACAGCACAGCAGACTCAGGGAGAAAGCAAATGCATAGTGAATGAGGGTGGGCTCAGTGCTTGCCTCAGATATGCTCCTTCTTGAGTAGTGGATGTCAGAATAAATGATCAGCAGAACAGAAGGATTTGTGAGCCAAATACAGAAGCCAGACACATAAAAAGACATGTAAAGAATCTGCATGACCTAGGGAGTAACAAATGTAAGCATTATTTTTTATTCTCTGATATGACAGGTATGCTTTAATCATGTAACTAAGTTTTGGCGAGTTACTTCTGAGTTCCATTTGATCCCAAATTACTTGCTCTTTTTTTACAATGAGTAAGTTATTGAGGTTCTCCCTTAGGAATATAAAAATCATGTACAGTATATGGGTGCAATGCTAAGGAGTCTCACCTATAAGTGGCAGCAAGGTGCAACCCTACAAAGGAAGTCCCCACTCTGGAAGACTTGGCATAACCAGCTTCATGTTAATGGGTTTATGTCTGTTGTGTGAAAGATCTGGAACTTTATTGTCAGAACTCAGAACCTATAGGGTCAAAAGGTTCTGACGGGTTCTTTGTTGTTTTTTTGTTGTTGCTAGGTTACGCCTGGCTGTCTGGACTGGTCTGCTGACCTTGATTGGAGCACCTTTTCTGGCTCCATATAAGCTGGCAGTCTACTCCCAATCCCTGCCTGCTAAAGAGCTCAGTTTGTACTCCTAGTTAGCTTCATACTGTTTCTGTTATATCTGGCATTTTGACCTTTTGGCTCCGCTCTCTGACTCTTCTTCTGGTATTAGCGTTTTTGTACTTTTTGTTTTGGACTACTCCTGGTTTTTGACACGGATAGTGGACTTTGACTTATTTTGTGTGTGTGTGTGTTTGTTAGTTTTGCTTCTGTTAGTCTGTCTGCTCCCTACTGTACCTTGTCCTGTGTCTGTATTGTTGTATTTTATTATTTTGACAGTTTACTCAATTGTCTAGGGAGGGACTGTCACCATGGTTACGGACCCGTCGCCTAGGGCGGGTATGTAAGTAGGCAGGGATAGGGAAGTGGGCGAGAATAGTGTGCACTCCTTCACTGACCAGACGTGACATTTATCATGGATTCTGCTCAGCAGAGAACAAAAAGCAATGCAAGTATTGCCATACTACTTTTTTTTTTCTCAAATTCCTTCCCACCTATTCATATAGGACATGTCCAGAACTGGGCTTAAAATTTATCAGTCGTCTTTCCTGAATTCTAACTGTGGCTTTTAGTATTCAGATATACCCAGGACTTAAAGTATAGCAGAATAGAATGATTGTATGGCTGTCGCAAGAATAAACATACACGCACGTACATATTTTAGAAGTTACCAATAAAGAGACTTGCTTTGTCACTTGCTAACCCACAATTAGATAACAAGAACTTGAGAGGATTAAATTATGAAAGAAAAGGTTGTCCATCATTGGGATGAGACATAAGATGACAACATAGAGACAAATACAGCAAATGGCCCTTAACTTACTCTCCCTGACCTTCCCCTAGATCTTGCCCTAAACTAACACCAGAAAAACTAACTGCATTTATGATTAAATAACTAAGAGGCATTTGTGGTGGCTCAGTACAGGAGTTGTACCCCTGTACCCTTGCTGTCCTGTCTGGCGGACTCTATTTAAGTGACCCCTGAGTCCCCCCTTAAGCTTACTAGTGTAAATGGTTAATAAGTGCTTATGTTATCTATTGTGATGTATATATAATGTTTTGTACCAAGATGTCCGTGACCAGATGACTTGTGAGTGACCTATAAGACCCCTCCAGAGCCTCCCCCATGTAAACCCTGGGAGGAGCTAGCTAGTTGAGTCTTAGCTGAGGAGCAGAACAGTCAAGACCTGAGAGATTGTCTGGTGTCCTGAGGAGGCCAAAGGGCTACCATGCAGCCATGCTTCTACTAACCAAGTGCCCCACAGGTGAAAGTCAAAACCTGGTAAGCTACATACCTAGTGAAGTCTGTCTAGTCAGTCCTAGTCAAGTGAGTCAAGATCAGTCTGTATAAAGTCAGTGTGGGCCTGCAGAAAATTGTCCAAATCCACTACAAATCCCAGCGAGCCCCAAAGTCTCTGAAGTCACTGGTCACCTCCTCATGCATAACTGAGCTGTAAAGACTATTCCACCTGTATATCTCAGTAAAGCTGCCGTTGTTCCGTAACTTGGTGTCAGAGTCATTATTTGCCCAGTGTCTAGCCCAGGATCCAGCGGCATACCTTAGCATGGTGCAGAGGTTAAACCACACACTGGCATCACGAACACAAGAGGTTAATGCCATCTGCCCCTAGGGTAATAACATCTGCCCTCCATCACACCCTCACCACACACTAAAAACTCAGGCATTATGGTTGTTATATACTGCCCATACCTCTGTGCAAACATACATCAGCAGCCAGTTTTTAGATTTTGCCAAGATATGTGTGGTACAGAAGGTGCGATTATAATGTAAATACTGCCTTTTCAGAGGCATTTTCAAAATTCAAACAAGCGATCTGATTGGTTGCCATGGGCAACTCAGCAACTTTACCTCTTCACAGATTTTGATAAATCTCCCCCATAGTCTTTACACAACCACTTTGTTGTCAGAATTCCAGGAGCCTAAATACAACCATGAATTATATGCATTAGACCAGGGCGAGGAAACGTTTGTCTACATTATATAAATGGGTTGTCCATCAAATCTCTATAATGTAACATTTTGATTTGGTGGGACACAACATGGGACGGTACCACAACAAATTTGTAGACCAATGTGTTTCAATTTAGTGCCACTGTCAGAAATCTATCCACAATGTAATTCTTCACACCCATATGTCAGCTTTATTAGAATTCTTCACACTTTATAGCTCATTCTACACATTCCTTGTGTTTCCTGCATTTTACTGCTACTGTACTCTCCCTGCAGCTTTGCTTACTCAGTAAAGTTGCTTTATGGTTATGTCTCTTACAAAGTAGTGCCACTATAGTTTTCAATTTTACAATTATTTTTACATCACTTTTAAGTTGTCACTAGTCATCACAAATACTGCCACAGAACTTGTCTATAGGCCCAGATAGACAGTGAGAGCTGCATTGTAAATGATCTCATAGGTCAGTGCTCAGACACTATTAGGCAGGATTCTCATATGTCCAGCATACAGCATAGTTTCCCTCCGGCACGCACCAGAGGGAAACTGATGCTAGAACTGATCCCATTCATTTGAATAGGACAGTTCAATTTTGACACCGGATGGTTGGACTCGCTGGACAGCACCAGACAGGGGAACGAAGCTGACATCAGTTACAACATTAGTTGCGTTGAGATCTAGACGGAGTTCACCTATGCCGGATGCCGGACATATGTGAACCCAGCCTTACAAGGCTTAAGTGTCCCGCAAGGTCAAAATGACCTGATTTGCCAATGAACATGCTGACCATTGGCCCTATTACGCAGGGTGATATCAGTCTGTTTTGCAAATTATCACCTTGTGTAATAGGGCCCAATGTCATTATTCCTTACATGAAGTTGGCCAGAACCATTCAGTACAACAAGTACAAAGCAGTTTTGACACTGTTAACCTCAGTCCCTTTTAGTGAATCCAAAGGATTGTATGGTAGTTATTGAATGCTAAAACCAAAGTAAATGTGTGTATTTAGGTTGTGGTTCTCACATGCAACCAAAACCCCAAGATGTATGTTTAAAGGGTTACTCCGGTGGAAAACTTTTTTTTTTTAATCAACTCGTGCCAGAAAGTTATACAGATTTGTAAATTACTTCTATTAAAAAAAAATCTTAATTCTTCCAGTACTTATGAGCTGCTGAATGCTACAGAGGAAATTTTCTTTTTGGAGCACAGTGCTCTCTGCATTTTCCATAACCCCAGGGGTCCATGGCCCCTTGGGCCATTATTTCCAAATGTCTCAGACCACTCTGATTCAACCCCTGCCTGTGAATACTATTTTTAGGGGAAAGCATATAGCACCCCCTCCCCCCCTTATTACAAGAACCCGTCTTCTGAAAAGATCACTGCTTGCCATTGCTAGGGTCTTTGCAGAGAGTAGGAAAAGATGAGTCCCTAGCCTCACATGGGGCAAATTTATCAAAACTAAAAATTAAACTTGAACTATGATTGGTTGCTGTGGGCAAATAAGAAAGTTTTTGTGCCAGAGAGGTTGATAAATCTGCACCATAGTGGGACAAGGCTGTGTGTGCAACTCAGTGCCTCTTCACTATATGGATGGTTAGTGGGGAAGCCTATTGGGTCAGTAATGACATCATAGGGCTCCTATCAGCAGGGTGGGCCTAGGGGTATTCAGAGAAGGCACAAACTGTTTTTTTTCATGCCTGTCTATAAAGCTGACTGGTGAGAGTGATTTAACTCCTTATGGACCAAGCCCATTTTGGATTTAAAAAGTGCCTGTCATGAATTTTTTTTAATCCTCCCAGTACATTGCTCCCATCATAATAAATAGAGATGAATAAACTTTTGAAAAATTTGATTTGTGTCTGAATGGCACAGCCTGCAGTTTGTGGCAGCATGAGGAGACCATATAGTGGCTGAATGGCACAGCCTGGAGGTGGCTGAAGCATGAGGAGGCTATATAATGGCTGAATGGCACAGCCTGGAGTTGGCTGAAGCAAGAGGATACCATATAGTGGCTGAATGGCACAGCTTGGAGATGGCTGAAGCATGAGGAGACCATATAGTGGCTGAATGGTGGGTAAAAGAAGGAGAACTTGGCATCAGATGTGTGGCATCAGGCGGGTAGAAGGATCAGAATAGTAGCTGAGGCAGGTAGGCAGAAGAAAACGGTCTTTTTTTGTCAAAGTATTGGTATGCACAAGTAAGTATTGAGGATATGCATTACGTAAAACTTACCTTTTCTTGGACTCCAATATATATGGACGCCAAATTTTTTTTTAAATCTAACAAAAGGAAAGGTGTGCAAAAAACACCATGTGTCACCAATACCACCAAGTATTTATGCGATGCAAAGACCTCTAAAAGCTGGAAGGGAACAACATATGGTCCATTGTAACATGTGTGGGTAAAAACTTCCCCTGTAAGGCCCTACTCTCGCACTATTAATTCCCTTATTGGCATGTGTTACTCGTCCTAAAAAGGGTGGTTCCACACAGGAATCACTCCCTATTTCCACCTAAAAACACTGCCATTTCCCATGGTTTTTATTTGGAAATAGTGAGAGGTTCCTGAGTACAACACCAGCTGGTGAGTATTTTTGCCTGGACAGTACATAGGCCCTTGAGAGATTAACAGGTACAAAATAGTAGATTACTTAGGTGTACGTATGTGGTATGTACTTTTGAGGGCAGAAAAATGTGCTACAGTACGATTAAAAAACGTATTGAAGTAAAACACCAGCCGGTGATTACTTTTGCCTGGACTTTCACAGTATCTAGGCCCTAGACAGATTAACAGCTACAAAATAGTACACTACTTAGATGTAGGTATGTGGTATGCACTTATGAGGGCAGAAAAATGCGCTACGGTATGCTTAAAAAAAACTTGTTTTTGCACAACACCAGCAGTACACAACGGTGCTGCAGCACACAAAAGCTGTGTACTAAACACAAAATTGCACTCTGTCAAAGACTATTAGGAATGGACTGCTGGGTATTCTAACGTCTACAGACTAGAATAACCAGCAGATGATTTGTTGTGGAACAAAGACACAGAATTGCGCTGAGGCAGCTTGTTGAAATGTATGAAGCAACACACAGCTCTCTGCCCCTCTCTGTAATACAATTCTGTAGAAAGTGACTGGGAGGTTAATGGCTGCAGTAAAAATCCTTTTTCAGTGAAAAAAGCACTGATCTCTGTCCACCAGAACACTGATGTGACTAGGATGTGATACGCTGCTGGAATGAGCTTTTCTGTGCAACACAAACACACAGAGCAATGTCCGTCCTATCTCTATGCAGTGTAATGAATGAAGTGACTAGCCGGAATATGGCTGCTGATTATATAGGGCTGTGACATCACAGGAGTTACTGGCTGCTGATAGGCTGCATCCTGCTTGTGATTCAGGGTCATCCCGCCTACCCGCCTTCCCGCCTTGCCTTCCCACCTTCCAAGAGTTCCTTGCCCCATATCCTCACATGTGGATCCGCCATTTTAGATGCCCTGGAGCCTGGACCGCACTAAATGAAGTTTCATGAAATGATTCACGTTATAGAATTGCGACGATATTCGCATTCATTGTGAAACGAATTTTTCAAAAATTTGTGATTTATTTGGATTTGTTAGCTTCAATTTGCTCATCTCTAATGATAAACCACCCCCTGCCTTTTTTAAATAATTTTTTTATTTTCTACCTTGATATTGCTCTGTACGCCCTTCTGCTCAGTCTCAGTCAGATTTAACTCCTTAACGACAATGGACGTAAATGTACATCATGGTGCTGTGGTACTTAACGCGCCATGATGTACATTTATGCGCCGCCATGACTGTAAGAACCGGGCCGGTGCTCGCGTCATGCACAGCAGGTCCCAGCTGCTATCAGCATCCAGGGACCCACCGGTAATGGCGGACATCCACGATCGCGCGGATGTCCGTCATTAACCCCTCAGATGCCATGATCAATACAGATCATGACATCTGCGGCAGTGCAGTACTTTAGATGGATGATCGGATCGCCAGCAGCGCCGCCGCGGCGATCCGATCATCCAGCATGGCGGCCGGAGGTCCCTCACCTGGCTCCGGCCGTCTCCCGGGGTCTTCTGCTCTGGTCTGAGATCGATCACCGATAATACTGATCAGTGCTGTGCCCTATGCATAACACTGAACAGTATTAGCAATCAAACTATTACTATAGATAGTCCCCTATGGGGACTATTAAAGTGTAAAAATGAAAGTAAAAAAAAGTAATAAAAAAAAGTAAAAAAAAATTGAAAAATCCCCTCCCCTAATAAAAATGTAAAATGTAATTTTTCCCATTTTACCCCCACAAAGTGTAAAAAATTATAATTAATACAAATATTTGGTATCTCCGCGTGCGGGAATGTCCAAAACTATTAAAATATAATGTTGTTGATCCCGTACGGTGAATGGCATGAACGTAAAAATTGCTACTTTTTTGTCACATTTTATAAAAAAAAAAATTATAAAAAAAATGATAACATTTTTATAAACACAAATGTGGTATCAATAAAAAGTACAGATCATGTTGCAAAAATGAAACCTTACAAAATCTACAAAATTGCAGTTTTCTTTTTAATTTCCCCACACAAATAGTATTTTTTTTTGGTTGCGCAATATATTTTATGGTAAAATAAGTGATTTCATTATGCAGGACAACTGGTCATGCAAAAAACAAGCCCTCACACTAGTCTATGGATGAAAATATAAAAGAGTTACGATTTTTAGAAGACGAGGATGCAAAAATAAAATACGCCTGGTCCTTAAAGGGGTATTCCAGGCCAAAACTTTTTTTATATATCAACTGGCTCCGGAAAGTTAAACAGATTTGTAAATTACTTCTATTGAAAAATCTTAATCCTTCCAATAGTTATTAGCTTCTGAAGTTGAGTTGTTGTTTTCTGTCTAACTGCTCTCTGATGACTCACATCCCGGGAGATGTGCAGTTCCTATGGGGATATTCTCCCATCATGCACAGCTCCCGGGACGTGACATTATCATTGAGCAGTTAGATAGAAAACTTCAGAAGCTAATAACTGTTGGAAGGATTAAGATTTTTTAATAGAAGTAATTTACAAATCTGTTTAACTTACCGGAGCCAGTTGATATATTTAAAAAAAGTTTTGGCCTGGAATACCCCTTTAAGGACCAGGCGTATTTTATTTTTGCATCCTCGTCTTCTGATTCTGAGATAGTTTTTTCGTGACATATTCTACTTTATCTTAGTGGTAAAATTTTATGGTAACTTGCATCCTTTCTTGGTGAAAAATCCCCAAATTTGATGAAAAAAATGAAAATTTTGCATTTTTCTAACTTTGAAGCTCTCTGCTTGTAAGGAAAATGGATATTCAAAATAATTTTTTTTTGGGTTCACATATACAATATGTCTACTTTATGTTTGCATCATAAAATGTATGAGTTTTTACTTTTGGAAGACACCAGAGGGCTTCAAAGATCAGCAGCAATTTTGAAATTTTTCACAAAATTTTCAAACTCGCTATTTTTCATGGACCAGTTCAGGTTTGAAGTGGATTTGAAGGGTCTTCATATTAGAAATACCCCATAAAAGACCCCATTATAAAAACTACACCCCCCAAAGTATTCAAAATGACATTCAATAAGTGTATTAACCCTTTAGGTGTTTCACAGGAATAGCAGCAAAGTGAAGGAGAAAATTCAAAATCTTCATTTTTTACACTCGCATGTTCTTGTAGACCCAATTTTTGAATTTTTGCAAGGGGTAAAAAGGAGAAAATTTTTACTTGTATTTGAAACCCAATTTCTCTCGAGTAAGCACATACCTCATATGTCTATGTTAATTGTTCGGCGGGCGCAGTAGAGGGCTCAGAAGGGAAGGAGCGACAAATGGTTTTTGGGGAGCATGTCACTTTTAGGAAGCCCCTATGGTGCCAGGACAGCAAAAAAACACACATGGCATACCATTTTGGAAACTAGACCCCTCAGGGAACGTAACAAGGGGTAAAGTGAACCTTAATATCCCACAGGTGTTTCACGACTTTTGCATATGTAAAAAAAAAAATTTTTTTTACCTAAAATGCTTGGTTTCCCAAAAATTTTACATTTTTAAAAAGGGTAATAGCAGAAAACACCCCCCAAAATTTGAAGCCCAATTTCTCCCGATTCAGAAAACACCCCATATGGGGGTGAAAAGTGCTCTGCTGGCGCACTACAGTTCTCAGAAGAGAAGGAGTCACATTTGGCTTTTTAAAAGCAAATTTTGCTCTGGGGGCATGCCGCATTTAGGAAGCCCCTATGGTGCCAGAACAGCAAAAAAAAAAACACATGGCATACCATTTTGGAATAATACATTTTTTTTTTTTTTACCTAAAATGCTTGTTTTGCCAAAAATTTTACATTTTTAAAAAGGGTAATAGCAGAAAATACCCCCCAAAATTTGAAGCCCAATTTCTCCTGAGTACGGCGATACCCCATATGTGGCCCTAAACTGTTGCCTTGAAATACGACAGGGCTCCAAAGTGAGAGCGCCATGCGCATTTGAGGCCTAAATTAGGGACTTGCATAGGGGTGGACATAGGGGTATTCTACGCCAGTGATTCCCAAACAGGGGGCCTCCAGCTGTTGTAAAACTCCCAGCATGCCTAGACAGTCAGTGGCTATCTGGCAATACTGGGAGTAGTTGTTTTGCAACAGCTGGAGGCTCCGTTCTGGAAACAGTGGCGTACCAGACGTTTTTCATTTTTATTGGGGAGGGGAGGGGGGCTGTGTAGGGGTATGTGTATATGTAGTGTTTTTTACTTTTTTATTTTATTTTTTGTTAGTGAAGTGTAGTGTTTTTAGGGTACAGTCACACGGGCGGGGGTTCACAGTAGTTTCTCGCTGGCAGCTTGAGCTGCAGCAGAAAATTTGCCACAGCTCAAACTTGCAGCCGATACGTACTGCAATCCTCCGCCCATGTGAGTGTACCCTGTACGTTCACATTGGGGGGGGGGAACATCCAGCTGTTGCAAAACTACAACTCCCAGCATGTACGGTCTATCAGTGCATGCTGGGAGTTGTAGTTTTGCAACCGCTGGAGGCTCCGTTTTGGAAACAGTGGCGTACCAGACGTTTTTTCATTTTTATTGGGGACGGGGGCTGTGTAGGGGTATGTGTATATGTAGTGTTTTTTTACTTTTTATTTTATTTTGTGTTAGTGTAGTGTAGTGTTTTTAGTGTACAGTCGCACGGGCGGGGGTTCACAGTAGTTTCTCGCTGGCAGTTTGAGCAGCGGCAGAAAATTTGCCGCAGCTCAAACTTGCAGCCGGATACTTATTGTAATCCTCCACCCATGTGAGTGTACCCTGTACGTTCACATTGTGGGGGGGGGGGAACATCCAGCTGTTGCAAAACTACCACTCCCAGCATGTACGGTCTATCAGTGCATGCTGGGAGTTGTAGTTTTGCAACAGCTGGAGACACACAGGTTGTGAAATACCGAGTTTGGTAACAAACTCAGCGTTTTGCAACCAATGTGCCTTCAGCTGTTGCAAAAGCTACAACCCCCAGCATGTACGGACAGCGGAAGGGCATGCTGGGTCTTGTAGTTATGCAACAGCCGGAGGCATACTACATTGGCTGGGGATGCTGGGGATTGTAGTTATGCAACAGCTGGAGGCACACTGATTTGCTACTTAACTCAGTGTGCCTTCAGCTGTTGCAAAACTACAACTCTCAGCAGTCACCGACAGCCAATGGGCATGCTGGGAGTTGTAGTTATGCAACCACCAGATGCCCCACTACAACTCCTAGCATGCACTTTAGCTGTTTGTGCAAGCTGGGAGTTGTAGTTATACAACAGCTGAAGGTACACTTTTCCATAGAAAGATTGTGCCTCCAGCTGTTGCAAAACTACAAGTCCCAGCATGCCCATAAGGGCATGCTGGGAGTTGTGGTGGTCTGCCTCCTGCTGTTGCATAACTACAGCTCCCAGCATGCCCATTTTGCATGCTGGGAGCTGTTGCTAAGCAACAGCAGGAGGCTGTCACTCACCTCCTGCTGCTGCTCCACGATGCCGCCGCACACGTCAGTCCCACACCGCCGCCATCGCTCCTGGGGCCCCGATCCCAACAGGGACGCCGGGGATCGGGGTCCCCAGCACCCGGGGTGCACATTGCGCACCCGCTCACGTCCTCCGGAAGAGGGGCGGAGCGGGTTGCGGGAGTGACACCCGCAGCAGGCGCCCTGATTGGTCGGCCGGGAAACCGGCCAACGAATCAGGGCTATCGTGAGGTGGCACCAGTGCCACCTCTGACGGCCCCAATCAGCCAGTAATTCCGGGTCATCGGTATGCCGGGATGCCTGCTGAACGATTTCAGCAGGCATTCGGCCCCGGCTCCCCTCTGGCTAGCGGCGGGGGCCGGAAATGCTCAGGGCGTATCCATACGCCCTCGGTCCTTAAGGACTTGGAAACGGGGGCGTATGGATACGCCCTATGTCCTTAAGGGGTTAAGGTGTTAAAGACTGGGAAGGGCGTTCCCCAGCAGGTGTGACATCATCTGAAGCCATACAGGGGAGAACTTCCGCCCTCACTCAGCTACAGACAGCCCAGAGCAGTTCAGTGTGAGATGAATTATGATTGGCAAAGGCTCCACACACACCCTTCAGCACTACAGACTGCATTCCCTTATTTTGGACTTCTGCCAGCCCATCAGGAGTGCAAAGGCTGTGCAAGATGGTGGAGGAGAAATGTGCTCTGGAAAAGTAGGGAGACACCTAGAGGCAGCTTTTTTAACCCCTTAAGGACACAGTCCATTTTGGCCTTAACCCCTTAACGACGCAGGACGTATATTTACGTCCTGCGCCGGCTCCCGCGATATGAAGCGGGGTCGCTCTGCGACCCCGCATCACATCGCGTCGCTCATCAACGGCCGGGACCCGCGGCTAATACCACACATCGCCCATCGTGGCAATGTGCAGTATTAACCCTTTAGAAGCGGCGGTCAAAGCTGACCGCCGCTTCTAAAGCGAAAGTGAAAGTATCCCGGCTAGTCAGTCGGGCTGTTCGGGACCGCCGCGGTGAAATCGCGGCATCCCGAACAGCTTACAGGACAACGGGAGGGCCCTTACCTGCCTCCTCAGTGTCCGATCGACGAATGACTGCTCCGTGCCTGAGATCCAGGCAGGAGCAGTCAAGCGCCGATAACACTGATCACAGGCGTGTTAATACACGCCAGTGATCAGCATAGGAGATCAGTGTGTGCAGTGTTATAGGTCCCTATGGGACCTATAACACTGCAAAAAAAAAGTGTTAATAAAGGTCATTTAACCCCTTCCCTAATAAAAATTTGAATCACCCCCCTTTTCCCATAAAAAAAACTGTGTAAATAAAAATAAACATATGTGGTATCGCCGCGTGCGTAAATGTCCGAACTATAAAAATATATCGTTAATTAAACCGCAAGGTTAATGGCGTACCCGTAAAAAAATTCCAAAGTCCAAAAAAGCGTATTTTGGTCACTTTTTATACCATTAAAAAATGAATAAAAAGTGATCAAAAAGTCTGATCAAAACAAAAATCATACCGATAACAACTTCAGATCACGGCACAAAAATGATCCCTCATACCGCCCTGTACATGGAAAAATAAAAAAGTTATAGGGGTCAGAAGATGACATTTTTAAACGTATAAAATCAAACCTATATAAGTAGGGTATCATTTTAACCGTATGGACCTACAGAATAATGATAAGGCATCATTTTTACCGAAATATGCACTGCGTAGAAACGTAAGCCCCCAAATTTACAAAATGGCGTTTTTTCTTCAATTTTGTCGCACAATGATTTTTTTTCCGTTTCGCCGTGAATTTTTGGGTAAAATGACTAATGTCACTGGAAAGTAACATTGGTGATGCAAAAAATAAGTCATAATATGGATTTTTAGGTGGAAAATTGAAAGGGTTATGATTTTTAAAAGGTAAGGAGGAAAAAACGAAAGTGCAAAAACGGAAAGGGGTTAAAGGGGTATTCCCGTGGAAAAAAATTTTTCTATTTTTTAAATCAACTGGTGCCAGAAAGTTAAACAGATTTGTAAGTTACTTCTATTAAAAAATCTTAATCCTTCCAGTACTTTTTAGGGGCTATATACTACAGAGGAAATGCTTTACTTTTTAGATTTCTCTGATGTCATGACCACAGTGCTCTCTGATGACCTCTCCTGTCCATTTTAGGAACTGTCCTGAGCAGCATATGTTTGCTATGGGGATTTTCTCCTGCTCTGGACAGTTCCTAAAATGGACAGCAGAGGTCAGCAGAGAGCACTGTGGCCATGACATCAGAGAAATCAAAAAAGTAAAGCACTTCCTCTGTAGTATATAGCCCTTAAAATGTACTGGAAGGATTAAGATTTTTTATAGAAGTAATTTACAAATCTGTTTAACTTTCTGGCAGCAGTTGATTTAAAAAAAAAAAGTTTTCCACGGGAGTACCCCTTTAAGGACACAGCCAATTTTATTTTTGCATGTTTCTTCACCTTCTCAAAATAATAAATCATTATATTTTCATCCACAGACGAATGTGAGGGCTTGTTATTTGTGCGTCCAGTTGTCCTTTGTAATGCCATCACTCATTTTACCGTAAAATGTATGGTGCAACCAAAAAAATATTATTTGTGTGGGGAAATTAAAAAGAAAACCACAATTTTGCTAATTTTGGAAGGTTTTGATTCCACGCTGTACAATTTATGGTAAAAATGACATGTGTTCTTTATTCTGTGAGTCAATAGGATTAAAATCATACCCATGATTACATACTAAAATGCAAAACTGGCGGCTCACCTCTGCCGGACACCCACACCTGCACTCGGATGAACCGGTAGTGCTTCCGGAACAAACAGTATCACAAAGAAGGAAAGGATCCGGCGCAGGATCAAATCAAACAGGAACTTTATTGAAGATCACATGGATGGCACAGTAAAAACCAACACGTTTCGTGTCAAGCTGGACCCTTAGTCATGCGCTGGATCCTTTGCTTCTTCATGATATTGTTCTGTTATTGTACCGCTTTGAAAAAATGACTTTCTCATTCTTTCGTACAAGCGACTGTATGAGGGTTCATTTCTTGCGCTGTAATCTGTATTTTTAATGATACCCCATTTGCGTATGTGAAACTTTTAGATTGCTTTTTATAAAATTTTTTTAATGTGATGTGACAAAATAGCATAAATTTGGGACTTTAAATTTTTTTTTTTACGATTATGTTGTTCACCTTATGAGATAATTAACATTATATTTTGATAATTCAGACATTTACGCCCCCGAAGATACCAAACATGTTTATAAAAAAAATTATGCTTTTTGGGGGTAAAATGGGGGTAAAATGGGGATAAAGGGACAATTTTCAATTTTTATTGGGGGAGGAGATTTTTCACATTTTTTTTACTTTTTTAGGGGACTATTTATAGCAATCAGTTGATTGCTAACATTGTTCAGGGCTATGCATAGGTATAGCACTGATCAGTCTTATCGGTGATCTCCTGCTCTGTTCTGCTCGATCTCAGACCAGAGCAGAAGACCCCAGGACATGGACAGAGGCAGGTGAGAGGACCTCCATCCACCATCTTGGATGATCGGATCCCCACAGCAGCGCTGCGGACGATCCGATCTTCCATTTAAATGCCTGCACTGCCGCAGATGCCGTGATCACGGCATCTGAGGGGTTAATAGCAGACGTCAGCGCACTCGCTGATGTCGGCCATTACCAGTGGGTCCCTGGCTGCTTATAGAAGCCAGGACCTGCTGTGCATGACATGAGCACCGCTCCAGTGCTCGCAGTCATGTACAAGAAGTAAATGTACGTCCTGGTGCATTAAGTACCACCGCACCAGGACGTACATTTACTCCCTGTGTCGTTAAGGAGTTAAGCACAAATAAAACATAGATAACGTCTTTTTATTCATTTATTTATTTTTAACAATGTACATTAGAAAGATTTTTTATTACCATAAGGAGTGCAATAGCAAAAAAAATTTTTATGACAGTGCCCATTTAAAGGGGTACTCCGTTCCCCAGCATCCGCAAAATTCCACCTCACACTGGAACATTTAGTTCCTGGATGCTGTGTGCGGGCTTCTGTGTTCAGGCCCACCCCTCGTGATATCACGGCCTGCCCCATCAATCACATGACGGGGCGTGACATAACAAGGGGGGCGGGCGTGAACACGGAAGCCTGCACACAGCGTTTAGGAACTCAATGTTCCAGACGCGGGGGAGAGGAGTAACATGCTGGAGAGCGGAGTAAACCTTTAACCCCTTAACGACGCCGCGATCCCGCATCATATCGCGTCGGTCCCGGTGCTCATCAACGGCCGGGACCCGCGGCTAATACTACACATCACCGATCGCGGCGATGTGCGGTATTAACCCTTTAGAAGTGGCGGTCAAAGCTGACCGCCGCTTCTAAAGTGAAAGTGACCCGGCTGCTCAGTCGGGCTGTTCGGGACCGCCGCGGGGAAATCCCCGCGGCGTCCCGAACAGCTTACAGGACACCGGGAGGGCCCTTACCTGCCTCCTCGGTGTCCGATCGGCGAATGACTGCTCCGTGCCTGAGATCCAGGCAGGAGCAGTCAAGCGCCGATAACACTGATCACAGGCGTGTTAATACACACCTGTGATCTGTGTAAAAGATCAGTATGTGCAGTGTTATAGGTCCCTATGGGACCTATAACACTGCAAAAAAAAGTTTTAAAAAAAGTGTTAATAAAGGTCATTAATAAAAGTTTGAATCACCCCCCTTTTCCCATAAAAAAAATAAAACAGAGTAAAAAAATAATAAAATAAACATATGTGGTATCGCCGCGTGCGTAAATGTCCGAACTATAAAAATAAATCATTAATTAAACCGCACGGTCAATGGCGTACGCGCAAAAAAATAAGCCATAATATGGATTTTTAGGTGGAAAATTGAAAGGGTTATGATTTTTAAAAGATAAGGAGGAAAAAACGAAAGTGCAAAAACTGAAAAACCCTGAGTCTTAAGGGGTTAAAGGGGTACTCCGGTGAAAATCTTTTTTCTTTTCAATCAACTGGCTCCGGAAAGTTAAACAGATTTTTACATTACTTCTATGAAAAAATCTTAATCCTTCCTGTACTTATTAGCTGCTGAATACTACAAAGGAAATTCTTATCTTTTTGGAATGCTCTCTGATGACATCACGAGCACAGTTCTCTCTGCTGACGTTATTATAATAATAACAATAAGTCTTTATTTATTGTTGTCCTTAGTGGGATTTGAACCCAAGGCCCCAGCACTGCAAGGCAGCAGTGCTTACCACTAAGCCACCATGCTGCCCTTAGCATACATCTGCTATGCACGGTTGCTAAAAGGGACAGAGATGTCAACAGAGAGTACTGTGCTCGTGATGTCATCAGTGTTCCAAAAAGAAAGGAATTTCCTCTGTAGCATTCAGCAGCTAATAAGTACTTGAAGGATTAAGATTTTTTAATAGAAGTAATTTACAAATATGTTTAAGCTTTCTGGCACCAGTTGATTTAAAAGAAAAAAGGTTTTCACCGGAGTACCCCTTTAAGCACCAGGCCAATTTTCGTTTTTGCACGTTTATTTTTTACTCCTCCCCTTGTAAAAATCATAAGTCTTTCAATTTTGCACCTACAGACCTATATAAGGGCTTGTTTTTTCCATCACCAAATGACATCACTTATTTTATACCAAAATCTGCAGCGAAAACATAATATATATTTATACATATACATATATATATATATATATATATATATATATATATATATTTTATAAAAAAAAAAAAATTTGGGGGCTTTCATTTCTATGCAGTGGACTTTTCTGTAAAAATGGCACCTTATCTTTATTCTGTAGGTCCATATGGTTACATGGATACCCAAATGATGTAGGTTTTATTATATTTTACTACTTTAAAAAAATTATAACTACATGCAACAAAACTAGTATGTTTAAAATTGTCCTCTTCTGACCCCTATAACTTTTTATTTTTCTGCATACAGGGCTCATTTGTCGCGTCGTGAGCTGTAGTTTTTATTGGTACCATTTCTGTTTTGATGGGACTTTTTGATAACTTTTTATAAATTTTTGGTACTTTGGTATTTTTTTAGGTGTACGCCATCGACTGTGCTGTTTAACTAACCTTTTTTAATAGTTCGGACATTTACACACACGGCGATACCACATTTTATATTTTTTATTACATTATTTTATTTAAAAAATGGGAAAGGGGGGGAGTCAAAATTTTATTAGAAAGGAGTTAATTCACTTTTATTAACTTTTTTTTTTACACATCGCGTTGGGACATTGCAATTAGTGTTGAGTGAGAATATTCAAAATGCTAATTTTTGCCGTAAATATCAGCACTTCACGATTTTGCGAATATTTAGAATATAGTGATATATATACGTAATGACAAATATTCTGTGTTTTTTTATGCAAATTCATGTGAATATTTATGCGAATATCAGCAATTCCAGACTGGACACCTTTCCCTCCTTCTTTAAGGTGAAAGATATAATTGCGCATGCTCATTATGCGAATTTCATTCCGAATTTTCGCATTGAAAAAAAAGAGAACAAACATAAAGAATATGTGAATTTCTCGAACATGTGGAATATTCGTCCATATATACACACAATATTGTGAATTTGAATATGCCACTGCCGCTCATCACTAATCGCAATTTCCCCGCAATGGTCTCGATCAGCTCCGCTGAGCATTTTAGACACCGTGATTAATTTTGATTATGGCATCTAAAGGGTTAATGCCAGGCATCAGCCCGAATGGCAATGTCCGGCATTAACCATGGGTCCTGACTGCTGATAGCAACCGTAACCCACCTGGTATGAAGATTGCTCTGCTTGTGAGCACGCTTCAAACACTGGTGATGGGACATGGGCTCACAGGTACGTCCTCGGTCCTTAACCCCTTAAGGACACAGGGCGTATCCATATGCCCCCAATTCCAAGTCCAAGTCCTGCGCATTTCCGGACCCAGCCGCTAGCCGGAGGGGAGCCGGAGCCAGATGCCTGCTGAAATCGTTCAGCAGGCATCCCGGCATATCGCCCAGGGGGGTCATTATGTCCCCCCATGTCGGCGATGGCCGCAGATCGCTGGACAATTCAGTCCAGCGATCTGCGGCGGATTCCGGGTCAATCGGGTCTCCAGTGACCCGGTGACCCGGAATTACTGGCTGATCGGGCCAGTTGCCAGCAGGGGTGAGGTGGCACTGGTGCCACCTCACGATCGCCCTGATTGGTCGGCCGGTTTACCAATGACCAATGAGGGCGCCTGCTGCGGGTGTCACTCCGGCAACCCGCTATGCCCCTCTTCCGGAGGACGTGAGCAGGTGCGGGAAGAAGACCCCGGGTGCTGGGGACCCCGATCCCCGGCGTCCCTGTTGGGATCAGGGCCCCAGGAACGGCAGCGGCGAGGGACTGACCTGCGCGGCGTGGAGCAACAGCTCCCAGCATGCAAAAAGGGCATGCTGGGAGCTGTAAGTATGCAACAGCAGGAGGCAGACCACCACAACTCCCAGCATGCTGGGACTTATAGTTTTGCAACAGCTGGAGGCACATTTTTTCTATGGAAAAGTGTACCTTCAGCTATTGTATAACTACAACTCCAAGCTTGCACAATCAGCTAAAGTGCATGCTGGGAGTTGTAGTGGTGCATCTGCTGGTTGCATAACTAGAACTCCCAGCATGCCCATTGGCTGTCGGTGACTGCTGAGAGTTGTAGTTTTGCAACAGCTGAAGGCACACTGAGTTAAGTAGCAAACCAGTGTGTCTCCAGCTGTTGCATAACTACAATCCCCAGCATCCCCAGCCAAAGTAGTATGCCTCCAGCTGTTGCATAACTACAAGACCCAGCATGCCCTTCCACTGTCCGTACATGCAGGGGGTTGTAGCTTTTGCAACAGCTGAAGGCACACTGGTTACAAAACACTGAGTTTGTTACCAAACTCTGTGTTTCAAAACCAGTGTGCCTCCAGCTTTTGCAAAACTACAACTCCCAGCATGCACTGATAGACCGTACATGCTGGGAGTTGTAGTTTTGCTACAGCTGGATGTTCCCCCCTCCCCAATGTGAACGTACAGGGTACACTCACATGGGCGGAGGTTTACAGTAAGTATCCGGCTGCAACTTTGAGCTGCGGCAAATTTTCTGCCGCAGCTCAAACTGCCAGCGAGAAACTACAGTGAACCCCCGCCCGTGTGACTGTACCCTAAAAACACTACACTACACTAACACACAATAAAATAAAAAGTAAAAAACACTACATATACACATACCCCTACACAGTCCCCCTCCCCTCCCCAATAAAAATGAAAAACGTTTGGTGCGCCACTGTTTCCAAAACGGAGCCTCCAGCTGTTGCATAACAACTACTCCCATTATTTCCAGATAGCCGTTGACTGTCCAGGCATGCTGGGAGTTTTACAACAACTGGAGGCACCCTGTTTGGGAATCACTGGCGTAGAATACCCCTATGTCCACCCCTATGCAATCCCTAATTTAGGCCTCAAATGCACATGGCGCTCTCTCTTTGGAGCCCTGTCGTATTTCAAGGCAACAGTTTAGGGTCACATATGGGATATTACCGTACTCGGGAGAAATTGTGTTACAAATTTTTGGGGGTATTTTCTGCTATTACCCTTTTTTTAAATGTACAAATTTTGGGAAAACAAGCATTTTAGGTAAAAACATTTTTTTTATTTTTTTACATATGCAAAAGTCGTGAAACACCTGTAGGGTATAAAGGTTCACATTACCCCTTGTTACGTTCCCCGAGGGGTCTAGTTTCCAAAATGGTATGCCATGTGTTTTTTTTTTTTTTTTTTTGCTGTTCTGGCACAATAGGGGCTTCCTAAATGCGGCATGCCCCCAGACCAAAATTTGCTTTCAAAAAGCCAAATGTGATTCCTTCTCTTCTGAGACCTGTAGTGCACCAGCAGAGCACTTTTCACCCCCATATGGGGTGTTTTCTGAATCGGGAGAAATTGGGCTTCAAATTTTGGGGGGTATTTTCTGCTATTACCCTTTTTAAAAATGTAAACATTTTGGGAAACTAAGCATTTTAGGTAAAAAAAATTTTTTTTTTTACATATGCAAAAGTCATGAAACACCTATAGGGTATTAAGGTTCACATTACCCCTTGTTACATTCCCCGAGGGGTCTAGTTTCCAAAATGGTATGCCATGTGTTTTTTTTTGCTGTTCTGGCACCATAGGGGCTTCCTAAATGTGGCATGCTCCCAGAGCAGAATTTGCTTTAAAAATGTAACATTTTTGGGAAACCAAGCATTTTAGGTAAAAAAAAATCACCTGTGAATCACCTGTGGGGTATTAAGGTTCACTTTACCCATTGTTACGTTCCCCGAGGGGTCTAGTTTCCAAAATGGTATGCTATGTGTTTTTTTTTTTTTTTTGCTGTCCTGGCACCATAGGGGCTTCCTAAAGGGGACATGCCCCCCAAAAACCATTTGTCGCTCCTTCCCTTCTGAGCACTCTACTGCACCCGCCGAACAATTAACATAGACATATGAGGTATGTGCTTACTCGAGAGAAATTGGGTTTCAAATACAAGTAAACATTTTCTCCTTTTTACCCCTTGCAAAAATACAAAAATTGGGTCTACAAGAACATGCGAGTGTAAAAAATGAAGATTTTGAATTTTCTCCTTCACTTTGCTGCTATTCCTGTGAAACACCTAAAGGGTTAATACACTTACTGAATGTCATTTTGAATACTTTGGGGGGTTTAGTTTTTATAATGGGGTCTTTTATGGGGTATTTCTAATACGAAGACCCTTCAAATCCTCTTCAAAACTGAACTGGTCCCTGAAAAATAGTGAGTTTGAAAATTTTGGGAAAAATTTCAAAATTGCTGCTGAACTTTGAAGCCCTCTGGTGTCTTCCAAAAGTAAAAACTCATACATTTTATAATGCAAACATAAAGTAGACATATTGTATATGTGAACCAAAAAAAATGTATTTTGAATATCCATTTTCCTTACAAGCAGAGAGCTTCAAAGTTAGAAAAATGCAAAATTTTCATTTTTTTCATCAAATTTGGGGATTTTTCACCAAGAAAGGATGCAAGTTACCATAAAAATTAACCACTATGTTAAAGTAGAATATATCACGAAAAAACAGTCTCGGAATCAGAATGATAACTAAAAGCATTCCAGAGTTATTAATGTTTAAAGTGACAGTGGTCAGATTTGCAAAGAAACGCTCTGGTCCTTAACCCCTTAAGGACTCAGGGTTTTTCCGTTTTTGCACTTTCGTTTTTTCCTCCTTACCTTTTAAATATCATAACCCTTTCAATTTTCCACCTAAAAATCCACATTATGGCTTATTTTTTGCGTCGCCAATTCTACTTTGCAGTGACATTAGTCATTTTACCCAAAAATGCACGGCGAAACGGAAAAAAAAATCATTGTGCGACAAAATCGAAAAAAAAACGCCATTTTGTAACTTTTGGGGGCTTTCGTTTCTACGCAGTGCATATTTCGGTAAAAATTACACCTTATCATTATTCTGTAGGTCCATACAGTTAAAATGATACCCTATTTATATAGGTTTGATTTTGTCGCACTTCTGGAAAAAATCATAACTACATGCAGGAAAATTTATACGTTTAAAAATGTCATCTTCTGACCCCTATAACTTTTTTATTTTTCCATGTATGGGGTGGTATGAGGACTCATTTTTTGCGCCGTGATCTGAAGTTTTTATCGGTATGATTTTTGTTTTGATCGGACTTTTTGAACACTTTTTATTCATTTTTTAATGATATAAAAAGTGACCAAAATACGCTTTTTTGGACTTTGAAATTTTTTTGCGCGTACGCCATTGACCGTAAGGCTTAATTAATTATATATTTTTATAGTTCGGACATTTACGCACGCGGCGATACCACATATGTTTATTTTTTATTTTTTTTACACTGTTTTATTTTTTTTATGGGAAAAGGGGGGTGATTCAAACTTTTATTAGGGAAGGGGTTAAATGACCTTTATTAACACTTTTTTTAAAAAAATTTTTTGCAGTGTTATAGGTCCCATAGGGACCTATAACACTGCACACACTGATCTCTAATGCTGATCACTGGCGTGCATTAACACGCCTGTGATCAGCATTATCGGCGCTTGACTGCTCCTGCCTGGATCTCAGGCACGGAGCAGTCATTCGTCGATCGGACACCGGGGAGGCAGGTAAGAGCCCTCCCGGTGTCCGATCAGCTGTTCGGGACGCCGCGATTTCACCGCGGCGGTCCCGAACAGCCCGACTGAGCAGCCGGGTCACTTTCACTTTCACTTTAGAAGCGGCGGTCAGCTTTGACCGCCGCTTCTAAAGGGTTAATACCGCACATCGCCGCGATCGGCGATGTGTGGTATTAGCCGCGGGTCCCGGCCGTTGATTAGCGCCGGGACCGACGCGATATGATGCGGGATCGCGGCGCGATCCCGCTTCATATCGCGGGAGCCGGCGCAGGACGTAAATATACGTCCTGCGTCGTTAAGGGGTTAAGGTGTAAAATGGCCTGGTCCTTAAGGGGTTAAGCACCAAAGACTAAGGGCGTACTGGTACTCCCTTAGTACTTAAGGTGTTACTGGGCTGACATTAGTTGTCTGTATATGGGGACAGCAGGGAATACAATGTGTTATATTTCACTAGATAAATAGAATATGCATCAAGTATTGCCATGTGCTCCTTTCCATTCCAATTGAATTTATATATATCAATGTCAATTATATTGCAGGGTCCACATAGCATTTCATTTTGTATTGAGAGCTCAAAATTCAACGCTAGAACACATGCTCCTTCAGAGGCCATATTTTCTTCATTCTATGTCCTTAAAAAGGGATCAGCATGCGGTAATGGCGGGGTGTGTGGTGCAGGGCAGATGTTGTTGCTCTAGGGGCAGAAGTTATTAACCCCTTGTGTTCATGACGCCAGGGCGTGGTTTAGCCTTAACCATCCGAAGGCATACCACTGGATCCTGGGCTAGGCACAGGGGCAATGAAGACACAGACGCCAAGTTACGGACAACGGTAGCTTTACTGAGGGTAGACAGTTGTTACAGTCTATGCAGTACAGCCAGGGCCCAAGGAGGTGACCAGTGACACAGAGACCTCGCAGGTTTGCTGGGACTTGTAGTAAACAGGAGAATTTAGTGCAGGCCACGCTGGATAGACAACATACTTGACTTGACTGACAGGACTGTGACTTTAGCTTACTTTGCCCTTGACTTGAGGCTGCAGGACTTGACTTAAGGCCCCCAGTGTTCTGGACTCACACACTAAGAGGACTTGACTGCACTGGACCTCAGGAACAAGAGAGAGAAGCTAGCTCCACCCAGGATTTATATGGGGGAGACTAGCAGGGAGCCCATAGGTCACCTTTGGGGTCAGCTAGTACCTCCTTGGTAACAATCACATGGTACATTTATTAAAGATACAACTAGGGATGTCCCGATACTGGTATCGGTATCGGGGCCGATACTAGCCATTTCCATGGTATCGGGGACTCGTTTAATGTCCCCGATACCATGCCCGATACCTGGTGCCGCTCTGTTTCCCCGTTCTTTCATCCTCCCGGCCGCATCATAGTGTTCCATGAAGGAGAGTGACGTGTATGTCACATGCTCCTCCGTAGGACGCCATGATACGGACAGGAGGACGGGAGAACGGGGCGGCAGAGCGGCAGCACCAGCACCCGACCCGAGGAGGTGAGCAGCCTGCAAGGAGGGGGCTGCTACTAATGTCTAAACGGGGGGCCCTTCAGCTGTCTAAATGGGAGGGCCCTGCTGCTGTTTAAACGGGGGGGGGCCCTGCTGCTGTCTAAATGGGGGGGGCCCTGCTGCTGTCTAAACGGGGGGCCTGCTGCTGTCTAAACAGGGAGGCCTGTTGCTGTCAAAGCGGGGGGCCCTGCTGCTGTCTAAACGGGGGCCCTGCTACTGTCTAAACGGGGAGGCCCTGCTGCTGTCTAAACAGGGGGGGGGCTTCTACTGTGTAAACAGGGGGGGCCCTGCTGCTGTCTAAACGGGGGGCGGCCCTGCTACTGTCTAAACGGGGGGGGCTGCTACTGTCTAAACGGGGGGGCCCTGCTGCTGTCTAAATGGGGGCCCTCCTGCTGTCTAAACGGGGGCCTTGCTGCTGTCTAAATGGGGGGGGGCCTGCTGCTGTCTAAAGGGGGGGCCCTGCTGCTGTCTAAAGGGGGGGCTGCTGCTGTCTAAAGGGGGGCTTCTGCTGTCTAAATGGTAAAGGGGGGGCTGCTGCGGTCTAAAGGGGGTGGCCCTGCTGCTGTCTAAAGGGGGACCCTGCTGCTGTCTAAACGGGGGCCCTGCTGCTGTCTAAACGGGGGGGCCCTGCTGCTGTTTAAAGGGGGGCCCTGCTGCTGTCTAAAGGGGGGAACCTGCTGCTGTCTAATAGGGGGCCCTGCTGCTGTCTAATAGGGGGGGCCTGCTGCTGTCTAATAGGGGGGCCCTGCTGCTGTCTAAAGGGGGGGGGCTGCTGCTGTCTAAAGGGGGGGCCCTGCTGCTGTCTAAAGGGGGGCCCTGCTGCTGTCTAAAGGGGGGGGCTGCTGCTGTCTAAACGGGGGGCCCTGCTGTCTAAAGGGGGGCTGCTGTTTAAATGGGGCCCACTGTCTAAAGGGGGGCTGTGGTCTACAGATATTATTTTAGAGAAAGCTTACTATATTTTACTGTTTAGGCTGTGTTCATACAGTGTAAAATGAAAGCAAAAATATTGTTGTACAATAGGACTATGAGCTAATAGTATGCAGTAAGCTTGTAAGCTCTAAGATGCTGCAGGCAAATTCTCCAGTGGACGTTGCAGGCTGATTCTCCAGTGGAATTTGCAGGCTGATTCTCCTGTGGACGCTGCAGGCTGATTCTCCAGTGGACGTTGCAGGCTGATTCTCCAGTGGATGCTGCAGGCTGATTCTCCAGTGGATGCTGCAGGCTGATTCTCCAGTGGATACTGCAGGCTGATTCTCCAGTGGACGCTGCAGGCTGATTCTCCAGTGGATACTGCAGGCTGATTCTCCAGTGGATACTGCAGGCTGATTCTCCAGTGGATGCTGCAGGCTGATTCTCCAGTGGACGTTGCAGGCTGATTCTCCAGTGGATGCTGCAGGCTGATTCTCCAGTGGATGCTGCAGGCTGATTCTCCAGTGGATACTGCAGGCAGATTCTCCAGTGGATACTGCAGGCTGATTCTCCAGTGGACGCTGCAGGCTGATTCTCCAGTGGATACTGCAGGCTGATTCTCCAGTGGATGCTGCAGGCTGATTCTCCAGTGGACGCTGCAGGCAGATTCTCCAGTGGATACTGCAGGCTGATTCTCCAGTGGACGCTGCAGGCAGATTCTCCAGTGGATGCTGCAGGCTGATTCTCCAGTGAACGCTGCAGGCTGATTCTCCAGTGGATGCTGCAGGCTGATTCTCCAGTGGATGCTGCAGGCTGATTCTCCAGTGGACGCTGCAGGCAGATTCTCCAGTGGATACTGCAGGCTGATTCTCCAGTGGACGCTGCAGGCTGATTCTCCAGTGGATACTGCAGGCTGATTCTCAAGTGGATGCTGCAGGCTGATTCTCCAGTGGACGCTGCAGGCAGATTCTCCAGTGGATACTGCAGGCTGATTCTCCAGTGGACGCTGCAGGCTGATTCTCCAGTGGATGCTGCAGGCTGATTCTCCAGTGGACACTGCAGGCAAATTCTCCAGTGGACGCTGGAGGCAGATTCTCCAGTAAACGCTGCAGGCAGATTCTCCAGTGGACGCTGCAGGCAGATTCTCCAGGGGGCGCTGTAGGCAGATTCTCCAGTGGACGCTGTAGGCAGATTCTCCAGTGAACGCTGTAGGCAGATTCTCCAGTGAACACTGCAGGCAGATTCTCCACTGGACGCAGCAGGCAGATTCTCTAGTTTACGCTGCAGGCAGATTCTATCAGGGGACGCTGCAGGCAGATTCTCCTTTTATATTCATGTCTAAGAATATAAAGCTCTGTTTCAGAAATTTTCTTGGCATTCAGTGGCCCACAGTGTTGGATTGCAGTGGTTAGCAACAGGGATGAAGGTCTCCTGGGCCGGCAGCTACAAGGGTGGATACAGGTATAGGCATGAGCCCTGAAAGGACCTGGTAAAAACAGAAGTTTGTCGTGATATCTCTACTGTTTAGCAAGATCCTCGGCACAGTTTAAACACGTGCTCACCTTCCTATTAACACGTTCCTCCTCTGGACAGCTAACTTAGCCAGGTGGTGCTTAGTGTTGAGCGGCATAGGCCATATTCGAATTTGCGAATATTCGCGAATATATGGACGAATATTCGTCATATATTCACGAATATTCGCATAGTCGTAATATTCTCGTTTTGTTTTCGCATATGCGCATATTCGAAAATTACCATATGCGAAAAATAACATATTCAAAATTAACATCAAACGAAAATTCGCATATGCGAAAATTAGCATATGCAAATTTTCGTATATGCGAAAATTCACACGCCAGTCTCACACAGTATTAGAGCCTTCTTTACACCACACAGGCTGGAAGCAGAGAGGTGTGATCACTGTTATGTGTACTGTGAAAAAAAAAATACGAATATTCGTAATTACGAATATATAGTGCTGAATTCGCGAATATTCGCGAATATGCGATATTCGCGAATAAAATTCGCATTGCGAATATTCGCGAGCAACACAAGTGGTGCTCACTGTTTTGCATATACGCCACAAACACTCTATTTTATAAGAAATAATAGACAGGGCACTCACCACAGGCATTAGCTTTAGTCTTCTTTATTCAAAACAATGCAACATCAATATACCGTATATTCTCGAGTATAAGCCGACCCGAGTATAAGCCGAGACCCCTAATTTCAACCCAAAATCCCAGGAAAAGTTATTGACTCGAGTATAAGCCTAGGGTGGGAAATACATCATCCCCCCCTGTCATCATCCAGACCCGTCATTAACATCCTCATCATCATCACCGCCTGTCATCATCCAGACCCTCATCATCATCACCTGTCATCATCCCCTTGTCATCATCCCACCCCCCCTTCATCATCCCCTTGTCATCATCCACACCCCCCTTCATCATCCCCTTGTAATCATCCCACACCCCCCCTTCATCATCCCCTTGTCATCATCCCCACCCCCCTTCATCATCCCACACCCCCCCCTTCATCATCCTCTTGTCATCATCCCACACCCCCCCCCCCCTTCATCATCCTCTTGTCATCATCCGCCCTCAGTGGTCTTCAACCTGCGGACCTCCAGAGGTTTCAAAACTACAACTCCCAGCAAGCCCGGGCAGCCATCGGCTGTCCGGGCTTGCTGGGAGTTGTAGTTTTGAAACCGCCGGAGGTCCGCAGGTTGAAGACCACTGCAGCCTTCGACATCATCCAGCCCCCTCTCACCCCCTTTAGTTCTGTACAGTACTCGCCTCCGCTCGGCGCTGGTCCGGTGCTGCAGGGCTGTCCGGAGAGGAGGTCGTCCGGTGGGATAGTGGTTCCGGGCTGCTATCTTCAATAGAGGCATTGCCTTGACGATGACGCAGAAGTACGTTGGCAATGAACGTACCTCTGCGTCGTTGTCATGGCAACGTGACTATTCTGGGGCCGGGCCCGAAGCGCTTAGAAGAGGCCTCCCCGGTGAAGATAGCAGCCCGGAACCACTATCCCACCGGACGACCTCCTCTCCGGACAGTCCTGCAGCACCGGACCAGCGCCGAGCGGAGGCGAGTACTGTACAGAACTAAAGGGGATGAGAGGGGGCTGGATGATGTCGAAGGCCGCAGTGGTCTTCAACCTGCGGACCTCTGGAGGTTTCAAAACTACAACTCCCAGCAAGCCCGGACAGCCGATGGCTGCCCGGGCTTGCTGAGAGTTGTAGTTTTGAAACCTCTGGAGGTCCGCAGGTTGAAGACCACTGCGGGTGGAGAGTTCACTCGAGTATAAGCCGAGGGGGGTGTTTTCAGCACGAAAAATCGTGCTGAAAAACTCGGCTTATACTCGAGTATATACGGTAGCAGGAATAGGGTGGACAAACTTGACAGGGGGATGCAGATCGGGGCAACGGTGCCATTTCGCACTATGAGCTTCAACTGACCCACAACGTCACTACGTTGGTGATACATTTAAATAACCCTGACCCTCTGTTGTCAAGGAAACCATCAACACATGGTAAGTAAGAATAAAAACATGTTAAAACCAACTATACGAATCAGGGATCTATAATAATAATCTTATTATAGGGGTACTCCGGTGGAAAAAGGAAAAAAAAATTTTTTAAATCAGTGCCAGAAAGTTAAACAGATTTGTCAATTACTTCTATTAAAAATCTTTATCCTTCCAGTACTTATTAGCAGCTGTATGCTACAGAGGAAATTCTTTGCTTTTTGAATTTCTTTTTTGTCCACAGTGCTCTCTGCTGACACCTGATGCCGGTATCAGGAACTGTCCAGAGCAGGAAAAAATCCTCATAACAAACCTATGCTGCTCTGGACAGTTCCTGACACGGACAGAGATGTCAGCAGAGAGCGCTGTGGACAAGAAAATTTTTATTTTCACCATTATAAAAACGTTCAAACCTCTCCAGATCTGCCAACTGGAAGCCATTAATATCATCAGTATGTACTTCATTCATATGTTGAATGAATCTCATGTCTCCTATGTCTGTCTTCAGAGACCGAACATGTTTACGGATTCTGTGGAAATGGGCGCTTTGTTTACCCTATATAAAATCGATTGCATTTACCAATCAAGGTGTATACAATGTATGAAGAGCGGCAGGTGATACATTGATTTACATTAATCCTGTATCCTGCCAACTCTACCATTTTACATTTAGCATTTATAAAACAGAACGAACACAAGCCACAGCAAAAAATTACCCTTAGGTCTCTTTTCAGACAACCAATATTTTCTCTCTATGTTTCTGTTAGAATGTCTTTTTAAATAATCACCAATTGTTTTATTGTTTTTATATGTTATGATTTTTCTTTGACTGCTTCTGCTTCTGCCAAATTTGAATCCTCCTGCAAAATGTGCCAGTTTGTGGTGTCCCAGCACTAAAGGCTGTCCTGTGGCTGCAGACTTCCTCAGGCAGACCTGCGGCACAGGT
Source organism: Hyla sarda (assembly GCF_029499605.1). NCBI lineage: Eukaryota > Metazoa > Chordata > Amphibia > Anura > Hylidae > Hyla > Hyla sarda. The sequence continues at coordinate 203,984,831 of NC_079194.1, read as the reverse complement.
GTTGATTATGTCCCAGCACTTTGCCAAAAGTTAATATATTTTCATAATTATCATGTTGTGTGTTATTTCTATCTATGTTATTTATGTGTTATTGTACTATTAAGAGAGGAGCAGTACACTCTATGTGACCCTGTCTGCCAATGGGAACCCCTAAATTCTTGTCCATATAGTGTAGTTAGGGAGGAGTTACCCCAGTTCATCTCCCATTTATTCTGAGCTCCAGTGTGGTAAAGGTGTGAGGTGTGTGGAGAAGCTCTAAGGGAAGGCCCAGAACAAATCTATCTTATCCGGTCATTCTGCAAGGATCTCCCGCAGGGTGGAAATTCATGTCCTGGCGGAGAAAGCTACAGGACCTTGACAGAACCCTAGCTACCAGGATCAATCTTCAATTCTCTCAAGTCAGTATCAATTTATTGGGTGAAAGCACCACAAGTCCCAGCAAGACAACAGGGCTCCCAAGGGGTTAAGCTGCATCCTCTCACTCTGCACCATACTATAGGTTTAATACCATCTGCACCCTGCTTAGTAAAGATAGTTATCCGTAACCTTACATCAGTGTGTACCTCTACTCCCCATGTCTGGCCCAAGAGACTCAGTCTCCAACCTCGGACTATGTATAGGATTACGGTGCCCTGGTGTGACAAAGTGATAAGGTATTTTCCCTAGAACCCCCTTGGCTACCACAAGTTGTTAAAAATAGCATTCTTTAGTATTTCATTAAGGGAGTATTTGCAAAAGAAAACACGAACCTCTAGTTGTCCTTCCTTTTTGTTCTTAGTAACTGTTCTCTCGGCACACAATTAACCCTTTCTTTTGCTACCTAAATCACACTCCTCGGATAACCCCCAAACTCTCTTCTAACTCATTGGCATGTAAGGCAAAATTATCCTGGTTACCATGTGTTTGAGTTTGACTAACTGACTGTAGGGTATACTGTTCTTAACCTGTAAGGGATGTGACGATTGAAAATGCAGTAACGCATTCCTAGCAATAGGCTTCCGAAAACCAGATGTTAAGATTTCATTATCAAGAATATCAATCTGTACATCCATGGATTCTGAATGTTCATCTCCAAACACAAAAGTAAAGTACATATTAGCCTTATTCACTCTATTTAAGTAATCTACAAACTGAGCAAACTCCTCCTGTTTGCCATCCCAAATTATAAACAAATCATCCACATATCTAAAAAATAATTCGATTTTGAGAGGTGAAAATGGTGTAAGAATGGCGAGGAAGATGTTGGTGTAAGAACATGAGGTAGGAGACCCCACTGCAGTCCCATGTACCTGCCTATACCACTCCTTGCCATTACAAAATCTATCAAATCTGATGACTTTCCTGTTTTTCATAAGTGCATTATTATAGATCCCTGATTCGTATAGTTGGTTTAAAAAAAATTGTATTCTCACTTACCTTTTGTTCATGGTTTCCTTGACAACAGAGGGTCAGGGGTTATTTAAACATTTGACCAGCGTAGTGATGTTGTGGGCCGATTGAAGTGCATAGCGCGAAACGGCACAGTTACCCCGATCTGCATCCCCCTGTCAAGTTCGTCCATCCTATTCCTGCACTGTATGTCATGTTGATGTTGCAATGTTTTGAATAAAGAAGACTGAAGCTAAGGCCTTTGGTGAGTGCCCTGTCTATTATTTTGTGGTGGACCACCGGTGTATTGCGGAACCACGGGTGTAGCGCTGTGAGTGGTGGGAGCAGATGGTATTAACCCCGGGGGGCAAGATGGTATTAACCCCTAGTGTTCGTGATGCCAGTGTGGTTTTAGGGTTCCGGAACACCACACACACGGATTCTCCGCTATTCCAGTTGCTAGTAGTGAAATAAGAGTCCACAACTGCTTTGGGGGTCATGACGTCACGGCCACCACGCCCCCTCTCATAGACTTGCAATGAGGGACGTGATGTCAAAAGGGGCGTAGCATCATGTCACGACCCCCGTAGCCCACACCCAGCATTCGGAACAAAATGTTCCGGACCCTGGGGTAGTGGAGTACCCTTTTAAGTGTACAACGCCCCAAAGAAAGCTCACATCCTATAGACAGGGTCAACGACCCTTTTCGTATATTAAAATAGATTTTAAGATATGGTATAGAACTGTTACAAGAATTATTTTACCAATGGAGCAGTTATTTGGTCACTCTATGTTGGTATTATTTTAACACTGTATGCATTGTGTGGCATTGTATAGTATATTATTTTTGTAGAGTATGGTGGTATTGGCACTGTATGCCATTTAGATTTAGGCAGCAATGTGGCCATTTCATTTGTCCAATTTATAGTACTATTGTTTGCCAACAAAATTGTATGTTATGGTTATTTATATATTATATGGCCATACACCAATAGGAGGCATCACTCAATGTAAAAGCCAGCCCTGAACACACCACAAACAGTAAAGCAGGAGACTGTGAGCAAACTGATATATAGGGATCCATGTAATTCATAGATTTTTTAAGTTCACAAGTAGATTCTACTCTCCATCTCTTTATGAACTTTCCATTCAATTGTGGCCTTGGTGGTGACCTGCCTCGGCCAGTGATAGGCTAATTGGGCACCTCCTGTGGGTTGATGTGTCACAGGCATCAGGAAGCTACGCTTTGCTACAGAGACTAAGAACCACTGGAATTGGAGCGGCAGGGACCTGGGGAGGTGAGTATGCCTTCTGTTTTATTTTTAGATCACCTATCAGCTTCAGCAGCAGCATTTAGTCACTCTGCCCATACAATTGGCGCCCTGAATTCCGGGTACTTTGTGCAAAGCCTAGTACTTAGGGTGTCAATCAAGCTTGGCGGAGCGGGAAGAGGGCATGAGCAGCGTAACTTGAGGCTGCTCTGGCTCTGCCTTTGCTTAGTCAAAATTGGCATCACTAAAAACATATAAACATAGCATCAGAACGCTGTGCACAGCATCTACCAGGTACTGTGGACAGCTTACAGATTCCCTTTAAAAGGGTACTCCACTGGCCAGCATTCAGAAGTAAATGTTCTAAATGCTGTTTTCGCACTGCAGGGGTCGACCACGCCCCCTCGTGATGTCACGGTCACGCCCCGTCAATGCAAGTCAATGGGAGGTGGCATGAAGGCCATCACGCCCGCTCCCATAGACTTGTATTGAGGGGGCATGTCCATGATGTTATGAGGGGCGTGGCTGACCCCCACAGCGCGAAAACAGCATTCGGAACATTTACTTCCATATACATTCTAAGTATTTTTATTGGATTTTCCAGAGTTTTAAAAACAATTACAATAACTACAATAAGTAACAAAAAAAAGTAACAATAAACAAGATTTTAGAAACAATGAAAAGGATATTATAAATCCAGGAAATTATACACAGAACATACACAGATATCACCATTGCGCCCGCTATTTCACAGCCTTGGAATATTAATTATTGCAAGTAATTGTAAGTCCAATCCGACTATTCTGTAATTGTATACATAAAAGTGTCATATCTTCATATCGTTGCTGCTGGCTTTGAGATTTGTATAAAGCAAAATTTAGGAATCATAATCCAGAATCCCATATATAAAGAAAGAGGCAGTTCAACTTTTCAATCGTTATCGGTATTGCCATTTTAATGAACATCCTTGTAATTAACAATGACCCAGATTTATCAAACTGTGTGAGAGAAAAAGTGGAGGGATTTTCCCACAGCAACCAATCACAGCTCAGCTTTCACTTTACCACAGCTCGTTAGCTGAACTGTGATTGGTTGCTGTGGGAAAATCCCTCCACTTTTTCTCTCACACAGTTTGATAACTATGGGCCAATGTGCTTTAGGGTCAAAATGGGAGAACTGGTGCTTCAGAGGCATAATACAGGAACATAAATAGTTACTGCATCTGCTTACTCTGTCTCTTTAGCTATAGTAATTGATAACAGCCTGCTTATGGCTATCACATACTGTATACATAGCCTGTGCTTCATATCATTTTGTTGCTTTTCAATAATAGTTTTCATTTCTTCAAACTTGTTTGCAATGTTTTTAATATTAGCAGCTTTTATTTATTTACGTTTTCCAACAGATAAGAAGCGACAGAAACTGTCCATCAGAAAGGTGGATGTAAAATTTCCACACACATGCTAAATACACACAATAAACCTAAAGTGTTTTGAAAGTTATGACAATAAGTGTTTGTCACAAATCAATCTCACTTATATTTTAATATGGACTATTGAATTATTGCCCTTAACATAAAGGAATTATATTCGTTTAGCTCGGTTGTGACAAGGAGAAATTTAATTAAGTTCTGCAATTACTTAGGAAGCATCAAGACAAGCTGGGCCGCAGGCGACGCTGTAACCGGCATATTATGGTTTAGAAAAAAAGCAGAGAAGGTATAATTGATCTAAGGTGACCACACGGGCCAAAATTCAATAAAGACATGCTGATAAGCTGGAAGGTCACAAATAAGGAGCAGTAAAGAGAAGGATGGGAAGATGAAATGAAGCAGAATGCTTTTAAGGTAACTTAAAGTCTGACAGCAGCTGATAGTGAAATTGTGGTCTGGACAGGAGAGATGGAACAGGCCGATGTGCTAAAATATAATTGGAGAAGTTACATCAAAACTTTTTTGTAGCTATTCAGTCATAAAATACAGTGGTCCCTAAAGTTACAATATTAATTGGTTCCAGGATGACCATTGTATGTTGAAACCATTGTATGTTGAGACCAGAACTCTATGGAAACCTGGTAATTGGTTCTGAAGCCACCAAAATGTCATCCAGAAATAGGAAAAGGTGAGGATTAAAGAAAAATAAGTAGATAACTAATATAAATAAAGCAAGATAGTACATATAAAAGTAAGAAAGATCTGCTGGGAGCTGTAAATCACTGTCTGTCAGTGTTTCCCAACTAGGGTGTCTCCAGCTGTTGCAAAACTACAACTCCCAGCATGCCCGGACAGCCTTCGGCTGGGAAATGCTGGTCTATGTAGAGGACAGGAGCTTCTTCAGGGTTATGTACAGAATACACAATGGGGGAGATTTATCAAAACCTGTGCAAAGAAAAAGTCCAGTTGCCCATAGCAACCAATCAGATTGCTTCTTTCATTTTGCAGTGGGCTTGTTAAAAATGAAAGAAGCGAGCTGATTGGTTGCTATGGGCAACTGGGCAACTTTTCCTTTGCACAGGTTTTGATAATTCTCCGCCAATGTCCTAAAAAAGTAACATGGAGCCGATCTCACCTGGTGTCCAAAGGAGCAGCTAACCGTGGCACAGGTAAAGATTAGTACAGAATATGTAATACCTCCCTGTACTGTAGGGGGCGCTACCAGCCAGTCAGTGCATGCACTTCAGTAATACACGGGTTTTACCAGTAAAAAATTCTGATTGGTCAGTTCTTCCGGGTATTGACATGTTTCACAGATCTGGACTGTCTGTAGCATTGTATGTTGAGTCTGGTTTCAAGTTACAATGGTCCAGAAAGGACCATTGTATGTTGAAACTATTGTATTTTGAGGCCATTGTAAGTTGAGGGATCACTGTATGGATATTTAGATCCATACCATAAGTTAAGTCAAGAGAAAAAGTAAATGAAAAATTGTGAATCAAGTCAACTGGGTAATTTCCAGGAAATCTTGGAACTTCATTTACCTACCATCCGTAGTGGACTAAAATATACTTGCATCTATTAATATACATCCTGTCTATATATGGACAATGGGACCCATTAATTACCCAGAGGTTGACATGAGGGGAAGGTGCACTTGACCAACCTTTACTGCAGACATTGGCAAACTTCGCAAGGGAGAAAGAGGCCGGTTCCTACAATCTGTAAGACGTGAGGAAATATATATTAGGTACACTAAATGGAACCATATAGGCACTTTGTGCAACTCTTTTGACTCTGTCAGAAATGACTACCCCTAAAGCCTTCTATTCTGAAGTCCTGACTAATACAGGACTGTCAGTGCAATACTCAGAGGATTCTTTCCTCCCCAAGTGAATTATTGTTCATTTGGAAACATTGAACTTCAATTTTCAATGTTTGACCACTAATCTAGTAAAGATAAATCATTTTTCATATTACACATATTACAGATACCTCCAGCAAAATCTACACTAGTGAATACTTTTATGTCTTCAGTCAAACCTTACCTATGAAACCTTCTCCTATGTCCAGTAGTGCCCAGAATAGACCCTTGTGGTAACCAGTTTCTGCTCAGAATACAACCACTAAAATTATGTTGATATTTATCTTTTTGCCAATTGTGGTTTTATTGGAGTAACATATTTCAGGTCTAGAAGTGTAGGTACCCTCAGTTGCTGCATTGGCTGTGTGCAATGTGTTTTTTTTTTTTGGGGGGGGGGGGGGGGGCACTGCAACTGTGCTAAATGGCAACTAAGCTAGATCACCGGACATAAGGACATAGGTTGGTCTTACCTAAAGCTGAAAAATTGCAATACTGAATTTGTGTTTACGATCTAATGAGAGTAAAATGTCTAAAAATATATCATATATAAATATATATAAAAAAAAGATATAAAAAATATATTTAAAAATATATGTATTAAAAACAATAATAATAATTCACTGTACAATGTATACTTTCTGAAGGGATATGTTTATATACTGTTTGTGGAATTTAAAAATTTTCATTGTAGCGTCACTTAAGCAATTGAAGGGTTAAATTATTCTGTATAATCAAGAGAAGATGTGTGCATTTTAAGGGACAGAATCAATACAAAATAAATAAAGAGTTACAAATGTATTTATCCAAGACCATGTTATGCTTTAGGCCATATATTGATCTACACGAGAAGTATCAATCCTGCGCTCTGCTAAACATCGCTTTAAAGAGACTGGGAAATACAAAGCTTGGCTGCACACGTTTGGTTAAAGGTGAACATGGTTTCTCAAACAAAAAAATGGATTTGACTCTTATGGTTACTGTTAGGACAGGAAGAGACTGAAATCAAGCTTTGTAGGAGAGGTTTTCTGTGTCGCACAGTTACATACACTCTACTAAGCACATCTCTTACTGTAACTTTTTAAAGGGTTATCCCAGGGAATAATGTTTTATAATGGTGCTCAAGCAGATGCTTAAGGCAAAAATAAAACTTATACTGACCTTTCTCACTCCCCTACCTCTACCATTCTCTCAGAGCTCCGGTCCCCTGCACATCTAGGTTTGGGGTTTGCACATGGTATTGCCTACTCAGCCCCCACTAAAGCTGCGGATTAGCTGAGGGAGGGGGGCAATACCACACCAGACCCAAAACCTGTTTTTATTTTCTAATCTAAACATATTCAAGATTCCGTGCTCATTATTTTCTTGAAGTGCAACTGTCATGTAGGGCCAGATTAACGTAGGGGTGGATGGAGCGGCAGCTCCAGGCCCCTGCGTTAAAATAGGCCGGGCGGCCCGCACAAACAGCCGCACAGACCTAGGGCTGCAACATGCTGGGACCGGTGCTAGCACGGTCCCTTATGTGCATAACCGGACCCTTCACCTGTGGGCCCTATCGTTCCCCCTGCGACTGGGCCAGCAGGTGAAGGGACCCGGGATGCCAGCGGATCCGGGACACCTGTCCCGAATCTCCGAGCGACCGCAGCTTTTAACACTGAGTGCGCCTTTAAGTCGCACACAGCGTTGAGCGTGTGCTCGGTGCAGCAACTGACGTAACAGGAAGGAGCCGGTGGCTCCGTCTTGTCACTCCATCCCGGGCTTCCTGTGCGGCAGCGGCTCTGCGGAGGCTGTCAGCACAGGAGAGAAGAGAACAAGAGCTGCAGGGGAACGAGGCAAAGGTTAGTGGTGTTATTGTTTTTTCCTGGGGGCATTATTATGTGAGGGGGCATTACTTATATGGGGCAAAGTGACGGGGGCATTACTTATATGGGGGCAAAGTGAGGGGGGCATTATTTATATGGGCGCAAAGTGAGGGGGCATTACTTATATGGGGCAAAATAATAATAAGTAATGCCCCCTCACATGCCTTCCATACATAAAAATGCCCCTCACATGGCCCCCATATATAGTAATGCCCCCATATAAGTAATGCCCCCTCACATGAGCTCCATATATGGGGCATTGTGAGGGGGGCATTACTATATATATATATATATATATATATATATATATATATATATATATATGTGAGGGGGCATTAATATGTGAGGGGGCCATGTGAGGGGGCATTAATATGTGTGGGGGCCATGTGAGGGGGCATTAATATGTGTGGGGACCATGTGAGGTGGAATTAATATGTGAGGGGGCATTAATATGTGAGTGGGCATTAATATGTTAGTGGGCATTAATATGTGAGGGGACCATGTGAGGGGACATTAATATGTGTGGGGGCCATGTGAGGGGGCATTAATATGTGTGGGGGCATTAATATGTGTGGGGGGCCGTGTGAGGGGGCATTAATATGTGTGGGGGCCATGTGAGGGGGCATTAATATGTGTGGGGGCCATGTGAGGGGGGCATTAATATGTGTGGGGGCCATGTGAGGGGGCATTAATATGTGAAGGGGCATTAATATGTGAGGGCGCCATGTGAGGGGGCATTAATATGTGAGGGGACCATGTGAGGGGGCATTAATATGTGTGGGGGCCATGTGAGGGGGCATTAATATGTGTGGGGGCCATGTGAGGGGGCATTAATATGTGAGGGGGCATTAATATGTGAGGGGGCCATGTGAGGGGGCATTAATATGGGAGGGGGCCATGTGAGGGGGCATTAATATGTGAGGGGCCGTGTGAGGGGGCATTAATATGTGAGGGGGCCTTGTGCAAGTGAGGGGGCATTAATATGTGTGGGGGACATGTGAGGGGGCATTAATATGTGTGGGGGCCATGTGAAGGGTCTTTAATATGTGAGGGGGCATTAATATGAGAGGGGGCATTAATGTGTGAGGGGGGCATAAATATGTGAGGGGACCATGTGAGGGGGCATTAATGTGTGGGGGCCATGTGAGGGGGCATTAATATGTGTGGGGGCCATGTGAGGGAGCATTAATATGTGTGGGGGCCATGTGAGGGGGCATTGATATGTGTGGGGGCCATGTGAGGGGGCATTAATATGTGAGGGGGCATTAATATGTGAGGGGGCCATGTGAGGGGGCATTAATATGTGAGGGGGCCATGTGAGGGGGCATTAATATGTGAGGGGGCCATGTGAGGGGGCATTAATATGTGTGGGGGCCATGTGAGGGGGCATTAATATGTGTGGGGGCCATGTGAGGGGGCATTGATATGTGTGGGGGCCATGTGAGGGGGCATTAATATGTGAGGGGGCATTAATATGTGAGGGCACCATGTGAGGGGGCATTAATATGTGAGGGGGCCATGTGAGGGGGCATTAATATGTGAGGGGGCCATGTGAGGGGGCATTAATATGTGTGGGGAGCATGTGAGGGGGCATTAATATGTGAGGGGGCCATGTGAGGGGGCATTATTATATGTGGGGGCCATGTGAGGAGGCATTATTATATTTGGGGGCCATGTGAGAGGGCATTACTGTATATGGGGCAATGTGAGGGGGCATTATTATATATGGGGGCAATGTGAGGGGGCATTAATATATGTGGGGGCCATGTGAGGGGGCATTATTATATGTGGGGGCCATGTGAGGAGGCATTATTATATTTGGGGGCCATGTGACGGGGCATTATTATATATGGGGGCCATGTGAGGGGGCATTATTATATATGGGGGACATGTGAGGGGGCATTATTATATGTGGGGGACATGTGAGGGGGCATTATCATGTGTGGGGGGCATGTGAGAGGGCATAACTATATATGGGTCAATGTGAGGGGGGCATTATTATATATGGGGGCAATGTGAGAGGGCATTACTGTATATGGGGCAATGTGAGGGGGCATTATTATATATGGGGGCAATGTGAGAGGGCGTTACTATATATGGGTCAATGTGAGAGGGCATTACTCTATATGGGGGGTCATGTGAGGGGGCATTACTCTATATGGGGCAATGTGAGGGGGCATTACTATATATGGGGACCAACTGAGGGGACATTATAATCTATGGGGGTAATGTTAGGAGGCATTAATATATATGGGGTCAATGTGAGGGGGCATTATGTATGGGGGATGTGTACGGGGACGTTGCTATATATGGGGGCAATGTGAGAGGTCATTACTATATATGAGGGCAATGTACAGGGACATTATATTATATAGGGGCAATGAGAGGGGGCATTATAATGTATGAGGACAATGTTGGGGCCTAATACTATACAGGGCACAGAAGGGACTACTATATGGGCCAATGTAATAGATATAGGGGGTTTGTATAGAGTTGAGGACTTTGCTGTAGCGAGAAGCCTAAAATGTTTCTCTGGCAGATTCGGAGAAGATGAGTTGTGATCCGGAGAAATCTTCATGATGACCCAGGACAGACGGAGAAGAAAGAGAAAAGTGAACGACTCCAAACAGAGTAGACACCCCTGTGAGTATATAACTATAATAACCTATATGGTCTGCAGCCCCTGTGTACAGCTCAAATCTATTCCTGTGTAGGGGTTATTGATCTTTTGTATACTGTACTGGTTTTTATTCAATAACAATATAGCAGTGTTAGTCAGTGGTAATGGTAGTGGTCATGGTGTGGCGGATTTATACATCCCTTGTATTGTGGTGTTATTAGTAATACTGGTCTGTGTATAGTGGCTTTTATTTCCTTACAGTATGGCGGTATTATTTAGTCATTGCAGAAATAATATGGAGTTGCAATATTATTTTATGTTTCTAAGCCCGATACTAAGATAAAATCTAGCGTGTGCCACAGTGTGTAAGGGGCCCCAAAATTTCTAATGGCAGCCCTGGTGATGTGGCTGTGTAACCTGCTGACCTGCGTGCCCCACATGACATCAGGGTAGCGTATGAGACTCCTCCCCCTGTTCGGCCAGCTGCCACCTGCCTGAGGTCCTGCCGCTGGCACACATTACTCTCTGCCCCAGGAGTTTCCCCAAAGGTATCACTAGTCCACCAGGCATGAACTGACCTGCCATTCAGGTGCACAGAAAAGCTAGGTGACAATGTCTCACCTAGCTTTTCCATGCTCCTGAATGGCAGGTCTGCTTATAGGATCTGAGCTATTATAAGAAGATAAGCCACTCAGAAGTATGAAAAAGCTAGGTGAAACATTGTCACCTAGCTTTTCTGGGTTCGTGAATGGCATATCTGCTTATAATAGTTCAGCTATTATAGACAGATTTGCCTATAACATATAATCAAAGCTGTCTATAATAGCTCAACCATGATAAGCAAATATGCCATTCAGGAGCCCAGAAAAGTTAGATGACAATTTCTCACCTAGCTTTTTCATACTCCTGAATGCCATATTTGCTTATCATAGTTCAGCTATTATAGACCGCTTTGACTGGTACAGGTAAAGAGTAGTACAGAACATGTAGTACCTTCCTGTACTGTAGGGGGGCGCTACCAGACAGCCAGTCGTCAGTGCATGCACTTCAGTAATACAGGGGTTTTACCAGTGAATGCCCATTCTGATTGGTCGGTTCTTCCAGCTATAGACACGTTTCACAGGTCTGGACTGTCTGTAGCATTGTATGTTGAGTCTGGTTTCAAGTTACAATGGTCCAGAAAAGACCATTGTATGCTGAAACTATTGTATGTTGAGGCCATTGTAAGTTGAGGGATCACTGTATGTGTATAACATTTTTTTACACTGGATCAGTGTTTTTTTTTTAACCCTTTCACTTTGATTTGCTATAATTACCCTGTCATTGATTTTGGGTGTGTGTTCACACATAAATACTAGTACTCTGGTCACTTTTGTATGCTTGATAAAGACTGTGCAGACAGTCGAAACGTTGCTTGCCACATATGAGGAAATAAACTACACTGCTTTTCACCTTATATTGGAGTGCTGTGGGCCGCTTTCTATTTATGTCGGTTACTGCCGCCAGCGACCAGGGCTGTGATTGGGCTGACGCTGTTCAGATGTGCTACTCTACCTTGCTTCTACTTAGCTATCTGGCTATCTACCTAGTTAGCTAACAATCCAACTAGCAAGCTACTTACCTGGCTACCTACCTATGTCATGTTTGTCGTACGTGTCGCACATAATGTAAGTAAATGGAGTTGCACTGCAACCCAGCTGTTGGGTCACGGACACTTGTAGGCCCAACAAAATCCTCAGCACCAGGCCCATGATGCTCTTAATCCGGCCCTGGTCATGTAGAATAGAATTGTAAAGCTGCAAGCACAGTGCACTAGGGTTTTACAAGCCTATTCAAGGCATATCTTTGCTAAAAAAAATAAAATAAAAAAAGAAAGCTGCTGTGTACTTACAATAAACAGTTTTGTAATCCCATCCAGGAGTCAGAGAGGCGGAGTCTGGAGTCTGCTCTGCTCTGGAGCAGCACCGCCTCTTTTTGGCAACACTGTACTGTTATTTATGAGCACAAGAGAAGTTCACATAGTCGTAGTCGCTGTAGGCAAGGGAGTCCTGTGTGTCAATAGAGTGATGTAGTCAGAGAGAGGCGGTGCGGTCCCGGACCCAGAGCATTGTGGACACTGTGCGCCACCTCTCCAACTGTCTGGACATCTCATTGACAGAATTACAAAGCTGTTTATTGTATGCAAACTGCAGCCTTCTTTTTCAGTAGAGGAATGGCTAGAATAGGCTTGTGAATCCATAGTGCACTCAGTATACAGCTTCACAAGCCTATTCTACATGACAGTTGCACTTTCTTATAATTTTATAATATTTTCTAGCTGTCAGAGCTCCTTTTTGTGCGAAATAGAACACAAAATCCCCTACACAGACATAGGAGCTTACTTTTTAAAGGGGTAGTCTCACATTTTACTTCTTGTCTACTATATTGGGCCTCATTTACTAAGCTGAAACAAACCAGTTTTTGTCTTGTTATTTTAGCACAGAGTATCTGCGACATGTCTGCGCCAGTGTGTGACAGTGTGTGCCTGGAAAATCCGACAAACCCGACATTGCACTGTGAAAAGCCAAAAAGGGGTGGGGTCTGTCACAAATGGGGCGTGGTTGAACAAAAAAGGGGCGTGGTTTCACAACGTGACCTATTTACTATTGAATTAACAGAAAATCTTGTGGATAAATGGCTGGAAATATCCCCCTAGAAAAAGCTGGTCAGAAAATGTTCCCGAATAGTAAAACTTTACTATTAGGAAAACTTTTCCTAATAGTAAATAGAGAGAAATCCTGCAAGTCTGAAACAATATTTCCCACTAGTAAAAACCCGACACTCTTAGTAAATGAGGCTCATTATCTACTATCCACAGGAATAAGTGTCTATTGGCATGTGCACAGGGGGTCAACTCCTATGACCACTCATGTGATCTCCTTCACGATGCCCCAGGGTCTCCTTGTACACAGAAAGGGGGTCGACAAGCCCTCTTTATGCTTCTGTATGAGAAAGCTGGAGATACACGAGCACTGTATTTATGTATCTCTGGCTTTCCCATAGATAGTGGTTAGCACTGTTGCATTGCAATGCTAGGTTTGAAAGTGACAAAGTAGAACATCTTTCAAAGGAAGCTGGAGTCCCATGAACATCAAGCTGCTTGGAGATGGTCTTATTGCCCCTATCTTTAACATGCTTGTCTATAATTTTCTTTTTAATCTTCTGAAACAACTCTCTTGGCTTTCTGTGGTCCATGTTGAATGTGGTACACACCATGATACCAACCAGCACAGTGACTACTTTTTACCCTATAAATAAGCAGACTGGAGACACCGGTGACACTAATTATAGGACACATTTAAGTGTAACATTTCTCTATTGTCATAATTTTTCCTATCTTTTCTAGGGGTAACATCATTTTTTTCCAGGTCAGTTTAATTATTTTGTTTAAATGATTCTGTTGAACCACAATTCAAAATCAGTGTCTGATTTTTGAGAGTTAATTTTCAGTAAGCTTTTATTCATTATTACTTTTCAGGTTATTTCAGTAGGCAGTGAAATTGTTTATGGACAATTTCACTATACAGTCCCCAAAAGATACAAACCAAAGTACTGTACAAAAATTTAAATTTTTTTTTTTTTTTTTTTTATGGGGCATAAGTAGTATAAAGTATATAAACAAGTGTATATAAAATAAAATAAAAAATGCCATAAACATAAATTAGCATTGTAATAAAAATAATAATAAGAGTTAATATATGAGACCGAAGGAGCGGTTGTGAGTCAATTAAATCACTGGTGTAGATAATTAGTATTGCAAGTAAATATTCACAGCTTCAATATATATTATTTTTTATATTGATGGCAGATATGGGAGACATTGGACCTTTGCACCATGAAAAATTATATTAAAGGAAAGCTATACTTCTACACAACATATAATAGATAACATCTATATAACAATGTAAATACTTTTGTTTTACTTACACCTTTTATTCCCTTTTAATTTTAAAACATGAAATACTGTGCTAGGGTCAACATCCAGTAAAAAGGAAAGGCAATATTTAAAGGTGACATTGTGCTGAAAGACTGGATTGTTCTTTGCAACCATTTTTTTTTCTACAACTCGTATGTAGATCTATCTGTCTTAAAGGTAACAAACAACAAAACCTGAGTAGTCTACTCATGTGGTCATATTCCTTTCTATTTGCCCCATTCTTCTTAATAAAGTACATTTAAAGGAAATCTGTCACCAGTGTCACCTGCACTAACCTGTCGGTACTGACAGGTAGTGCAGGTGACACTGATGGCAACGGTACTTACCTTGTCCCGTTCTGTGCAGGGGATCTCTGGTAATCTCCTCATTAGCTCCAGCTTGGCAAAGCGAGCTTGGGGCATGGGCGGAGCTTAGTTACATCATCGCTGCTGTTCTCAGGACCCAGGACCCAGCAAGGAGCAGCAGGGCTTAAGGCATGGGCAGAGCTTAGTGATGTCACTGCTGCTGCTCTCTGCTGGGTCCTGGGAACAGCAGCGGTGATGTAACTAAGCTCCGCCCGTGCCCCAAGCTGGGTACCCGGAGCTGGAGCTAACGGAGAAGATTACCGGAGATCCCCTGCACGGAACAGGACAAGGTAAGCACCGTTGCCATCAGTGTCACCTGCACTACCTGTCGGTACCGACAGGTTAGTGCAGGTATAACTGATGACAGATTTCCTTTAAAGTACATAAAGAACAATGTAGTATTACTGCAGAATCAGACCATATGGAGTCTGTTTGTAGCTTGTTACCATGGTGACCCATAGATCTGCATAAGAGCTGAAGACACAAAATAGTAAGCATTGTTTAGTTTAGACCACATACAAAGTGGTTTATTTAAAACTTTAGATGTATTAGAATCATGTAAAAAAAAATTCAGAATTGGTGACATATTTTCCCTTCAAGCCATTCAAAGGAAATGCCATCCATCTACAGATGAAGTCATACATTTACATACACTTAGGCTGAAGTCATTAAAACTCATATCTATCCCCTCAAAAGATTGCATATGTTTACATTTAATTTTAAATAACTTTTTTTCAAAATGTCATTGGGTCAGAAGTTGGCATAGACCAAGTTGACTGTGGCTTTGAAAAATCCAGAAAATATTGTTATGGTTGTAGAATTTTTTGGTTGCTAGTTGACGTCATATGAGTTAATTGTAGATGTACTTGAGACAATATTTGATACATGATTTATTCACAAAGGTGGTCTCTGTTGGTTTCTGCCTGGCCTGCTAGCAATTATTGATAGATCTATCAATAAAGGTCTGTAAGGCAGGTAGAAGCCACAGGGGAGAACCATGCTACATGGTTCAGGCAGCAAGAATGGAATGTCCGCTTCCCTTTATAGCCTACTAAGGCCTAAATGACCATTTGTCTGATATCTTAAAAAATCTAAAGAAATGAGTCAAGAGATCAGAAAAAGAATTGTGGATTTCCACATTTATGAAATGGTTCAGGAAATGGAAACATCAAACAGCCTTGTGAAGATGACTAATTTCACCTAGGTTTTTCCAAATAGCAAAAAAAAAAAAAAAAATTTGCACAAAAATTTGACTTTTGAATTTTGAATTGACTTTTGAGGAGCCTGGAGGAATGCATGTCGACGTGTTAAGGGGCACACAGGAGACACGCCCTATGCACATGCAACTTTATGCCATATGTACGACAACACAAATTTCAGAAATCTACACCAGCTCCGAGCTGGTGTACATTTTTACTCTAGGCACAGAGCTGCTGGATTTAATAAAGCTCTTAGTAAATCCAGCTAACTGAAAATGGGCGCAGCACTTAGTAAATGTCCCCAAACATAACACTATGGAAAAGCCCTATGCAAACTTGCACATAGGAACTAAACTTTTAAAAATCCTTGTTTCATTCAGTCTTCTTTTTTGTCTGATGAGCTAAGAGCTTCCTCTGTGCTGCTGTTGATGTCTTGATTTTCACCTATGGATTGTTCTAAAATCTTATCTTCCTCCTCCTCCTGCTGCAGTACATGCAAGTAATATTTCTGGTGGTCAAGGTAAGTTGTGAATAATTTTGCATATTCTGGATGATTGAGAAAAAAGTTTTTGAACTCCTCTACAAAAAACAAAAACAAAATAAAAATTAACAATTAAGAATTTACATATCATTACGGTCTCCAATATAAATATAGCAAATAAATATGGTTTATTCCATAGTAGACTGAATTAAAAATACTTTCTTATCTTCATCTTTTATAGTAAAGTTACCTGTACCGGTGAGCAAACTAACTGATGTAACATTTATCTGGTTTAGTTAATGCAAATACGCTAATTTTCTTTTAGATGAAAGAAATGCAAATGCCCTATTAGATCATTTTGAGTTTATAGAAATAAGTTCCTAATGCCAAATCCCCATCCAAAACAGTTAGGCTAAGTTTCCACTTGATTGTTTTTGTGCGTTTTTCACCCCAAAAAAAACACCAAAAACGGGCCCCAATTTTAGCTGTAAATTAATGAATAAAATCGCTAAATTCTTTTTCCACTTGGCATTTTTCAGTTTGGTGTTTTTTTTTTATCCTTTTGGCGTTTCTTCACTCTTTTTGGGCATTTTTAAGCTTCTTGGCGGTTTTGCAAAGTTGCAGCATGTGGAGTCTATGGCGTTTTTTTAGCAATCCAAAAAAGTTATGGATATACCTTTTTTAATAAAAGTTCGTAGGGTATCATTAAAAAAATAATAATCTATGAATTTGTAAATGAAACACTTTTGTATTATTGTAAATTTATTGTTTAAAAAATAAAATATGGAAAAAAAATAATAATAATAAAAAAGATACAGTAGTGATGGAAAAAATTGTATTTAACAAAATGTATCTTTTTTATAACGAAATTGTTATACATTTTTAAACAGGGATCAATTTATGTGGGCGGGCAGGGAACTAAAAATGTAGCCAACAATAATAAAAATGTAGTGTGTATACCTGACTTTATATAGTGATGGTACGCATCATATGTGTGTACCCTATCGACTCTTACGATGCCTGTTTAATGATGGTGTTTTTGTACTTTACTTGAACTTTGTACTTTGAATAAAATTAATAAAACGTTAATATTAAAAAAAAAATTGTAGTGTGTGTGTTTTTCTAATTTTTTTTCTAATTTTTTAAAACATTTTTTAGGTAGTACTACTACTCCCAGCATGGAACACACTGTTCCATGATGGGAGTAGTAGCACCTGTACTATTTGACAGATAGCCCTGGGTGTCACTTCTGACACCCATTGCGATCCTCCTGTATAATGTATAGATGTGGGCGGCCAGCCGCTCTTCTATGGTCCCCTGCACTGCCGCATATATACACTTATTCACATTTCCCGCAGAGAGCTGTGATTGGCCAGATAGTTCCAGTCAATCACAACTCTCTGCGGAAAATATATTTAGGTGTATAAATACGTTAGTACATGGGACCAGAGAAGAGCAGCCGCCCGCATCTATACATTATACAGGAGGATCACAGCAGGTGTCACTCGTCAATCTGTCTATTAATGCAGGTACTACAGTTCCCAGCATGGAGCAGAGTGTGCTCCATGTTTGGAGCAGTAGTACCTGCAGTTAAGGACAGATCACAGCTGGTGTCACTCCTGACACCGGCTGCTATCATCCTTCATCCCTGAGATGCGGAGCGGCTTTCTCCTGCACTTGCATCTCTGCTCTGTACTCACTCATTCATATTTCCTGCTGAGAGGTGAATTTCTATTCACATCACTGGCCGGCCCCGAGTACAGTGCAGAGATGCGAGTGCTGTATAAAGCCAGCCAAGTCAGGAGTGACACCCGGGGCAATCTGTCTATTAGTACAGGAACTAGTACTTCCATCATGGAACAGTGTGTTCCATGCTGGGAGTAGTAGTACTACCAAAAAAATTGAAAAAATAAAGGAAAAAAAGTGAAAAACACATACACACACACTACATTTTTATTATTGCCCGCTACATAAATTGATCCCTGTTTAAAAATTTATAAAAATTTTGTTAAATAAATTTTTTTTCATCACTACTGCATCCTTTTTTTTTTTCTTTTTTTTTTTTTGGAACTCAACAAGTTTTGAAGAAAACGTCAAAGGGGCCAAAAAATGCAACAGGAAAATGCAGAGGCGTTTTTTTCTGGCGTTTTTTCCTTGGGCCAGATAAAAAACAAGTGGAAATTGAGTTTTTTCACACACCTCTCATCATTTCTGTGGGTAAAATATCATCTTATACACAAGAATCCCTATATCATATAATATACCGTATATACTCGAGTATAAGCCGACCCGAGTATAAGCCGAGACCCCTAATTTCAACCCAAAATCCCAGGAAAAGTTATTGACTCGAGTATAAGCCTAGGGTGGGAAATACATCATCCCCCCCTGTCATCATCCAGACCCGTCATTAACATCTTCATCATCATCACCGCCTGTCATCATCCAGACCCTCATCATCATCACCTGTCATCATCCCCTTGTCATCATCCCACACATCCCCCCTTCATCATCCCCTTGTCATCATCCCACACATCCCCCCTTCATCATCCCCTTGTTATCATCCCACACATCCCCCCTTCATCATCCCCTTGTCATCATCCCACACATCCCCCCTTCATCATCCCCTTGTCATCATCCCACACATCCCCCCTTCATCATCCCCTTGTCATCATCCCCACCCCCCTTCATCATCCCCTTGTCATCATCCCACACACCCCCCTTCATCATCCCCCCCCCCCCTTCATCATCCTCTTGTCATCATCCCACACCCCCCCTTCATCATCCTCTTCTCATCATCCGCCCTCAGTGGTCTTCAACCTGCGGACCTCCAGAGGTTTCAAAACTACAACTCCCAGCAAGCCCGGGCAGCCATCGGCTGTCTGGGCTTGCTGGGAGTTGTAGTTTTGAAACCTCCGGAGGTCCGCAGGTTGAAGATCACTGCGGCCTTCAACATCATCCAGCCCCCTCTCACCCCCTTTAGTTCTGAGTACTCACCTCCGCTCGGCGCTGGTCCGGTCCTGCAGGGCTGTCCGGTGAGGAGGTGGTCCGGTGGGATAGTGGTTCCAGGCTGCTATCTTCACCGGGGGCGCCTCTTCTCCGCGCTTCCGGCCCGGAATAGAGGCGTTGCCTTGACAACGACGCAGAAGTACGTTGGCAATGAACGCACCTCTGCGTCTTTGTCAAGGCAACGTGACTATTCTGAGGCCGGGCCCGAAGCGCTTAGAAGAGGCCTCCCCGGTGAAGATAGCAGCCCGGAACCACTATCCCACCGGACGACCTCCCCACCGAACAGCCCTGCAGGACCGGACCAGCGCCGAGCGGAGGTGAGTACTGTACAGAACTAAAGGGGGGGTGAGAGGGGGCTGGATGATGTCGAAGGCTGCAGTGGTCTTCAACCTGCGGACCTCCGGAGGTTTCAAAACTACAACTCCCAGCAAGCCCGGACAGACGATGGCTGTCCGGGCTTGCTGGGAGTTGTAGTTTTGAAACCTCTGGAGGTCCACAGGTTGAAGACCACTGCGGGTGGAGAGTTCACTCGAGTATAAGCCGAGGGGGGTGTTTTCAGCACGAAAAATCGTGCTGAAAAACTCGGCTTATACTCGAGTATATACGGTAATCCCATAAATCTTCAATTGCAAATTTTCACCATATTGATTTTTTGCACAAATCTGCAGAAAATAATCAGCACAGTTTGGTGTGGATTTTCTTTCACAGATTTCCCTGGGAAAATGATGTGAATTTTCTGCTGCAGAAAAATTGCAGCATTGCTATTCATAATGAAAACACGGCCAGCAAATAACATTTCAAGCAGATTCCAATCAATCACATTGACTGATAATTTTGTTTTGTTGGGGTTCTGGAACTTTATTGTAATATAACAGAACACCAATGGGAACATAGTATACTAATGCATTTATTGAATTTTCATTATGTCTTTTTTTGTAAATATGATAACTAGGCCAAGTCTAATGGAAGGACAGTCTTGCGGCACATTCTCCAGATATTTTCATTAAAATTTGAATGACTCCCAGTGTTTTTATTTCAGTGTATTCCATTCTGCAGTCTGAGTCATTGTGCTTGGGTCAGGGTCCATCCAATTTCTAGAAGTCACATAGATATATAAGCATGTACTGTATTAGGTCTGTATTTCTGGGCGATCTTACCATAACAGATCTTTCCTGATTCATCAGCATCCATATCCTGGAAAAGTTTGGAAACATCAAGGTCTGGGACACCCAGTGAAGATCGTAACAGGGAACTAAATTCATTCTCTGTGATGCTGCCGTCTCCATCAATATCAAATAACTAAGGTAAAAAAAGAAAATGATAGTATAGGCAGCTGAATTTACAGTAAAAACAAATAAAACACTTATCTACAAAAGCTAAGAAAACTAAGCACAGAAAAAAATTAAGAACATACCGCCACATCCCAAATAATTAAAAGTAGTTTAATATAGATCCAATGAATCCAGATTTTGATGTGCCATGTGAATGTGTTAAATAAGTAGACAAGTGAGAAATCTATGTTTTAAAAATGTGATTCAAATAAGTCAATGTCAATACCATCGACTTACGGATTTAAGGTTACATTAGGTTTCATCATTTCTAAAGGGAACCTGTCATCACTTTTATGCTGCCTGAACTATAAGTCACCAGGATGGTCCCTCTTCCTATACCCATCTCTACCTATACCCAGAGAGATCTATCAATCAAGACTGGCGGAGCAACGAGCTATAAAGTGATAACAGGTTCCCTTTCATGTCACATGAAACCCACATTTTTATTTTTTGCTTTACTAGCTATTTTACCAGTTTTTTTTTCTCTCTGGTATCAGATATTATAGCTGGATGACTATATAAAACACCATGACTATGACATTCACTAGGTCAGTCTATGGAAACTATATGGCTCATGTGACATAAATTTATGGCATTGAACAGGAAGAGGCCAAAATTAAAAGGGTATTCCAGGATCTAACATTTCATCCCCTCTCCAAAGGAGAGGGGATAAGATGTATGATCGGGGGGGCACCACTGGGACCCCCCGCAATCTCCCTGCAGCACCGCACTGTATGCAGGGCTGCGTCTCCAGTTTCAGAAACCTCCAGTTTCCGGGACTGGAGACGTGACAGCACGCCCCCTCGTGACATCACGCCCCGCCCCTTTGATTCAAGTCTATGGGAGGGGGTTAATAGCCTATACGCCCCCTCCCATAGACATGAATGGAGGGGGGCGTGATGTGACGTCACGAGGGGAGCGGGGCGTTACATCACGTCTCCATCCAGTCCCGGAAACTAGAGCTTTTCCGAAACTGGAGACGTAGCCCCGCATGTCTGATCGCAGGGGGCCCGCCGCTGGAACCCCCCGCGATCTCCCTGTGGGTGCTGCAGGGAGATTGTAGGGGTTTCCAGCGGCGGGCCCCCGCGATCAGACATCTTATCCCCTATCTTTTGGATAGGATATAAAATGTTAGATCCTGCAATACCCCTTTAAGCTGCATCTTTATCTATCATCTCGCATCAACTCCTGGCAAACCTCATGAATTCATGTTAGACTAACATATACATACCCAGTAATATGTTTGTTGTGTCCGCTCACCCCTGCTCCTAATCTCCAGTTCACCTGGGCTGCGGACCCGCTGATCCCGCCCTCAGCTTCTCAGCACTAGCGTATGAAAGATGTTTCCGGTACTCAAGGTGTATGGATAAAACAAAGCTTGCTTTATTAAAGTCTTGACACAGATGTCTTTAATAAAGCAAGCTTTGTTTTATCCGTATGCCTTGAGTGCCGGACACGTCCTTTCATAACATATACATACATACAAATACATTTAAAGGAGTTATCCAGATGTAGAAAAACAGAACTTTTTTTTCCCAAAAACAGCACATCTGTCCTCAGATGTTGAGCGTCCTCAGATTCTGAGTGTGGTATTACAGCTCAGTTCCATTGAATTGAAAGAAGCCAAGACGTAATACCTCACACAACATGAGGACAGGTGTGGTGCTGTGCTGGATAATCCCTTTAAACTGGGAAAACAACAATCATTTAGTAATTTAGTTAAAAAAAAAAGCACTGGCCCCTTAAGAAAGAAAGACTAGAGTCCCCACCAGAGAAAGATCATGATCTTGACAACTCTGACAGGCCTTCTGGTTCAAAACTGGAAGAGTTGGGTGGGGGAGAGCAGGGGAGCACATGTGTTACTTTGTTACGTCATGTTTAATAGCATTATATGAGCAGCAATGTAAGATGGGGGAGTCCTAAGTATTATGGAGTAACAAGAGCAAGAGGAAAAGCTGAAAAAATACTGTGGCAGCAACAAAGGCAAACTAACTGCTCAGAGTGGTATGCCTAAGGCTAGGTTTCCACACAGGCTTTGTCTTTTTTTCTGGAAAACTACCACTGCAGTTTTTGAGCCAAAGCCAGAAGTGGGTTGAGCTGGAAGGAAAAGTGTAAGGCTTTCCTTTATATTTCCCATTCCTTTTCAATAATCTTCTGGCCTTGGCTCAAAAACTGCAGTGGTAGTTTTCCAAAAAACACCAGAAAAAAGCCTGTGTGGAAACCTAGCCTCACTGGTATGACTTACTGCTCAGTGTGCTGTTTCTGCTGCGGGCTGACTAAGTGTTTGAGAAACTTAGATAAACCATTTACAAGCAGCTGATTCCTTCCCTAGCAGATGTCCTAGTCTAGCAGATAAACCCTGTAAACAAGCACTGTAGATTTAGTTCTTTTAAGAGCATATTACGCAGCTCAAGCAGGAGGTGGGTAGGGCCACATGAACGATTGTTGGATCATTCATGAAGTCTTTCATATGGGGAGATGTGTGACCGATGGCCCTATTCCTATTCCACAGGCCTGCTCAGGCGATAATCACCCCTTAAGTCTTCAGTCTAGAAGCCTCCAAGAGAATAAGGGCATTTGCACACTGAGGGAAATAGCAAGCAGAATTGGTGCTTATTTGGAGTAGAATTTGAAGTGAGAAAACAATGTCCCATTGACTTCATGGGATTTTATTTGTGGATTACGCCTCAAGAATTGACATGTTCATTGTTTTAATGGAATTTGGATCCACGGTGGAAATGTCTACATAAAAATTATTCTATGTGAACAAAAT
The DNA here is from genome assembly GCF_029499605.1 of Hyla sarda. Lineage (NCBI taxonomy): Eukaryota > Metazoa > Chordata > Amphibia > Anura > Hylidae > Hyla > Hyla sarda. Next base: position 203,961,307 of record NC_079194.1, on the reverse strand, counting down.
CGCAAAAATACCACTAATTCCAGTTGAAATTTACACTAAGTTTGAGGAGGAATCAGCCTCAAAATCTGTGTAAATTATGTCTGAAATTACTCAGTCTGCACTAGACCTAAGAATCTCACCAGATTTCATCTCTCATATAGCACAGAATACAAAATTGGGATCACCAATGCACCTATAAATTGACTTATTTAATCATGAAAATATATTTTTTCAAAGGCTAGAATATTTTTTTTTTTTGTTCGTCCAGCTACACATAAAACAGAATAAAAAGCAATTGTTATCAATGAAAAGCTCAATTCATTCAACAACAAAATAAAAGCTCTCACAAAGCTCTATCACTTGAATAATCAAGTTAGAAAATTGTGACGTTTTCATTCCAAAAAAACAGTCAAGCATAATATTTTAAAAAAAATCAGTTTAATGGCCTTCCCCATACGGTATAAATGAGTAAATTATTTGTAAATAATTTTGTGGGTTGCTATAACTATGGAGATTTTTCCTAAGGCACCCCTGAAAGAAGCCCGGAAAAACACACTGGGATTTTGGTCACCATTATGATTTGTACATGTAGTTTTGCTTATCATTATTCCATGATGTGGGGCTATCTATTATGTAAGAACATGCCCTATTTAATAGCTGATTTTATTCAGATCTTGCCACGCACCGGCCTATAACACGCACCCTCATTTTACCAAGGATATTTGGGTAAAACAAATTTTTTACCCTAATATCCATGGTAAAATGAGGGTGTGTGTGTGCGCGCGTGTATACCCCGATATACCCCCAGGAAAGGCAGGGGGAGAGAGGCCGTCGCTGCCCGCTTCTCTCCCCCTGCCTTTCCTGGGGTCTAGAGCGCTGCTGTCGGCCCTTCTCACCCCCTGGCTATCGGTGCCGCTGCCCGTTCTGTTCCCCTGACTATCGGTGCCGGCGCCGATACCCAGGGGGAGAGAAGCGGCGCCGACAGCCAGGGGGAGAGAAGGGGCAGCGGCAACCATTGCCGGCGCCGCTGCCCCGTTGCCTCCCCCCATCCCCGGTGGCATAATTACCTGAGTCGGGTCCGCGCTGCTGCAGGCCTCCGGCATGCGTCCCCTGCGTCATTGCTATGCATGGCGCGGCGCACTGACGTCATGCGCCGCGCCGTTCAGCGCATAGCAACGACGCCAGGGACGCACGCCGGAGGCCTGCAGCAGCGCGGACCCGACTCAGGTAATTATGCCACCGGGGATGGGGGGAGGCAACGGGGCAGCGGCACCGGCAATGGGTGCCGCTGCCCCTTCTCTCCCCCTGGCTGTCGGCGCCGCTTCTCTCCCCCTGGCTATCGGCGCCGGAACACATACCGCCCTATATACAGAAAAATGAAAAAGTTATAGGTGGTCAAAATAGGGCGTTTTTAGATTACCTATTTTGTACAAAAATATAAAAGTATCTAGCCATGGGTATCATTTTAATCGTATTGACCCACAGAATAAAGAACACATGTCATTTTTACCGTAAATTGTACAGTGTGAAAACGAAACCCTCCAAAATGTGCAAAATTGTAGTTTTCATTAAAATTTCCTCCCTAAAAAAATATTTATTTGGGTTCGTCGTACATTTTATGGTAAAATGAGAGGTTTCATTACAAAGTACAATTGGTCACGCAAAAAAACAAGCCCTTATATGGGTCTGTAGATGGAAATATAAAAGAGTTATGGATTTTAGAAGGCGAGGAGGAAAAAACGAAAAATGCAAAAATAAAATTGGCCTGGTCGTTATTTGAAAATGGGCTTGGTCCTTAAGGGGTTAATCCTGAGCTAAGAAAGGTAGTGTTGTGCTAGGCTGGGAGGGGGAGGGTTTTCTATGTCTTTTGTGCTTGCTTGTTCGTCTTGTTATGTAAATGTTGAAAATTGAAAATAAAATATTTAATAAAATTTTAATAAAAAATGGTTAAATGTAGCCATAACATTCTAAGTGGACGATAACCATGTTAGCAACTAATAGTTTTCAGGACACTTACATCTGTTACCATAGTAACAAACAATGACATGTCAAGACTAGGGCCTACCCCAATGTACTTCTCCGTGTACCTATATGCACTTGATATACCGTATATACTCGAGTATAAGCCGACCTGAATATAAGCCGAGGCCCCTAATTTCACCCCAAAATCCCAGGAAAAGTTATTGACTCGAGTATAAGCCTAGGGTGGGAAATACATCATCCCCCCTGTCATCATCCAGACCCCGTCATTAACACCCTCATCATCATCCCCCCTTCATCATCACCGCCTGTCATCATCACCGACTGTCATCATCCCCTTGTCATCATCCCACACCCCCCCTTCATCATCCCCTTGTCATCATCCCATACACCCCCTTCATCATCCCTTTGTCCTCATCCCACACCCCCCCTTCATCATCCCCTTGTCATCATCCCACACCCCCCCTTCATCATCCCCTTGTCATCATCCCACACCCCCTCTTCATCATCCCCTTGTCATCATCCCACACCCCCCCTTCATCATCCTCTTGTCATCATCCCACCCCCCCCTTCATCACCCCCTTCATCATCCCCTTGTCATCAGCCCACACCCCCCCCCCTTCATCATCCCCTTGTCATCATCACCACATGTCATCAGCCCCCCCCCTCTTCATCATCACCGCTTGTCAATGCTGATACAGTGGTCTTCAACCTGCGGACCTCCAGATGTTTCAAAACTACAACTCCCAGCAAGCCTGGGCAGCCATTGGCTGTCCGTGCTTGCTGGGAGTTGTAGTTTTGAAACCTCTTGAGGTCCGCAGCTTGAAGACCACTGCGGCCTTCAACATCATCCAGCCCCCCCCCCCTCACCCCCTTTAGTTCTGTACTCACCTCCGCTCGGCGGGACGTTAGGGTGCGCTGGTCCTGTGCTGCAGGACTGTCAGGTGGGGAGGTCGTCCGGTGGGATAGTGGTTCCGGGCTGCCATCTTCACCAGGGGGCCTCTTCTCCGCGCCCAGAATAGAGGCGTTGCCTTGACGATGACGCAGAGGGACGTTGGTAATGAACGTCCCTCTGTCTGCGTCGTCATCAAGGCAACGTGACTATTCCGGGGTCGGGCCAGAAGCGCGGAGAAGAGGCTCCCCACCGGACAGTCCTGCAGCACCGGACCAGCGCACCCTAACGTCCCGCCGAGCGGAGGTGAGTACAGAACTAAAGGGGGTGAGAGGGGGGGCTGGATGATGTTGAAGGCGCAGTGGTCTTCAACCTGCGGACCTCAAGAGGTTTCAAAACTACAACTCCCAGCAAGCCCGGACAGCCGATGGCTGCCCGGGCTTTTTAGGAATTGTAGTTTTGAAACATCTGGAGGTCCGCAGGTTGAAGACCACTGAGGGCGGAGAGTTCACTCGAGTATAAGCCGAGGGGGGTGTTTTCAGCACGAAAAATCGTGCTGAAAAACTGGGCTTAAACTCCAGTATATACGGTAATCTACCACCAAGGCTTCTCCTGCTCCTTAAATGTCAGTGTAGTTTAGGGAAAAAAGTGAATGGAGCTGACAGGAAGATTTAGATGACTTTTCATGACTCCACCATTTGCAGACACTGTATACTACTGCCTGCTCAAGTGTATAAAATGGCACACTACTTAAAGAGAAAGATATGTGTAGACTTTATTAGCAATCTATTAATTGCAGAACCACATAACGTTTAAGTTGGAATGACCTTCATCAGATCATCGTAATGCTTTGAAGGTCAGGAAAAGTTACAGGATATCGGCCTGTCGTTGTGCACTGAGACCAATGGAAAATGCAACCTATAGTCACTAAGGGGTGTGCCTGCACCCGATCAGGAAGGCCTAGTAACTTGTATGTAAGTCCACTTTTATATATTATTTTTCTTATGCAGCACTGTGTTGTCTATTAAAAAAAAATTGGAGAAAATAAAAATCCATTTTTTATTGCTTGCACAACTTGGACAACCCCTTTTAGTCAACTCTATGGCTAATTGAAGTCTTGAGCAAGGAGACTCTTACGTCTTGTGTTATTTCTCTGTCTATAGTTATTGAGGGCCATTTTATAGGGAAAGCCTAGAAATTATAGAAATACTTGGTGCTTAAGCTAATGTTGGCTGCATTAGCTCAATGTTTTTTTTTCTTAATTGTTTATTTATTCATTTATTTTTTCATACATCCCGAGTATAACTGATATACATTTACTGCACTATACGGTAGTAAAAGGTAAAGGATATTATTACCTGTTAGAAAAGACATTCATTACCCATTACACACTACAACTGTGGTGAACTGTAGGCAGTGTTTGAACTGTCTACCTGCCTGAAGGCCTAAAGCAATGTATGAAGGTTGCCCAGACAACAGATGGAAGGTCCAGATTAAAGAAACAGGTATTAACACATTAGTGCATTAGCAACAAAGGTCACCAAAAGCTTCAGGTTATCATTAGGGATATTATATGGAAAATGTGGCTGAATTGTCCACTAATGAAAAGCTACATTCCTCTTAATAAAACAAAAGTCCAATGGATTACATTTTAGCAGAGTGATTGGGTAAAAAGACTAAACATGGACATTTTGGTAGATAAAAACCGTAGTGATGAAATATACTGAATTTATCATTTGGCACAGATTAATAAGGGCCCAAAAATGACCAAATGTAAAATCAGTTTGCCCCATGTTTCATCGTTTGTGAAAATTTTTGTCTTTCCCAGAAATGCTTGAATTCGTTTATCATTAATGATTTTTTCAAAACATTGCCAGAAGCTAGTCTCGTATTGCTACTATTATATTAGGGAAAGAATGGACTTCTGGTCTTTCCCTTTCTGGATTTAGGTTGTGCCCAGCTGAGTTCTATTCAAGCCCCCAAAGGGGTATATCCCATCAGAACATCACCTACCCATATTATATATTCTCTCAGGGTATATTGTACAGCGATCATATAGAAGGATATTCTTCCTAGAATGCCATCTCTTATGTAAACCAAAGCAAACAGCCATTGAGTGTACTTGCCATGTAATATCATATATGCTTGGACTATCCATAGCCATAGCAAATATTTGTCCATCTTACAAATCCAAGGGTGATGCTTTTCCTTTTTCATTTAATTTGGCCATTACCCAACTGAGTAGGTAAAAGTTGGGTTTTCCAACTTGAGGGCCCATCACTAAGAACCATACTCAGTAGACATGGGGTCCTGAGCACTTCATTTTACCTCAATTCACTAAGGCAGATAGGAGTAATTTGAATGGAGAAGTGGCCTTCATAAGCAATTTCATCAACAGAGGGTGATGCAGCCTTGCTTTTCTAGGAACACAAGGTTATGGCTGCCCCAAAGGGCATTAGTGAGCCCTTTTGTAATGCAGCCAGAGGCTCAGGATTCGTAACAGGGCAGTTGACTGGGGCTTTTGTAAATTCAAAAGCTACAGGCACAAGGGAGCCCATGGACTCAAAAGAAACAAGAGAAAAGGTTTCTAAGGCCGAGCTAAAGAGGAATGATGCACCCATTTCTAAACACTTACCTAAATAGGGTGGCTGCAACATTGCTGTAGGAGTGGTTCACTGTGGGCTTTAGTATTTCTTGTACCTCTGCTGGTCCCAATGGGGTAGTGCACAACCTCTTCTCATCGCTTGCTAAGCTTCAGTGATTATGTAAATGTTGATGAAAGAAGCAACCTTGGACCATATAGCAGGTCCTTTTGATGTCTATCCTCTTGGTAGATTGTGCATTTCCCACTTGGACCTGGTTCCCAAAAAAAAAAAAGAATCTCACAAGTTTCGACTGAATTACCATTTTCCAATTCCACTGGAATGTTGGTAAACATCATTTGGACTCATAGACCCTGACCCAAAGGTCTTGTCTTTTGAATCAGCGCAGGCCTGAGTGCAGAGGTATGGTGAAGACGGATAATGTGGTAGCATTCTGACTTTTACTGGTCTACCCGGACAGCTTCTGGTTTTTCAGGTGTTAATACATGGATCTTTACCTCCCAATGAGCAGCTCAATGTCTTTTGGGGCTTTTGGCACATTCTTAGAATGGGTGGTGACGTTCAAGACCCAAGTGGCTTCGGTAGTTCACTATCTGGATGATTTTCTCCATTTGTCAGGTTTAGTTGCATAGGATGGACCAGGTGATGGACAATTTGTGCACCTTTGCTCTGGAAAAGACTGAGAGACCTTTTGTGGTGATTAAATTTTTGGGGATTGGGATCAACACGCATGCAGTGTACGTTGTCCAAGGACAAACTAACAAACTTGGTTTGCACTTTCGCTTAGGGTGCATAAGATTCAGTTAAGGCATTTGCAATCCCTGCTGGGGTGGTATAAATTTGTCAGTAGGATTACGCCTATGGGCTGAGTTTTCTGTAGCCGGCTTGCGAAGGCCATGTCCATGCTGCTTGTTGGTGGTGGGCTTTGTGGTGACAGATTATAGCTCCCACTCTTTTAGTATAGGGGCTGCTCCATAGATGATCAAAAAGACTTATGTAGATTTCTGTTCCCAATGCCACCAATTTCCCTATAATTCCGAAGCTAAGTACATCCCTTTAGGAGGGGTCACGTGGCAGGTGAGGGACTTCATAACCTGCAAATCTAAATTTGTAGTTTATGTAGTCACTTGCATGTGTGGCCGTTTCTACATAAGGAAGACCATCCGCAACCTCAATGTCAGGATTAGGGAGCACCTCAAATCTATTTCCACAGGAGTGCCCTAGACTCATTCAGCATGTAGGGAAGGGCATAATAGTGTTCTCACGGTTCTTAAATTTGCAGGCCTCTAAATTGTCAGCTACCCATTGAATATAGGAGATAGGGATAAAATCCTCCTGCAGCGCGAGACCAGATGGATCCTCAAAACAGGGGCAATGGGTGCTGCACGTTTAAATGACAAGATAGATATGAGTATGTTTCTGTAATTGTGTATTTAACTCACAAGTTTCACTGTACCTACCCTCTCTTATTGTGTTTCCCTTTTTCATAGTGCTGTTGTGGTCATGTGAGCTGGGTTGCTGTGGAGACGAGAGGAGGCTACGACGGGTCAGCTAACGAAGTTTGCCTCGCTGCGGCGGCGGCAGCGCTTCCAGCCCATGTCCTTGGCAACTGAGCACTGAATTCACATTATGTTATTGTGGACCTCACCTGAAGAATCGGGGTGAAGTAGCCAGCAGAATCGCGGGCGTCCCCCTTCAGCTGACTTCATTCAAGATCGCATTTAAGAGAGTGTGTATGCATCATATGTTTGAGCCAGAAGAAGCACAGTTTGTGTGAAACGGACATAGCTCGTGTGTGTGTTCATTCGTATCCTGCACCACTGTTGTACCGCTTGTTTCTTTACCCGCAAGTATCCTGTTTCTTGTTCTGCATAGAGCTGAGCACCACCGTCATACAAGCAGCAGTTGGTGACTGTGTCGGGAGCTTCTGGCTTGAGGGGAATTACTGGGAGTGAGTGCACGCTTAAGCAGCAGCAGTGCCAGCTGTTCTCTCCCACTGTGTGCACTGTAGATTTATGTTTGACTGTATTTGCTGCAAGCATGCTAGTGGGGACCAGGGCAGAATTATGTTGTTGTTTTGAGTTGTTTGTTCCCCCCCCCCCCCCCCCCCCCCGTTTTTTCAGGACCTTCCCCCTGTCTTGTGTAAATAGTAAGACATTTTTATGCATATTGAGGCAGAGTTAGAGCGGATGTCAGATATGCTGCTTGTCAGCTGGGGTCTCCCAGAGAGGAGTTGTAGGTTAGATGGTTGGACATCTGGGGGATTTTGTGATCCAGGTTTCTCCCAGAGGTGTGGTCTTACGCCAACATTGATAGAGCTCCTGACATCCGGGTTGCTCATGTTGGCGGCAATGATCTGGGGTTCAGGACTTTTAGGACTATTATGCATAATGAAAAGTTGGGTTTACTGCAGTTGTGGTCATCTTTTCCAAGACTAATGATCCTTTGGTCAGATATTGTGGGGCGCCAGAAGTGGAGACAGGCAAGATCAGTAAAAAGTTATAATGGGGCCTGTACTGTAAATAAATGGTGGGGAAGTTTATGTCTCATAACAGGAACCTCAAAGATGAGTCTAGTGAATTATTGTATTCCAATTGGGTCCATCTGAATAACACTTGTCTGTATTAAAGGACTCTTGAGTCGTAGGAGGCTATGGAAAGAGCCCTTCGATTCTGAAGGGATGACCTTGCGTAAGGGATAACACATTGTTGTCATAGGTCAGTTGTCACACAGCGGAAATTAAGAAATCCTCTAAGAGTTGGATGGCTAGCAAACAAGGAGACTGTGAAGCCTTCAAGGACCCCTCTTGCTGGGTATTTGAATACATGGAAAGGTTTACAGGATTGTTAGCTGTATATTGTTAGGTAAATGTTATTGAAAATGTATTTATAAAATGTGAGAGTACCACAAACTTCTTGAGTATATCTTTCATTGGAAAAGGGTGGAGAGAAGGAGTGGGCTGGACCCAGCATAGAAAAGCCATCCCTTAGAAAATATATTAAGAACAATTCTTTTCAGTGCTGCATAAAATAAAAATCTTACCTTAAATGCCATTTGGATAGTATCCTCAGAATTGTCAGGATTACAAAGGATTGCTATGCCAATTACATACTCTCTGAAGTCTATGGTACCATCTCTGTCCTACAACAAAAAAGTAGAAAATAAACACAATGGAGATAAATTAATAGGTTAACATAAAAGGGTACATCTAATTCTGTGGCAAATTATGTCAAAACATATCAGGGCCACTTCTGATCCTGTGATTTGCTTGCAGACTATCGCGATCTGGAGATGGAATTGCCCTAAGTCCTATAGACTTGTTTGGGACTTTAAGCAACTCTTTTTCCAGATTGCGATAGTCTGCGAGCAAGTTGTGAGATCAGATGCTGTCCTGATATTTTCTGAGATATTGAGATATTGAATTGAATAAGCAATAAAATGATTGTTTCTAGAAGTCCCCTAGTGGACATCAAAAAGTGTTAAAAAAACAAAAACAAAAAAAAAGGTAATATTTTTTCAATTATATAAAAAAAAATGTCCCCCATTAAAAAAATTCCAAGTACCCCCCTTTTCTATAAAAAAAAATTAAAATACAGAAATGTTCAGACTATTAAATATAACATTGATGAAACAATGCGTGAACGAGATTTAAAAAAAATACCAAATGCCAGAATTGTTTGGGACTTTGATCGCGATTTGGTCTGCAAGCAAGTCGTGGGATCAGATTCTGCCCTAATATTTCCAAAATTTCCTGACATACTGAATTTATTAAGCAATAAAATGATTGCTTATAGAAGTTCCCTAGTGGACATAAAAAGTGTAAAAAAAATGTTTTTAAAAATGATAAACTAAATCAATGTCACAATGGTAGCAATAAAAATGACACATTATCGCACAAAAAACTTGCCCCCATACAGCTACATAGACTGAAAAGTGAAAAAGTTATAGGGTTCAAAGAATTGCAACTTAAATTTTTTTTTAAGGTTTGGAAATATTAGAAAGTAGTGGAACATGATGGAAACTGTACACCTTGTGTATCGTTGTAATTGTACCAATTTAAAGTGAACCGATCATCAGATTTTATCATATATAACGTTTGACAACGCATTTTATATGTGGTAAAATCTGCATTCTTACCATCCCCGAGGGATGTTTTTGCCCACAGGGATGATGAAGATTTGAAGTTAAAAAGTATCCCCCCCCCCGATCGCCTTGCAAGTGGTCCCCTGGCGGGCACTTATACTTACCCGCACCCCTTGCTCCCCGTTGCTCAAGCTATGGTGATCCCCCATTGCTTGATTGACGGCTCGCGTCACCACTCTGCTCTCTCTGCTTAGGGAGCAGAGTGATGTCGTGAGCTGACAATCTAGCCGTCGGGCCACGACTGAAGCGGTAAATATAAGTCCCCGCCAGGAGACTACTTGCAGGGAGGACGGGGGGGGGGGACTTTACAACTTCATATCGTCACAATTCCTGGGGGGAAAAATGTTCCCCGAGGATGGTAAGGATACAGATTTTACCATATATAATGCATTGCCAAGTGTTATATATGGTAAAATCTGATTAGTTCCCTTTAACCTCTTAAGGACGCAGGGCATACCTGTGCGCCCTGCGCCTGGTCCCGGTGTTTAAAATGGGGTCACACCATGACCCCACATCACACCGGGTCATTCTCAGCTGCTAATGATAGCCGGCACCCTGGGCTAATAGCGCGCGGCACAGTTCGTTGTGCCGCACGCTATTAACCCTTCAGACGCAGCATCCAAAAATAAAGTAAAAGCTTCCCGACAGCTTAGTTGGGCTGATTGGGACTATCGTGATAAAAAGGATATTTTTTAACACTTACCGTAAAATCTCATTCTCGAAGGATCCATTGGGGGACACAGACCGTGGGTTATGCTGCTGTCTCTAGGAGGTGTGACACTATGGTAATAAAAAAAAGTCAGCTCCTCCCAGCAGGATATACTAGTCAGTTTAAGTTCCAGAGCAATAGAAGGAGACCAATAGGGCAAAGAAAAACACCAAAACTGTCCGAGAACCAGAAGAAAAAACATAACTGAACACACCCTCGGACAGAGAACCAAACGAAAAACCCAAAAAGGGCAGGAGCTGTGTCCCCAATGGATCCTTTGAGAAAGAGATTTTACGGTAAGTGTTAAAAAATCTCCTTTTCTCTATCGGCTCCATTGGGGGACACAGATAGTGGGACGTACCAAAGCCGTCCCTTGGGTGGGCAGATAAGTAATCAGGCAGACGGCCGATCCACTGCCGCCTGCAACACTTTACGACCCAGACTAGCATCAGCCGATGCGAAAGTATGAACTCGGGAAAACCTAGAGAAAGTTTGCAAAGATGACCAGGTAGCCGCCCTGCAAATCTCCAAGGTCGAGGCTCTATTCTGGAGAGCCCAGGATGCCCAACAGAACGTGTGGAACGAGCCACAACCCTGAAAAGAGGAATCTTCCCCTTACAGCGATAGGCCACCTCAATGGTGGACCGAATCCACCGAGAAATGGTGGCCTTGGAAGCAGGTTGTCCCTTGCGACGACCTTCCATAAGGACGAAAAAGGAATCACACTGACGAAACAAAGAAGTGATGGAGAGATAAGACCGAACCGCCCAAACTACATCCAGCTTGTGTAGTAAGCGCTCCTTAGGATGAGAAGGAGCCGGACAAAAGGACGGGAGGACAATGTCCTCATTGAGATGAAAGGCCGAGACCACCTTAGGCAAAAAGGAAGGAACTGGCCGGAAAACGACCTTGTTCTGGCGGATCACCAGAAACGGAGAACGGCAGGAAAGGACTGCCAGTTCAGACACACTCCAGATGGAGGTGATAGCAACAAGAAACGCCACCTTCCAAGAAAGGAGGCGGAGAGACACCTCTCTAAGGGGCTCAAAGGGTACACCCTGGAGGGCACTCAGAACCAAATTCAAGTCCCAAGGGGGAGAAGGTGACCGATAAGGAGGAACAGCGTGCGCCACTCCTTGCAAAAAGGTCCGGACACGAGAAATAGAAACCAGGGGCCGAAACCAGACCTTAAGGGAACTGAGAGACAACCCCAGTTCCAACCCCGACTGCAAAAAAAGGAGAGAAGACGGGGAACAAAGAAGGTCAATGGGGAGAAGGCCTGAGCTTCACACCAACAAAAATAAAACCGCCAAGTATGGTGGTAAATTCGTGCAGAGGAGGGCTTACGAGCCTAGAGCATGGTGGAAATGACTTGGGAAGAGAACCCGCAGGCCCTCAAAACCGCACTCTCAACCGCCACGCCAACAAATGCAGCGACTGTAAATTGGGGTGGCAAGAGGACCCTGAGAAAGTAGGTCCGGGCGGAGTGGAAGGCGCAGAGGAGCGTCGTCCAGGAGCCTGACTACGTCGGCGCACCACAACCTTCGGGGCCAATCTGGAGCTACCAGAAAGGCGAGGACGTCCTCTGCCTTGAGCTTCCTCAGCACCCTAGGAAGGAGCGGAAGAGGAGGGAACAGATAAGGTAGGACGAACCCCGCCCCAGGAAGCACTAGGGAGTCCACGGCCAGAGCCTGAGGGTCCCGGGACTTGGACACAAACGGAAGGATCCTCCGATTGTGCTGGAACGCGAAGAGGTTCATGTCCGGAAAGCCCCAGAGGTCGCAGAGCTGTGCGAAGACCTCCGGATGAAGAGACCACTTGCCGGGGTCGGGTGAAGACCGACTGAGGAAGTCCGCTTCCCAGTTGAGCACCTTACTCTCCGCCCAGGTGAGAATCTTGGTCACCTCGGCCATGGCTGCCGAGCTGCGAGCGCCACCCTGTTGATTTATGTACGCCACGGCTGTGGCGTTGTCCGACTGAACGCGGATAGGACGGGACTGAAGACGGGACTCCCAATGAAGAAGACAAAGAAGAATCACCCGTAATTCCAATATGTTTAGCGGAAGAAGGGTCTCCAGGGGAGACCAGAGTCCCTGGACCGTCCAATCCCTGAACACGCCGCCCCAGCCCGACAGGCTGGCACCGTTGCAACAACCTGCCAGAGAAGGGGAAGAAATGACCGCCCTTGGAGAAGAAGGGGGGAGCGGAGTCACCAGAGCAGAGACTGACGGACCCTGCGAGGGAGAACAATCTGACGATCGAGGGACAGAGGAGACCTGCTCCATCGAGAGAGAATCGCCAGTTGAAGGGGGCGGTAATGAAACTGGGCAAAGGGTACGGCCTCCATAGTTACCACCACCCGACCCAGGACTTCCATACAAGTGCAGATGGAGACTGATACCTGGGTCCGAAGGGAGCAGACCCCCAACCAGAGCGCCAGACGTTTGTCCGGCGGAAGACAAATGGGGCAGAGGCCGTCGAATCGAAGTCCCAGGAAGGTTAGAGACTGGGTAGGACAGAGGACTGACTTGTCCCGGTTGACCATCCACCCGAAGCGAGTCAGAGTGTGGAGAGTGACGTCCAGATTCTCCAGAGTCTGGACTCTGGTCGGAGCCTTGATGAGAGGGTCGTCCAGATAGGATATCACCTAGATTCCCCTCGACCAAACAGGCCCAACACTGGCGCAAGGATCTTTGAAAGGACCCGAGGATCCGTGGCAAAACCAAAGGGGAGGGCTACGAATTGAAAGTGCCCTTCCGGAACCGCAAGCGGAGGTACCGATGATGGCCCGGAAATATTGGTACATGGAGGTAGGCATCCTTGATGTCCACCGATGAAGGGAACTCCCCTTGTTCCAGGGACGCCACCACCGAACGGAGAGATTCCATTCTGAAGTGGTGGATGAGAAAGTGACGGTTGGATTGGTCGCACAGAACTGTCCACCTTGGGACCACAAACCCGAAAACGTTCCCCTGGAGGAAAGGGGACGATAACCCCCTGGAGAAGCAGAGACTGGAGAGCTGCTCGAAATTGCTTCGCCAGAGGAAGAGACCGGGGGGCCCGGGATCGAAAAACGTGATCCCTCGGAAGGGAGGCGAAGTCGATCCAGTAACCGTTGGACACCACATCCCTGACCCAGAGTCCTGAATGTGTGAAGTCCAGATGTCTCGGAAAACAAGAGACGACCTCCCACCCGAAAAGAAACAGTGGGTGGGGGCCTCACTTCATGCCGAAGTGGGCTTGCGCTTGCCCGATTTTGGCGCAAAACTGCTGGACCGGTTGGAGTCCGAATTCCAAGCCGGGCGTGCCCGGAATGAGGGAGCCTACTTGTCCCGCAAGGGTGCCTGGCCAGACCCTTAGCTGGAACCAGAGGTCCGAAAGGACCGAAAGGAAAAAGGACTTCCTTTGGGAAGAGGGGCGAGCCTTATTTTGAGGTAATAAGGAACTCTTACCTCCCGTTGCCTCAGAGGTAATCTCATCGATGCGTTTGCCAAAAAGACGGCCACCCGTAAAGGGAAGCTCAGTGAGGGACCTTTTGGAAGCGGCAACCGCATTCCAAGCTTTAAGCCACATAAAGCGGCGGAGGGCCGCTAGGTGACCCACAGCAAAGGCAGAACAACGGGCTGACTACATGGAAGCTGCGCACAGAAAGTCCCCAGCTTTAGATCATTGGAGAGCCAGAGCAGATAGATCATCTGGGGGGAGATCCCGCTAAGATATCCTGATGGAGCTTTTGGCACCACTCCGACAGGGCCTTGGACACCCATGTCGAGGCGAAGATGGGAAGAAGAGAAGAGCCAGCTGCTTCAGAAGCAAACTTCGCTAAGGATTCTACCTTCTTGTCCGTGGGATCCTTGAAGGTAGCGGCAACTGCCAGAGGCAGTGTAGTCGCCCTAGAGATCCGGGAGATTGGTGGATCCACTGAGGGAGGGGAAACCAACTTAGCGACAAAGTCCTTGACAAATGGATAATGTTCTTGGATTGTCTTGATTCCCGGGAACCTCTTGTCTGGATGTTTCCATGCAGATTCCAGAATGTTGTCAAAGTCAGCGGGAGAGCTGAACCTTTGAGGTGCTGGCTTAGCATGATGAAAGGATACTTCTGGATAGACATCCAAAGATCCTGGGTCCTCTAAGTGAAAGGTGTCTCTTATGGCTGTCACCAATGAGTTCACCGTTGCAATTGAGTCCGAACGGTCCTCTGAGTCAGATGCCGTCTCTGAAGCCTCGTCCACCAGTTCACCAGGGGAAGTGAATAAGTAGAGGCAGTCCTGGAGGGGGCGACCCTGACCGGGTACGCAGCTCTGGCGTGGCAGAGCGGCGATTCCGAAAACGTTCTCTGGAGGAGCGACGTTTGTGCCCAGATGACAGGCGGGGCGGGACCCACGAGGGGATGGCCCACGTATATCTGAAGACTCAATGGAAGAGTCAGACGAGGCACCCCTAGTACGCTTGTGAGAGCGTGAAGCATGAGGAGACGAGGAGCGGGCCCTCTCAGAGGTCCTGCACCGGAAAGACCCCTTCAGGACGAACACCACTACCCGGGAGGCCTCAGCCACCGAACGGGAGACTTGGGTCAAGTCCGCCATATACTGGGTCAGGGAAAAAACCCAGGGTGGTGGAGCGGCTGAACCCACCGGGACCGAAAGGGCATCAGGGGGTACCAGGGGTCTGGGGGAGCAGTGGAGCAGGTAGGGCAAGTGGGCACGGCAGAGCCAGGCATTTTGGTACTACAGTGTATACAGACCAAATAAGTCTATGTATCCTGGCAGCTGCAGATAGGAGAACAGCTCCATGCAGCTAGAGTGAGAAAAGGAACAGCCAATGATAGAGGGGGGCGTGCCTGCAGCAGAGGCACTAACTAGTTGGCCCCCCCCCTCTGACTGAAAATCGCGCCCACGGTGCTGATTGGAGGCTGATGCGCACCTCAGAAGAGCTCCGACCACCCTGCGGGCGGAGCTAAAACAAGGCCGAGAAGGAGCTGTAATGGCGCCCGCTCCTTGTCCTGAGCGCACATGTGATTCGCATATGCACTAGGGGGAACAGAGCGGGTGGTTAATACGCCGGCAGAGACCTCCGTAGAAAACAAAAGTAAGCCGGCGCTGAGAGCGCCTGGCTCGTACCAGCGCCGCGGCTGTCAGCCGCATATAAGGCACTGCCGGTGAAAACGAAAGTAAGCCGGCCCGTACTAGCGCTGCGGCTGTAAGCCGCATAAAAGGCGCTGTTCAACGTAACACACTACACACACACAGTGCCAAACATACATGCCCCTTCAGAGTGCCACTGCTCCCCTGAATAAAGTCCTCAATAAAATTCCATTCCCAGTAAGCCAGCCCAACCTGAAAAGGTGGGCCAAAAACAGGGGGTCTCCAGAAGTTGCAAGTCCGCTTACCTGAGGAGAAAGAGGGAAAGTACTTACCTAATGAAGTCTTCAGTGAAGTCTTCAGTCAGCTGTAGTTACCTGAATCACACCTGGCTGCTATGCGCGAGCGAGGCGAGCAGGAAAAATAGGGGGACCCGGACCCATGAGGTACCAACCCAGGCGCTAACCGTTGGCGAGGGGGGTTAACAGCGCAAATACGCAATGTCTGTGCCCCTTACTTGCAATGGGGAAACAGAGAAACGGAGTCCCTGAGTCCCCACCTGAAAACAGAAAAGAAAAGGGAATAAAAAACTAACACTTCCCTATACTAGGAAAACAAAAAACAGAAGCCCTGGTCTGGAGCAAACCAGACCATGTCAACCTCCTGCAAGACACTAAGCTTAAACTGACTAGCTCAGAGCCTGAAGGCGGATATATCCTGCTGGGAGGAGCTGACTTTTTTTTATTACCATAGTGTCACACCTCCTAGAGACAGCAGCATAACACACGGTCTGTGTCCCCCAATGGAGCCGATAGAGAAATCGTGATGTTCTGATCAGCTAGGATGCCAGCGGAGGCCCCCTTACCTGTGTCCGTTGCATCCGATCGGCGTTTGATTGCTCCAAGCCTGAGCTACAGGTTTGAGCAATTGGAGCCCCTAGAACGCTGATCCATGCAAAGCTATGGCTTTGCAGGGATCAGGGTAAAAGATCAGTGTGTGCAGTGTTATAGGTCCCTATGGGAGCTATAGCACTGCAAAAAAAAGTGAAAAAAAGTTAATAAAGGTCATTTAACCCCTTCCCTAATAAAAGTTTGAATCACCCTACTTTTCCCATAAAAGAAAAAAAAACTGTGTAAATTAAAATAAAAATAAACATATGTGGTATCGCCGCATGCGTAAATGTCCGAGAACTATAAAAAATATATTGTTAATTAAACCGCACGGTCAATGGTGTACGCGCAAAAAAATTCCAAAGTCCAAAGTAGCTTATTTTTGGTCACGCTTTATATCATAAAAAAATGAATAAAAAGCTATAAAAAAAAAAGTCCAATTAATGCAAAAATGGTACCGATACAAACTTCAGAACACGGAGCAAAAAATTTGCCCTCATACCGGCCCGTACGCGGAAAAATAAAAAAGTTATAGGGGTCAGAAGATTACAATTTTAAATGTATACATTTTCCTGCATGTAGTTATGATTTTTTTCAGAAGTACGACAAAATCAAACCTATATAAGTAGGGTATCATTTTAATCGTATGGACCTACAGAATAAAGATAAGGTGTAATTTTTACCGAAAAATGCACTGCGTAGAAACGGAAGCCCCCAAAACTACAAAATTAAATTTTTTCTTCAATTTTGTCGCACAATGAATTATTTTTCTGTTTCGCCGTGGATTTTATGGTAAAATGACTAATGTCACTGCAAAGTAGAATTGGTGGCGCAAAAAATAAGCCATCATATGGAATTTTATGTGCAAAATTGAAAGTGTTATGATTTTTAGAAGGTGATGAGGAAAAAATGTGTGTAGACATGCCAATTTTATAATAGCAAAACGTTTTGTTTGTTATTTCATTTAATGTTTTTTTAGTTTTTTCTGTTTTGCAGTACATTTTATGAAGGGTGTCATTACAAAGTACAATTGGTCACGCAAAAAATAAAAAAGCCCTCATATGGCTCTGTCGATAAAAAATTGAAAGAGTTACAGGCTCTTAACAATAAGGGGGGGGGGGGAGAGAATAAAAACATAAAAATGAAGATTGGCTGTGGGTTAAATCGTGTTACAGTACATACCCTGTCAAATAATGCAAATAGCTCTTTTAGTAGATCAGATACTGGAAGCTTAAGATGGGTAGCAAACTCTTCAATTCCAATTCTTCCGCCTTTTGACAAGTCGGCAATAGATGCATACACTTCTAGCTGTTGCTGAAAATTTTTCCACTTTAGGCTAAAATCAAAATATTTAAAACATATGACTACTGGGATAAATACGGATAAACATATTGGCGTATTAGTCAAGGTCTGAAGATAGATAGACCTAGCAGAGCAATGCTGCTGGGTTTCAGGAATGCCACATGTATTGCCCGCTCAGCCAATGAGACACTACTGCAGCCGCTGACTGTCTCAACAGGCAACATGCCATGCCCAAACCTGGAAGTGCTGCACAGCAGAACAAGAGCTCGGTGATACAGGTGGCGGTGGGGGAACAAGGAAGGTAAGTATTGTTTTATTTTATTTTTGTTTTACCACCTGCCTTTTTTTATGGAAAAAAATAAAATAAATAAATATATTATATATATATATATATATATATATATATATATATGCCCTTAAATATATATATATATAAATGGCCCAAACACTTTTGTTAGCATGTTTACCCTTTAATACTTTAATAATAATACTTGGCATTGAGAAAATGTATACAGTTATATACATATATATATATATATATATATATATATATATATATAGTAACCCCCCGACATGCGATGGCCCCGACATATGATCAAATCATCATATGATGGCCTCTCAGAGGCCATCCCATGTCGATGTCAGCATCAACATACGATGCTTTTATATGTCGGGGCCATCGCATTAACTGCTATCCGACAGCGCAAAATGCTTAAGCTGCTGTCGGATAGCAGTGTAATGTGCCCCAGCAGGTTCACTTACCTATCCCTGCTGCTCCGGGTCCTCTCCGGGGTCCGGGAGTCACTTTCTGGCGTCGTTATTACGTAGCTGTGCACGCCGTCCTGGCACAACACCGTAATAACGTCACCACAAAGCGAGGCTCGGACACCGGTGAAGATGCGGAAGACGCCGCATATACAGTGGTCCCTCAACATATGATGGTAATTCGTTCCAAACGACCCATCGTTTGTCGAATCCATCGTATGTTGAGGGATTCGTGCAATGTAAAAGTGCATTAAATACTCACCTGTCCCCGCCGCTCCGGACCGCGTCCTCACCGCTCCCGATGGTCTCCCAGGGGCTCCCGATGGGGTCCCGCTGCTCCGACGTCTTCTTCTGGGTCCTCCGGTGTCTTCCGCATCTTCACCAGTGTCCGAGCCTTGCTTTCTGGTGACGTTATTACGTTGTTGCGCCAGGACGGCGTGCGCAGCTACGTAATAACAATGCCGGAAAGCGAGGCCCGGACCCCGGAGAGGACCCGGAGCAGCAGGGATAGGTAAGTGAACCTGCTGGGGCACATTACACTGCTATCCGACAGCAGCTTAAGCATTTTGCGCTGCCGGATAGCAGTTAAAGGGGTATTCCAAGCAAAACCTTTTTTTATATATATATCAACTGGCTCCGGAAAGTTAAACAGATTTGTAATTTACTTCTATTAAAAAATCTTAATCCTTCCAATAGTTATTAGCTTCTGAAGTTTTCTGTCTAACTGCTCAATGATGATGTCACGTCCCGAGAGCTGTGCATGATGGGAGAATATCCCCATAGGAACTGCACAGCTCCCGGGACGTGAGTCATCAGAGAGCAGTTAGACAACAACAACTCAACTTCAGAAGCTAATAACTATTGGAAGGATTAAGATTTTTTAATAGAAGTAATTTACAAATCTGTTTAATTTTCCGGAGCCAGTTGATATATATAAAAAAAAGTTTTGGCCTGGAATACCCCTTTAATGCGATGGCCCCGACATATAAAAGCATCGTATGTCGATGCTGACATCGACATGTGATGGCCTCTGAGAGGCCATCGTATGTTGATTTGATCATATGTCGGGGCCATCCAATGTCGGGGGGTTACTGTATATATATATATATATATATAGAGAGAGAGAGAGAGAGAGAGATAGATATATAGATAGATAGATTTTATACCATAAAAATAAACATGAATAACAATATATCTCACTTTAACTTCCTGCTGATTTTTGTGAACTCTACAAGGCCAGCCTCCATGGGTAAAGTCAGATCTCGAGCTGTTAACATTAGTCTGCAGTCTTCATAGGTATGATCTGTGATTGGTTTTCCAAGAGATCTGTAAGACATTAATTGTGCATACATCTCAAAATAATTTAGCTATATTGTACAAAACTGGAGTGGTCAAACAGATGTAAAAAAAAAAAAAAGTCATAAAAAATAAAATAAAAATAAATAAAAAACAGCAACCCAGAAAATTGTACAAATATTCCACTGCTCATTGCATTGCAATGCTTTTCACCTGTATGTCCACATGTAAATGGATGCATTGTCTCAGCTGCATGTTTTCTTTGAAGATCCTGAACTTGTTTTACTATATTGCTCAATGGGAACTTTATTAATTCATATGTAGTAGGTTCCACCTAGTGGTGGTTTTAGGGAATCATTTTCTAATTTAATGGAAAACTGTCAGCTTGTTTACCCACACTAAACCCAACACTACTCTACAGCAATACACTGGGTTATAGTGTTGGGTGAACAGGGGTTCAAAGAGGGGTCACTTACTTAAATATGTCCAGTAGGTCCTGAGATATATCCCCCAGAATATCCTCTGCTACATTCTGTTGAAAGGGGTACTCCACTGCCCGGAACATTTAGATCCGAATGCTGGGTACAGGCTGTGGGGGTCGTGACATCACACCACACGCCCTCAATGCAAGTCTATGGGAGGGGGCGTGACGAACGTCACGCCCCCTCCCATAGACTTGCATTGAGGGGGTGGGATGTCATGAGGGGCGTGGCCATGATGTTACGACCCCCGCACCCAGCGTTCTGAACTAAACGTTCCGGATGCTGTGGCAGTGGAGTACCCCTTTAATCGTGCGCAATTTACATATTTATTGTCTGTGACTTCACATCCTAGGGAAGTCCAGAATTGTGTATTTCAGTCACTTTGTACACCATAAAAAAAATGTTTAAAAAGTGATCAAAAAGTCCCATCCGAAAAAAAACTACAGATTACGGTGCAAAAAAATTTGCTCTCATACATTCATGTATATCGGAAAATAAAAAAGTTATAGGAGCCGGAAGTGGACAGTTTTAAACATGCAAATTTTTGTACAAAAAGTTTAAATTTTTTAAAAGAAGTAAAACAAAATCAAACCTATATAAGTTGGGTATCATTTTAATCGTATGAACCTACAGAATAAATATATTTCTACGAGTTTAAGCTGCAGCGGGTTTTCACTGGCAGAAAAGCTGCAGGAGATTACATTGACTTCAAAATTTGAGACGAAATCTGTCCATGTAATGTATCTGTCCATACCTGTAATGAGCAGAAATATTGGACCTAAAAACTAAATTCTGGTTGATTCTGGGTTTACATAGTAAGGCATACATATTTTTATTACATTAGTAAGTAAGCAATATAAATTTGGATACATACCGTGCCATGACATTCCGAACATTGTTTGCATATAGAAAATAATCTTTCTTCTCATCTTCAGACGGAACATAAACTGGCAGAAACTTAAGGGAAAAACAATGTTAGATTAATAAATAGGAATGATTCCATGACAAATACTGTTGCCCATAGCAACAAATAACAGCTCAGTTTTCATTTTTATTCTGCTTTCGAAGAATGAAAGCTGAGCAATGTTTGGTTGCTACTGGCAACAGACAATGCTTTAGGGCACATTCACTCGGAATGGAATGTAAATGGAATCTTCACTTGCAGAATTCCGCAAGGGGAGATTCCTTTGCGTTCGCCAGTCCGCACGGCCCTGCACCATTACCATTTACAGCAATGCAGGGCTCGCGGACGTCCATGCAAAGAATGAGCATGTTCTTTCTGTGCGTTGAAATTCCTCATTGATGTTAATTCACACTGATATTAATGTTTACTGTGCGTAATTCTGCTAGTGGGAATTACGCAGTGTGAACATACCCCTAGACAGATTTGATAAATCTGCCCATCATGCTTCATAGGTTATCTGGGCATAGAGACTACTAGACATTTCTTACCTCTACTTCTACATTGGTACAGACTTGACATACGGTCATAAGTAGAAGTTTTGCCCTGAAAAAGGTAGAAGAAAAGCATAAATATTTATTATAAGAAGGGATTTTACAATCATGTGCATATAAACATCATATAAGGCCCTTCTCCCCAGGACCCTCCACTTTGAGGCATGTTAGGGTGCACTCACACCACGTTTTTGCAATAGGGCAGCTGGATCCAGAGAAAGAATTTAAAAACCAGCCGCTGCCATATCCCCGATGCACCCGAGTCGGACGGAGCCAGAAAGTGACTCTGGTCAGCTCATTTTTAGACCGTATCCGGTTTTGTTGCCGGACTGAAAACCGTGGACTGCCACGGTTTTAAGTCCAGGAATAAAACTGATACAGTAAAATCTCCCTTAGGGAATACCTCCCAATAGGGAACAACTCCCAATAGGCAACACCTCCCAATAGGGAACACCTCCCAATAGGGAACACCTCCCAATAGGGAACATCTCCCAATAGGGAATACCTCCCAATAGGGAACACCTCCCAATAGGGAACATCTCCCAATAGGGAATACCTCCCAATAGTGGACAGTTTTTAATTCCCTGGCAGATGCCTGTAATGTATTTGCACCCTTTGAATTGGGGACACCCCCAATAGCAGAGGCGGACACACCCAAAAGGGGACAAAACACTCCCAATAGGGGACAAAACACTCTAAATAGGGGATAAAAGACTACCAATAGGGGACAACCAGGCTTATCTGCTGGTCCTATCCCCCAGTGCCACTTAATTTCCCCTGTACCAAACAATTCCCCCTTTATTACCCCCTGTGCCACACCATTTCCTCTTGATTCCCCCCCCCCCCCCAGTGCTGTTTCATTCCCCCTTTATTAGCCTCTGTGCAAATTCATCAACCCCTCATTACCATCCCCTGTACCACATATCCCCCCCCCCCGTGCCATTTAATTTCCCCTTCATAAACAGGGGGTGATGAATTTACACAAAGGGTGATAAAGGGGAACAAAATGGTACAGGTGGATCAAAGAGAACTGATGTGGCACACGGGGAGATGGGGGGGGGGATAAATTGGCACAAAGAAATAAGGTGGCACAGGGTATAAAGGGGGGATGAAATGATCCGGGGGGGGGGGGGGAATAAGGGGTGATTAAACAGCACTGGGAGGTTCTACTGTAATAGTCCTTTTTATCATGTTTTATAGGTAATTACACTCTGGAGTAAGTACAGTACAGTAATCTGTCATTTAGAAAGTTATTGAGCCTTTTTTCCCAATAGGGGACATCTCTCAATAGCGGACACTTTTTTATTCCCCGTGAGTGTCCGCTATTGGGAGATTCTACTGTACTGTTCAAAAATAAGCCAATCGGAGTCAGTATCTGACTCACCCCTATTCATTCAAATGAATCTGGTGCAGGTCCAGCAGGGGATAGATGGTTGGTTTTTAAACTCTCCCGCCGGATACGGCCGCCATATTGCAAAAACTTGGTGTAAATGCATCCTAATTACACAGATCCACCTTCTCCTGTGACAGTGTATCCCCATGATTATTCATCTGCCCCTCTGTGTTGATGAACGGCCTTGAGTTACGTCTCTACTGAGGGCCATTCAGGGGGAGACGCTGTTACAGGAGCAGGTGGGCAGATTGGTGCACCTAGGGGTGAAGTAATGCCCTCAGTGCACTGAATGTTCTCACTAGCACATTAATAAAAAATTATTAGTTACACAAAAACTACAGAGAGGGATAGTAAAGGTACCTGCCCCTGCACTATTAGTCCTATTAGCTGACAGTTTCCTTGTGCATTGGTCCCCTAAACTGACCTTTGTAAACTAGTCCCATAAGCACCTAGAGGGAGATTTATCATTGAGTTTACCCCTTTTTCTTGTGTATTTTTTTGCGCAAAAATTTGCGCAGTGAATTTCATTGCGTCTTTTTTGTGCATCATTTTTGATAGAGCAAAAAGCAAGTACTCTATTTTTTGTGTATTGTGGAATGCATTTTACAGTGGATACTAATTTATTGTGTGGGGTTTTTTTTTGTTTGGACGTATTTTTTTCCGCAAATACGTTTTTTTTACACCATCAAAAAGGACACATAGCTCTGCACTATTTTGCTGCCTGGACACAGTTCTCTGCAACCCCTCCACTCTCATGTACTCAGCTTTTCCCGATCTCTGTGCTTTTCCCTTGCTGCCTGGACAGAGTTCTCTGCATCCCCTCCACTCTCATGTACACTGCTTTTCTGCAACCCCTCCACTCTCATGTACTCAGCTTTTCTGTAACCCCTCCACTCTCATGTACTCAGCTTTTCTGCAACCCCTCCACTCTCATGTACTCAGCTTTTCTGTAACCCCTCCACTCTCATGTACTCAGCTTTTCTGTAACCCCTCCACTCTCATGTACTCAGCTTTTCTGCAACCCCTCCACTCTCATGTACTCAGCTTTTCTGTAACCCCTCCACTCTCATGTACTCAGCTTTTCTGCAACCCCTCCACTCTCATGTACTCAGCTTTTCTGTAACCCCTCCACTCTCATGTACTCAGCTTTTCTGCAACCCCTCCACTCTCATGTACTCAGATCTTCTGCAACCCCTCCACTCTCATGTACTCAGCTTTTCTGTAACCCCTCCACTCTCATGTACTCAGCTTTTCTGCAACCCCTCCACTCTCATGTACTCAGATCTTCTGCAACCCCTCCACTTTCATGTACACTGCTTTTCTGCAACCCCTCCACTCTCATGTACTCAGCTTTTCTGTAACCCCTCCACTCTCATGTACTCTGATCTTCTGCAACCCCTCCGCTTTTGTGTACTCAGCTTTTCCCTTTTCCCCAGCTTTTCCCAAGGATTTTCCCTTGCTGCCAAGACATAGTTCTCTACAACCCCTCCACTCTCATGTACTCAGCTTTTCCCTTTTCCCCAGGCTTTTCCCTTGCTGCCTAGACATAGTTCTCTACAACCCCTCCACTGAAATGTCCTCATCTTTTCCAGATCTCTGTGCTTTTCCCCAGCTTTTCCCTTTTCCCAAGGCTTTTCCCTTGCTGCCCGGACACCGTTCTCTGCAACCCCTCCACTCTCATGTACTCAGCTTTTCCCCAGTCTTTCTCTTTTCCCCAGCTTTTCCCTTGCTGCCTGGACACAGTTCTCTCCACCCCCTCCACACTCATGTGCTCAGCTTTTCTGCAACTCCTCCACTCTCATGTACTCAGCTTTTCCCGATCTCTGAGCTTTTCCCCAGCTTTTCCCTTTTCCCCAACTTTTCCCTAGCTTTTCCCGAGCTTTTCCTTTTTCCTTGCTGCCTGTACATAGTTCTCTACAACCCCTCCACTCTCAAGTACTGAGTTTTTCCCCTGCTTTTCCCAATCTCTGTGCTTGTTCTGGCAGCTGTCGATCCTCCCCCCCCCCCCCCCCCCCCCCCTTTCCACTTAACCCTTAACTTAATATTTGGTTGCACGCCCTTTGGGAAAAAAATTCTGAAACCAGTCGCTTCCTATAACTATCAATAAGCTTCTTACACCTCTCATCCAGAATGTTGGACCACTCTTCCATTACAAACTGCTCCAGGTCTCTCTTATTGGAAGGGTGCCTTTTCCCCAACAGCAATTTTAAGATCTCTCCACGGTGTTCAATGGGATTTAGATCTGGACTCATTGCTGCCACTTCAGAACTCTCCAGCGCTTTGTTGCCATCCATTTCTGGGTGCTTTTTGACGTATGTTTGGGGTCATTGTCCTGCTGGAAAACCCAAGATCTTGGACGCAAACCCAGCTTTCTGACACTGGGCTGTACAGTGCGACCCAAAATCCGTTGGTAATCCTCAGATTTCATGATGCCTTGCACACATTCAAGGCACCCAGTGCCAGAGGCAGCAAAACAACCCCAAAACATCATTGAGCCTCCACCATATTTCACTGTAGGTACTGTGTTCTTTTCTTTGTAGGTCTCATTCTGTTTTCGGTCAACAGTAAAATGATGTGCTTTACCAAAAAGCTCTATCTTGGTCTCATCTGTCCACAAAACGTTTTCCCAGAAAGATTTTGGCTTACTCAAGTTAGTTTTGGCAAAATGTAGTCTTGCTTTTTTATGTCTCTGTGTCAGCAGTGGGGTCCTCCTGGGTCTCCTGCCATAGAGTGTCATTTCATTTAAATGTCAACGGATAGTTTGCTCAGCTCCCTGAGCCTGCAGGACAGCTTGAATATCTGTGGAACTTGTTTGGGGCTGCTTATCCACCATCCGGACTATCCTGCGTTGACACCATTTATCAATTTTTCTCTTCCGTCCACACCCAGGGAGATTAGCTACAGTGTCATGGGTTGCAAACTTCTTTATAATGTTGCGTACTGTGGACAAAGGCAAATCTAGATCTCTGGAGATGGACTTGTAACATTGAGGTTGTTGATATTTTTCCACAATTTTGGTTCTCAAGTCCACAATGCAAAGACTAAGTGAACTTCTCTCCTTTTAATCTGCTTTCACGTGTGATTTTTATATTGCCCACACCTGTTACTTGCCCCAGGTGAGTTTAAAGGAGCATCACATGCTTGAAACAATCTTATTTATCTACAATTTTGAAAGGGTGCCAATAATTTTGTCCAGCCCATTTTTGGAGTTTGGTGTGACATTATGTCCAATTAGCTTTTTTTCCTTTCTTTTTTGGTTTAGTTCCAATACATACAAAGGGAATAAACATGTGTATAGCAAAACATGTGTTACTGCAATCCTTTTCTGTGAGAGACACTTTATTTTCTTGAAAAATATCAGGGGTGCCAACATTTACAGCCATGACTGTAGCTCTCTAAACTGGGGCCATCCACATCCTGCAAAACTACAACTCCCAGCATGCCCAGACAGCAAACGGCTGTCTGGACATGCTGGGAATTGTAGTTTTGCAACAGCTGGATGTCAACAATTTAGAGACCACTGCCCTAAGGGTATGGCCACACATCATGTAAATGCCAAATCATGTGGATTTTCCACTGTACATTTTAGTGCAAATTTTGTAATAAACAAAAATTTTCTTGATCACCCGCTGTGTCGGGGGGGGAAAGTCGACAGCTGCCAGAGCGAGCACAGAGATAGGGAAAAGCTGGGGAAAAGCTGAGTATATGAGAGTGGAGGGGTTGCAGAGAATTGTGTCCAGGCAGCAAGGGAAAAGCTGGGGGAAACGGAAAAGCTGGGGATAAGCACAGAGATCGGGAAAAGTTGAGTACATGAGAGTGGAGGGGTTGTGAATAAGCTGAGTACATGAGAGTGGAGGGGTTGTGAATAAGCTGAGTACATGAGAGTGGAGGGGTTGTGAATAAGCTGAGTACATGAGAGTGGAGGGGTTGTGAATAAGCTGAGTACATGAGAGTGGAGGGGTTGTGAATAAGCTGAGTACATGAGAGTGGAGGGGTTGTGAATAAACTGAGTATATGAGAGTGGAGGGGTTGTGAATAAGCTGAGTACATGAGAGTGGAGGGGTTGTGAATAAGCTGAGTACATGAGAGTGGAGGGGTTGTGAATAAGCTGAGTACATGAGAGTGGAGGGGTTGTGAATAAGCTGAGTACATGAGAGTGGAGGGGTTGTGAATAAGCTGAGTACATGAGAGTGGAGGGGTTGTGAATAAGCTGAGTACATGAGAGTGGAGGGGTTGTGAATAAACTGAGTATATGAGAGTGGAGGGGTTGTGAATAAGCTGAGTACATGAGAGTGGAGGGGTTGTGAATAAGCTGAGTACATGAGAGTGGAGGGGTTGTGAATAAGCTGAGTACATGAGAGTGGAGGGGTTGTGAATAAGCTGAGTACATGAGAGTGGAGGGGTTGTGAATAAGCTGAGTACATGAGAGTGGAGGGGTTGTGAATAAGCTGAGTACATGAGAGTGGAGGGGTTGTGAATAAGCTGAGTACATGAGAGTGGAG
The DNA here is from genome assembly GCF_029499605.1 of Hyla sarda. Lineage (NCBI taxonomy): Eukaryota > Metazoa > Chordata > Amphibia > Anura > Hylidae > Hyla > Hyla sarda. Next base: position 203,933,833 of record NC_079194.1, on the reverse strand, counting down.
GGGTTGTGAATAAGCTGAGTACATGAGAGTGGAGGGGTTGTGAATAAGCTGAGTACATGAGAGTGGAGGGGTTGTGAATAAGCTGAGTACATGAGAGTGGAGGGGTTGTGAATAAGCTGAGTACATGAGAGTGGAGGGGTTGTGAATAAGCTGAGTACATGAGAGTGGAGGGGTTGTGAATAAGCTGAGTACATGAGAGTGGAGGGGTTGTGAATAAGCTGAGTACATGAGAGTGGAGGGGTTGTGAATAAGCTGAGTACATGAGAGTGGAGGGGTTGTGAATAAGCTGAGTACATGAGAGTGGAGGGGTTGTGAATAAGCTGAGTACATGAGAGTGGAGGGGTTGTGAATAAGCTGAGTACATGAGAGTGGAGGGGTTGTGAATAAGCTGAGTACATGAGAGTGGAGGGGTTGTGAATAAGCTGAGTACATGAGAGTGGAGGGGTTGTGAATAAGCTGAGTACATGAGAGTGGAGGGGTTGTGAATAAACTGAGTACATGAGAGTGGAGGGGTTGTGAATAAACTGAGTACATGAGAGTGGAGGGGTTGCAGAGAACTATGTCCAGGCAGCAAGTGAAAAGCTGGGGAGAAGGGAAAAGCTGAGAACATGAGAGTGGAGGGGTTGCAGAGAACTGTGTCCAGGCAGCAAGGGAAAAGCCTGGGGAAAAGCACAGAGATTGTGAAAAGCTGAGTACGTGAGAGTGGAGGGGTTGCGGAAAAGCTGAGTACATGAGAGTGGAGGGGTTGCAGAGAGCTATGTCCAGGCAGCAAGTGAAAAGCCTTGGGAAAAGCTGGGGAAAAGGGAAAAGCTGAGAACAAGAGAGTGGGGGGGGGGGGGGGTTGTAGAGAACGGAGTCCAGGCAACAAGGGAAAAGCTGGGGGAAAGGGAAAAGCTGAGTACATGAGAGTGGAGGGGTTGCAGAGAACTGTGTCCAGACAGCAAGGGAAAAGCCTGGGGAAAAGCTGGGGAAAAGTACAGAGATTGTGAAAAGCTGAGCACATGAGAGTGGAGGGGTTGCAGAAAAACGGAGTACATGAGAGTGGAGGGGTTGCAGAAAAGCTGAGTACATGAGAGTGGAGGGGATGCAGAGAACTGTGTCCAGGCAGCAAAATAGTGAGCAGAGCTAGACTGCACAACCCCCCACCACCAACCAATAGTATGGGGCGGGTGTGTGCGCCTCAGCCAATCACAGTGCCTGCACTGACTCAGCATTTCTATCAGCTCTTCGGGACACAGTTCTCTTCAAGAAACAGAATTCTTCATTACACCAGCTCCAGGTGGGTAATAATGTATACACTGTCCTAATTCATAAGCCCTGTAGCTGGGAGGCCAGAGCTCTGATTGGTGAATAGTTATTCACCAATCAGAGCTCCCGTCTCCCTGTGTAGTAAAGAAAAACTGTTCCCTGTAAATAAATGTGTCCAAGCAGCTCATGATAAATGCTGAGTCAGCAAAGCCGCTCTGATTGGCTGAGATGCACACACCCGCCTTACTACACCCCGATCTCCACACTATCACAGCAGAATAAAGCAAACTCTACCTACTGTATCCTGTATATACAGTCATCTATAGACAGCTGTATATACAGGAAAGACTTAAAGACACAAAGACTTAAACTTAGAACTGCTCAGCAGCAGCCTGGGTTAACTCTTTTCTTGCTGGGCTCCTGTATAGTATACATGAACTATTCTATAAATAGAATTGTGAACTGTGCAACTGTACTTCCATATCCAGACCTGGATAACTTGAGTGCTCCTGGGGCCCACCAAAGACTAACAAATTGTTTTACAATAGCACTTAGGTTGGGATCACAAAATGCAATGCAAGCACAACATGTGGGAAAGTGTATGAACTCTCTAGAGACAAGGGCTATACCATTTCACAGAAGCAAAACTACAGAGGGTGCAGAGTTAGAAGTTACCCGTTCCCATATTAAGACACTATTGTGCATTGTTACATCGTATTAGGGCCCTGAAGCTTCAGGTTACACCCCTATTTCCTGGAATACATGAATTACTGGTTGGGAACTTATCATCTATAGTAGTTTTATACATATCAGTGAAACAAAGCCTGTGAGCTCTGAAAAGGGTCCTTTATGATAAATCCTTCACACCTGTATAAGCTGTAACAAGTAGGGAAACAAAACTGGAAGGCAGCCACAACCCTAGGGGCATAGTGAGAACAGTACTACCATTCAGATCTGCTCTAATGGCTAATACTGTATAATACCGTATAATTACCATAAATAACATCATCAGTAAAAAATTCAGTACAGCATTGACCTTAACCGGTTTGTGATATATGGAAAAGCTTCGACATCTTGATAGCTTTGTTTTTCTTATTACACTTTTCATTTTTGAATACGAATGTTTTTAATAGTAAGTATTGAAAGTGGTATCGATAATACAGCAACATAGTAGCTACAACAAGCAATGAGGACTATCTGCAGTTCTTTGCCCTCTAGACAAAATGTACTTGTATACTGTACATTTCTTATTCAACAAAGTTATGAGGGGAATAGTGTATTGTGGTGAGCTGTAGCTGTATAGCACTATTTTGAGGTACACGTCATTTACTAGCTAACTAATAATTTTGGAGAAAAAAATGAAATATTTATATAATTTTTGGGGGGAATAGTTGTATTTTTGGCACCTGTTTGGCGTACATATCATTTGATATTTAATTTTTATTATTTGATGTATAGGGTTTACATCAATACGGTTACTGGTTTTTTTTTTCACACCATGCACAATGCAGGTTAAATCAATTTTTTTTACATTATTTTTATATAGAGAGATGTGTAGATCAGCTCACCAAATCACCGTTCCATCCACAGCACGGCAGGTGTGCGGCAACACCCACGTATCAGAAAGGAGAGGAAATTGCCAGCGTGGAATATGCAGAAAATCCCTTTATTGTATAAAATCCGAAAAACAGGACAGGAAAACCATGATGACGCGTTTCAGGCATGGACCGCCCTTAGTCATACACAATGTATGTGTATGACTAAGGGCGGTCCACGCCTGAAACGCGTCATCATGGTTTTCCTGTCCTGTTTTTTGGATTTTATTCCTGTTTTTTGGATTTTATACAATAAAAGGATTTTCTGCATATTCCACACTGGCAATTTACTCTCCTTTTTATTATTTTTATAGGATGTTACAATTGCAGAGGTACAATATATTTGTTTGTTTATTTACTATTAAAAAAAAAGTAAGTATTTATCTTAACCCCTTAAAGGGGTACTGCGCCCCTGGCATCTTATCCCCTATCCAAAGGATAGGGGATAAGATGTCAGATCGCCGCGGTCCCACTGCTTGGGACCCTGGGGATCACCGCTGCGGCACCCCACTATCATTACTGCACAGAGCAAGTTCGCTCTGTGTTTAATGACGGGCGATACAGGGGCCGGAGCAGCGTGACGTCATGGCTCCGCCCCTCAAGACATCACGGCCCGTCCCCTTAACCCCTTAAGGACACATGACGTACTGGAACGTCATGTGTCCACTCCCGATCTATAACGCGGGGCCACGGCGTGGCCCCGCGTCATAGCGGGTCGGGCCCGGCCTCTAACAACGGCCAGGACCCGTGGCTAATAGCGCGCGGCATTGATCGCTGTGCCGCGCGCTATTAACCCTTTAGACGCGGCGTTCAAAGTTGAACGCCGCGTCTAAAGTGAAACCGAAAGCATCCCGGCTAGCTCAGTGGGCTGTTCGGGATAGCCGCGGTGAAATCGCGGCATCCCGAACAGCTGACAGGACAGCGGGAGGGCCCCTTCCTGCCTCCTCGCTGTCCGATCGCCGAATGACTGCTCAGTGCCTGAGATCCAGGCATGAGCAGTCATCCGGCAGAATCGTTGATCACTGGTTTCTTATGAGAAACCAGTGATCAACATAGAAGATCAGTGTGTGCAGTGTTATAGGTCCCTATGGGACCTATAACACTGCAAAAAAAAAGTGAAAAAAAAAAGTGAATAAAGATAATTTAACTCCTCCCCTATTAAAAGTTTGAATCACCCCCCTTTTCCAATAAAAAAAAAAAACACAGTGTAAATAAAAATAAAAATAAACATATGTGGTATCACCGCGTGCGGAAATGTCCGAATTATAAAAATATATCATTAATTAAACCGCTCGGTCAATGGCGTGCGCGCAAAAAAATTCCAAAGTCCAAAATAGTGCATTTTTGGTCACTTTTTATATCATTTAAAAATGAATAAAAAGTGATCAATAAGTCCTATCAATGCAAAAATGGTACCGTTAAAAACTTCAGATCACGGCGCAAAAAATGAGCCCTCATACCGCCCCATACACGGAAAAATAAAAAAGTTATAGGGGTCAGAAGATGACAATTTTAAACGTATTAATTTTCCTGCATGTAGTTATGATTTTTTCCAGAAGTCCGACAAAATCAAACCTATATAAGTAGGGTATCATTTTAATCGTATGGACCTACAGAATACATATCAGGTGTCATTTTTACCGAAAAATGTACTACGTAGAAACGGAAGCCCCCAAAAGTTACAAAACAGCGTTTTTTTTTTTCAATTTTGTCGCACAATGATTTTTTTTCCCGCTTCACCATAGATTTTTGGGCAAAATGACTGACGTCATTACAAAGTAGAATTGGTGGCGCAAAAAATAAGCCATCATATGGATTTTTAGGTGTAAATTTGAAAGAGTTATGATTTTTTAAAGGCAAGGAGCAAAAAACGAAAATGCAAAAACGGAAAAACCTCCGGTCCTTAAGGGGTTAATGCATGTCTATGGCAGGGGGCGTGATGATCGCCACGCCCCCTCCCATAGACTTGTATTGACGGGGGCGGGCCGTGATGTCACGAGGGGCGGAGCCATGACGTAACGATGCTCCGGCCCCTGTATTGCCCGTCATTACGTGCAGAGCGATCTCGCTCTGCGCAGTAATGACAGCGGGGTGCTGCAGCAGCGATCCCCGGTGTCCCCAGCAGCGGGACCCCGGCGACCTGACATCTTATCCCCTATCCTTTGGATAGGGGATAAGATGTTTAGGGGCGGAGTACCCCTTTAAGGACTCAGCGTTTTTCCGTTTTTGCATTTTCATTTTTTCCTCATCACCTTCTAAAAATCATAACGCTTTCAATTTTGCACATAAAATTCCATATGATGGCTTATTTTTTGCGTAACCAATTCTACTTTGCAGTGACATTAGTCATTTTACCCAAAAATCCACGACGAAACGGAGAAAAAATTCATTGTGCAACAAAATTGAAGAAAAATTTTTATTTTGTAAATTTTGGGGGCTTCCGTTTCTACGCAGTGCATTTATCGGTAAAAATAACACCTTATCTTTATTCTGTAAGTCCATACGGTTAAAATGATACCCTACTTATATAGGTTGGATTTTGTCGTACTTCAGAAAAAAATCCTAACTACATGCAGGAAAATTTATATGTTAAAATTTCTCATCTTCTAACCCCTATAACTTTATTTTTCTGCGTACAGGCAGATATGAGGACTCTTTTTTTTTTTGCTCCGTGTTCTGAAGGTTTTATTGGTACCATTTTTGTATTGATCTGACTTTTTGATCGCTTTTTATTCCTTTTTTTCATGATATAAAAAGTGACCAAAAATACGCTATTTTGGACTTTGGAATTTTTTTGCGCGTACGCCATTGAACGTGCAATTTAATTAACAATATATTTTTATAGTACGGACATTTCCGCATGCGGTGATATCACATGTTTATTTTTATTTACACAGGTTTTTTTTATGGGAAAAGGGGGGTGATTCAAACTTTAAATTAGGGAAGGGGTTAAATGACCTTTGTTAACTTTTTTTTTCACTTTTTTTTTTGCAATGCTATAGCTCCCATAGGGACCTATAGCACTGCACACACTGTTCTTTTATGCTGATCCCTGCAAAGCCATAGCTTTGCATGGATCAGCGAGATAGGGGCTCGATTACTCAAGCCTGTAGCTCAGGCTTGGAGCAATCAAACCCAGATCGGACACCGCGGAGACAGGTAAGGAGACCTACGCTTGCGTCCTAGCTGATCGGAACGTCGCAATTTTATCGCGATATCCCGATCAGCCCGACTGAGCTGCCAGGAAGCGTTTACTTTCACTTTCAGACACGGCAGTCAAATTTGATTGCCTCGTCTGAAGGGTCAATAGCGCGCGGCACAACGATCGGTGCCGCGTTCTGTTAGCCCAGGGTCCCGGCTATGAATATCTGCCGGGACCAACCCGGTGTGATGTGGGGTGATGTGGCGACCCCGTTTTAAACACCGGGACCAGGCTCAGAGCGTACAGGTATGCCCCGAGTCCTTAAGAGGTTAATGGGCTGGAATGGGGGAAGAGTTAGATGCATATGGCTGACTCGGGGCCTTTGTCAAACCCCAGTTGCAGCACATGACAAACATGTCAAGGGACGACAGTAGACTGACCGAGGCTGACATCTTGACTACATCATCTAAGGGGTTAACCATACTATTTGTTTGGGTATTTACAGGCAGGTACAGGCACAACAGGGTAACAGTGAGGGCGCCAAGAAGTGTTGGGAACAAGCAGGTGCCTATTTAAGTCCTAATAATTTGTAAACAACAAAATGACAGTTTATTTGCTTGCAACATTACACTACAGTGAAGTGCATTGGTAGGATGAGGGATAGAACAGCATAAAAAGTGGCCCACAATTATGGCTGCAAAATAAGCAATGAGTGTCCCTTGTTTTAAGAAAAGCAACTTCTGCCCTGTGCATTTTTTATTCTCTTTTCTAACATTTCTTTAAAAAAAATCTTCTCTAAAGACAAACATAAAAAAAATAGAGTGTATGCCACAAGTCCACTAATCTCTAAGTTCAAGTTCAATGTTTTCCTGGAAAAATATAATATTTCATGTTATGGATACTAGTTGTAAGGGAATAGAATGTTGATCCAAGGATTTATTTAGATTTCGGTATTAGAGTCATGAAAAAACTTATTTTATATTATGGGGCAATTTGCATCTGCCTCATAGGGGTTTTTTTTTTTTTGGGGGGGGGGGGTTTGCCTTTCTCTAGATCAGTGGTCTTCAAACGGTGGCCCTCCAGATGTTGCAAAACTACAATTCCCAGCATGCCCGGACAGCCGTTGGCTGTCTCTAGATCAACACAGAAGGGTTTTAGATTGAACTTAATGGACTCTTTTTTTCAACCTTTTGAACTATGTAACAATGTAACTATGTAATCTACCTATTGTCTTTTGATTATGAGTTTTGCATTGGTTTATTGTAAATGAAAAGTATTATGAAGCTGTTGGACCTCAATATGAATTGCTTTACGGAAGGTAGCTAAAAAAAAAACTTAGATAAAGTCATCAATTACATTAGATAGCTGGACAACCTCTGACTCATATGTAAGCGTGTGACCAAATAGTCGATTCGAGACAAATTGTTGTAGTGTCCCGGTAAAACTGCTCTTAAAAAGTTGTCGGGTGGCGGAAAGTTTATTGGTTTTCGTAATGGAAATCTGTCACCAGCACCACCCGCACAGAAAAAGAAAAATATTTTTTTAAAAAACCTGTCTGTATCTGCTGCATATACTGGAGGTGAAGGACCTTTGGTGATGTCACATTCATGTGATCAGTATATGTGGGGTGAAGCTCAGCAGTGCAGGATGAAAGAGAATGTGGTGCAAGGACCTGTAATGATCATGTGATAGTAGTGGGAGTGGCAGATCTAGAGTTAAATGTTCCCTGCATATAATGAAGATCAGGATCATGAATATTTATAAAGGGGCATAGGACTAAACTTGGCAGGCAGAAGGCTGCACTAATGTACCCCCCCCCCCCCCCCCCCCCCCCCCCAATGCACTACAGCACTTCATTTACATACTTAGATTTTTGGACATAACTCAGGAAGGGAGTAATGTAGAAAAAACCAAGGTGAACAATGCTGGAATCAGCGTCATCCTTACTATTACCCTGTTCCAGCAGGTTTGTGTAGGTGACGCTGATGACAGATTCTCTTTAAGGCATAATATCTATATCTGGTACTCAAGAGTTCTGCAAACACGGTATACTTGTGCACATTGCACTTTGTTTATTGCAAACACTGAGGTCTTGCATAGTGTAAGGGGTTGATATTTCTTCCATATACTGTATATAGTTAACTGTGCTCTGGTCACATGCTGCTCCTAGCCGATCGATGCAGGGCAAGTCCTTAGTCCAAACAAGGGCCTAAATCTGTTACAACCAGTCTAGGCCTGTCTTTGGCCAGAGTAACATCTCCTAGACCTGCACATGTTGAGAGGTCCAGTCAGTGTGTTTTTTTCCTAACTAGAGGGAGAATTTCCTTTGACAGGGAGAATTTCATATTTGCATAAGGAAAGAATATGAACTTCTTTGAATTACACTGATCTTTTGTGGGCACGGTAGGTGGGCGAGTGCTGTCTGTCTTCCACCTCAGGAAGACTTCCCTGGATGTGTCTACATTTTGCGCCTTGCACCACACCGAACCAACCTGTGAAGATTCTCATTTAGCAGTCTCAGTCATTTTGGACAAAAAACTTTGGGACCAATGAATTTTAACATCTGTATATACATTTGCAGTAGTCATTACACTTTCACATTGCTAAGGAAGTAACTAAAGATTGCTCTATTCAGTAAAGCTGATAGAAAAGCACAAATTAAAGGGACAGTGATCAAATATTGATTCTTCTGAAAGCTGTAACCTACACAGCTGCATACAAGCAACTGTATTACATAGGATTTTCCCAAGGAGCTTAGTAAAGTTTACAAGTTGCTTCATCAAATCCTAGTGTCCTAGTTTAAAGGGGTGCTCCAGTGAATTAACCATTTGTAAAATCTACTGAGGGAAGGGCACAGTAAAAAAAAAAAAAAAAAAAATCTCTTACCGGACATTTGTAACAGAGTTCTATAATTCCGGCGGCAGCACGGTAGCGAGGAAAGTAAGAGGCTCCATTTTTATAAAGGGTTAATTCATAAGAGCACCCCTTTAAGTAAATAAAGCTTAGCCATTCTGAGATGAAAAGTTACCCAATTTTCTAATATATATATATATATATATATATATATATATATATTTTTTTTATCAATTCCGTATGGACTTCAAGACCTCTGCTTGTTGTCATACAATAGGAACTTTCATTATTTACATCCAGTGAATATAGTGTTGTCCTAGTCTTGAGTTGGACCAGTAGTTCTTAAGTTCTATGAGGGTGGTCTTAATAGTCCTAGAATTATGATAGCACTATTGGAGTCCTGTTAGGATTTACTATACTTTTAACTCCAAATTATATACACATATATATCATAGGGCTCAGCACCTATGACCTTCTACAATTTGAAACTTACACAGTGTATCCTTGCCATGTCCAGGTGACTGTATCCTATGGGAAATAATAACATAGTTTAATACATAATTCTTCATAACTAAAGATCATTGTAGGATAGTTAAATATGTTAGCTTACCTGTTAATGTTTTCTTTCCTGAGTTTTCATTATATATAAAATGGAGTTACAGGGTCATGTAACATACCAAGTCTTTGTATTGTTTTGTTCCTCAATTGCAAGTTCTCAAGGTGCTCTATAGTTCCTCAAAGGGAACCTTTCACATTTAATATGCAGTCCACAATGCAGGCAGCAAGTTATAGAGCAGGAGAATATAAGCGGGTTAACCCCTTAAGGACCCAGCCATTTTACACCTTAGGACCCGGCCATTTTTTGCACATCTGACCACTGTCACTTTAAACATTAATAACTCTGGAATGCTTTTAGTTATTATTCTGATTCCGAGACTGTTTTTTCGTGACATATTCTACTTTAACTTAGTGGTAACATTTTTTGGTAACTTGCTTCCTTTCTTGGTGAAAAATCCCAAAATTTGATGAAAAATTTGAAAATTTTGCATTTTTCTAACTTTGAAGCTCTCTGCTTGTAATGAAAATGGATATTCCAACTATAATTTTTTTTTATTCACATATACAATATGTCTACTTTATATTTGCATCATAAAATTGACGAGTTTTTACTTTTGGAAGACACCAGAGGGCTTCAAAGTTCAGCAGCAATTTTCCAATTTTTCACAAAATTTCCAAAATCTGAATTTTTCAGGGACCAGTTCAGGTTTGAAGTGAATTTGAAGGATCTTCATCTTAGAAATACCCCACAAATGACCCCATTATAAAAACTGCACCCCCCAAAGTATTCAAAATGACATTCAGTCAGCATTTTAACCCTTTAGGTGTTTCACAGGAATAGCAGCAAAGTGAAGGAGAAAATTCACAATCTTCATTTTTTACACTCCCATGTTCTTGTAGACCCAATTTTTGAATTTTTACAAGGAGTAAAAGGAGAAAATGTATATTTACATTTGTAGCCCAATTGCTCTCGAGTAAGCACATACCTCATATGTCTATGTAAAGTGTTCGGCGGGCGCAGTAGAGGGCTCAGAAGGGAAGGAGCGACAAGGGGATTTTGGAGCGTACGTTTTTCTGAAATGGTTTTTGGGGGGCATGTTGCATTTAGCAAGCCCCTATGGTGCCAGAACAGAAATAAAAGCCCACATGGCATACCATTTTGGAAACAAGACCCCTTGAGGAACGTAACAAGGAATACAGTGAGCCTTAATACCCCACAGGTGTTTCACGACTTTTGCATATGTAAAAAAATGTAAAAAAAATTTCAATAAAATGTGTGTTTCCCCCCAAATTTCACATTTTTGCAAGGGTTAATAGCAGAAAATACCCCCCAAAATTTGTAACCCCATCTCTTCTGAGTATGGAGGTACCCCATAAGTTGACCTGAAGCGCACTATGGGCGAACTACAATGCTCAGAAGAGAAGGAGTCATATTTGGCTTTTTGAGAGCAAATTTTGATCGGGGGCATATCGCATTTAGGAAGCGCCTATGGTGCCAGGACAGCAAAAAATACCCACATGCCATACCATTTTGGAAACTAGACCCCTTGAGGAATGTAACAAGGAATAAAGTGAGCCTTAATACCCCACAGGGGTTTCACAACTTTTGCATACGTAAAAAAAAAAATGTCACTATAATGTGTGTTTCCTCCCCAAATTTCACATTTTTGCAAGGGTTAATAGCAGAAAATATCCCCAAAATTTGTAACCCCATCTCTTCTGAGTATGGAGGTACCCCATAAGTTGACCTGAAGCACACTACGGGCGAACTACAATGCTCAGAAGAGAAGGAGTCATATTTGGAGTCATACTTTTTCAGAGCAAATTTTGCTCGGGGGGGCATGTCGCATTTAGGAAGCCCCTATGGTGCCAGGACAGCAAAATAACCCCCACATGGCATACCATTTTGGAAACTAGACCCCTTGAGGAACGTAACAAGGAGTACAGTGAGCATTTACCCCCCCACTGGTGTCTGTCAGATCTTTGGAACAGTGGGCTGTACAAAATTTTTAATTTGCGCAGCCCACTGTTCCAAAGATCTCTCAGACACCAGTGGGGTGTAAATTCTCACTGCACCCCTCATTACATTCCGTGAGGGGTGTAGTTTTCAAAATGGGGTCACATGTGGGGTTTTTTTTTTTTTGCGTTTGTCAAAACCGCTGTAACAATCAGCCACCCCTGTGCAAATCACCTCAAATGTACATGGTGCACTCTCCCTTCTGGGCCTTGTTGTGCGCCCCCAGAGCACTTTACGCCCACATATGGGGTATCTCCGTAGTCGGGAGAAATTGCATTACAAATTTGGGGGGGCTTTTTTCCCTTTTACCTCTTGTCAAAATGAAAAGTATAGGGCAACACCAGCATGTTAGTGTAAAAAATTTATTTTTTTACACTAACATGCTGGTGTAGACCCCAACTTCACCTTTTCATAAGGGGTGAAAGGAGAAAAAGCCCCCCAAAATTTGTTAGGCAATTTCTCCTGAGTACGGCGATACCCCATATGTGACCCTAAACTGTTGCCTTGAAATACGACAGGGCTCCAAAGTGAGAGCGCCATGCGCATTTGAGGCCTGAATTAGGGATTTGCATAGGGGTGGACATAGGGGTATTCTACACCAGTGATTCCCAAACAGGGTGCCTCAAGCTGTTGCAAAACTCCCAGCATGCTTGTACAGTCGATGGCTGTCCGGCAATACTGGAAGTTGTTGTTTTGCAACAACTGGAGGCTCCATTTTGAAAACAGTGGCGTACCAGACGTTTTTCATTTTTATTGGGATGGGGGCTGTGTAGGGGTATGTGTATATGTAGTGTTTTTTACTTTTTATTTTATTTAGTGTTAGTGTAGTGTAGTGTTTTTAGGGTACAGTCACACGGGCAGGGGGGGTTACAGCGATTTTCCCGCTGCGAGTTTGAGCTGCCGCGCAAAATTTGCTCCATCGCAAACTTGCAGCCTGATACTCACTGTAAGCCCCTGCCCATGTGAATGTACCCTGTACATTCACAGGGGGGGACCTCCAGCTGTTGCAAAACTACAATTCCCAGCATGCACAGTCTATCAGTGCATGCTGGTAGTTATAGTTTTGCAACAGCTGGAGGCACACGGGTTGGGAAACACTGAGTTAGGAAACAGACAATGTTTCCCAACCAGTGTGCCTCCTGTTGTTGCAAAACCACAACTCCCAAACATTCTCAGGCATGCTGGGAGTAGTAGTTCGGCAACATCTTTAGAGCCAGATGTTGCCGAACTACAACTCCCAGCATGCTTGGAGTTGTAGTTTGCAACATCTGGAGGACTACAGTTTGCAGACCACTAATACAGTGGTTCCCAATCTGTGCCCTTCCAGATATTGCAAAACTAAAACTCCCAGTATGCCAAAACTGTCCAGGCATGCTGGGAGTTGTAGTTCTGCAACATCTGAAGGGCCAGATGTTACAGAACTACAACTCCCAGCATGCCTGGACAGTAAGGGCATGCTGAGGATGTGTAGTTTTGCAACATCTGGAAGGGCACAGTGGTCTCCAAACTGTGGACCTCCAGATGTTGCAAAACTACAACTCCCAGCATGCCCAGATGCCAAGGGCTGTCTGGGCATGCTGGGAGTTGTAGTATACAGGGTCCCAATACAGCAATGCATGTCGCTTTACGGCGACGTGCATTGCTGTAAAGGGCCCGACCGCGGCTGAAGATCTACTCACCTGTCGCCGCCGCCGCCATCTTCCTCGCCGGGATCCGGGTCTTCAGGGACGAGGTAAGTACCGGGGCCGGTCCCCAGCACTCCTCCGTCCCCCGCCGCATCCTCCGGTCTTCCTCCCGTCCTCTCCGGACTTCAAAGGGCCGGGCAGGGCGGGAGGAAGTAACCGCCCCCCCCCCCCCCCCTGCGATTGGTCGGTTAACTAACCGACGGATTGCAGGGGATCGGAGGAGGTGGCAGGCTTGCCACCTCGCTCCTAGTCTTCAGCATGGTCCTGGCTGTCTGTGACAGCCGGGATCATGCGAAATTACCGGGCGGTCGGGTCCCAGAGACCCGATCAGCCGATATCGTCGCAGATCGCAAGGGCGATTTCCCTTGTGATTTGCGGCGATCGCCAACATGGGGGGCCTACATGGCCCCCCTCGGCGTTTGCCCTGGATCCCTGCTGAAGGATTTCAGCAGGGATCCGCTTCCGATCTCCGCCGGGTGAGTGGCGGAGACCAGGAAAAGACCATGACGTATGCATACGTCATGGGTCCTTAAGACCCAGGGTGTGATGACGTATGCATACGTCATGGGTCCTGAAGAGGTTAATATATAGGTTTGTGGGAAAAGTTCCATGAAAATGTTTCATTTAAGGGGTTATCCGAATAGAACAACAGAGCTAATTTCTTTCAAAAACAGCTCCACGTCTGTTCCCAGGTTGTGTGTAGTATTACAACTTGGCTCCATTCATTTCAATAGAACTGAGCTGCTGAACCACACCCAACCTGGAGACAGACAGGGAGTGGTTCTTGAAAGAAATTACTCTATTTTTCTATTCCTGGATAACCCCTTTAATTTATGTGAACCTCTGCTCATTCTGGTCTAAATAGTCAAGTGGGCGGCTCTCTTCATATGCACTCTTATACACAGATAGCTGGCAATCACAGAGTAGCATCACCTGACATACAGCTGTGCCCACATAATCATATTGGAACTGCCCACAGTGCTGGCACCTTGGCTTCAATAACAGCTATGCCCCATGTGGTACCCACTGATTGGAAGCAGAGCTCCCGTACTTGCAGGGAAGTGGAGGAGGCAGCTGATCTTGGGCTCCATGACCTCCTCCTACACAGGTCCCGGAAGCTCAGCTGGAAATGTTCAGCTTCCCCAGTCAGCGGCTGCCCTCCCTGTTGAGCTGCACATACCAAGCACCCTTTATTTCTTATTATTTAAAGAGTACCTGCCACCAAGTAAAGAGGGATTATGTTCTTCCTTATCTGTTCCACTCTTCATCCTGAGTCCCCCGCACTTTTTATTTTTTTTATTTTGCCAAATATTTCTAAAGTTATGCCTTTATAATGTCTGCTCACTGCCTGTGAGCTTTTTCTGCTGCAGGGGCTCGCTCCCGCCTGCATGATTGACAGGCAAGAAGCGAGAGATATGCAGAGCCGCGCTCATGTCCCGCCCCACCAGCACTTCCGGAGTTCGGACTTGTGCCAGAGTTCGGACTCGGCTGAACGCTACAGAAAAGAGACCCCTAGTGGACACTTTTCAAAGGTAAAAAACTGATGGAAAGATTGATTTTTTTTAATGAATGTATATGGCAAATAGGCATAACATTACATAAGGAATAACATAGCAAAAGTTTTACTTGATGACAGGTATTCTTTAACTCTGCACACTGCTAAACCTCTGTACACTGTTACATTGCTGCTTGTAGTATTAGTATATTAAACAGATGCAGTCTTCATTTACTGTCTGTAAATAGACTTACTACTCTAGACATTAAATTCATTAGCAATGAATATATTATAGTTTGTGGCAAGAACATCACTTCTTATCAATGCCTATAATGATACCTTTAAATTTTTCAATAACATATTCTCTGAAACAAAAAAATATATATATACCGTATTTATCGGCGTATAACACGCACTTTTTAGGCTAAAATTTTTTGCCTAAAGTCTGTGTGCGTGTTATACGCCGATACACCCCCAGGAAAGGCAGGGGGAGAGAGGCCGTCGCTGCCCGCTTCTCTCCCCCTGCCTTTCCTGGGGTCTAGAGCGCTGCTGTCGGCCCTTTTCACCCCCTGGTTATCGGCGCCGCTGCCCGTTCTGTCCCCCTGACTATCGGTGCCGGCGCCGATAGCCAGGGAGAGAGAAGCGGCGCCGACAGCCAGGGGGAGAGAAGGGGCAGCGGCACCCATTGCCGGCGCCGCTGCCCCGTTGCCTCCCCCCATCCCAGGTGGCATAATTACCTGAGTCGGGTCCGCGCTGCTCCAGGCCTCCGTCGTGCGTCCCCGGCGTCATTGCTATGCGCTGAACGGCGCGGCGCATGACGTCAGAGCGCCGCGCCGTTCAGCGCATAGCAATGACGCCGGGGACGCACGACGGAGGCCTGGAGCAGCGCGGACCCGACTCAGGTAATTATGCCACCGGGGATGGGGGGAGGCAACGGGGCAGGGGGAGAGAAGCGGGCAGCGACGGCCTCTCTCCCCCTGCCTTTCCTGGGGGTGTATCGGGGTATACACGCGCACACACGCACCCTCATTTTATCATGGATATTTGGGTAAAAAACTTTTTTTACCCAAATATCCTTGGTAAAATGAGGGTGCGTGTTATAGGCCGGTGCGTGGTATACCCCGATAAATACGGTATATATATAGTGAAGTGAAATTGAAATAGTAAACAATAATTTAGCAAATTTGGTGGTTTTCTTTTCTACGCCATTTACCTTGTGGTTGAGATAACATGTTGTTTTGATACTTTAGGCCAGCCTGATTACAGCAATACCAGATTTGTATAGTTTCCATTATGTTTTATTAATAAAAAAAAAATTATGAACTTTTTCGAATTTTTTTAAATGCCATTTTTTTAATTGCCATAAGCCCTCCGGCTACCTCTATAGTGGATCGCCCCCTCGCGATCACGCTGTGGGGGGGGCGTTCCACCCCACTAGCCCACCAGGGAGCATTCACATGTCCCTTTAGACACCGCTGTCAAAGCAATCTAAAGGGTTAATAGATCACCGCATGCTGGCTATTAGCGGCGGCCCACAGCTACTGAAATCAAACAGAGGCTGCAGAATATGGAGCAGGCACGAGTCGGGAGCCCCCACCATACAGACTGCTGAGCGCCTCTGTGCTTGTCAGGTCCGGCCCTGCTTGCCCGAAGCCGGGCTAAGGGCCGGAAAAATTCCCCTGCCCGGTGCCTGGAACTGCATGTCCCTGGCGTCGGGTGATAGGAATTACACATGCCTGTATGGGTTGCTTTCCCTTTGTATGAAGCAAGAGAAAATCGTATTCAGCTCACCATTGAAATTCGTTGCTCCTCTTGACAGGTGTTGTACGGATGGCCGTATCCTGGAGTTAAACAAAAGAGGACAAAAAAGGGGGTGTGCCTCCAGCTCTTTCCAATGGATTCTACATCGTGAGCAATAAAATAATAAACTTTAATTGGTCTGCATTAAAAGAAATCACGCAAAACAGCATGATAGACACAGGTAAAAACAAAGTACAGTGAAATGCCAATTTCTATTACCTATGTCTGCCACACTGTTTTCCGTGATTTTTTTATGCAGACCTATTAAAGTTATGATTTTATTGCTCACGATGTAGAACCTATTGGAAAGAGCTGGAGGCACCCCCATTTTTTGCCCTCTTTAGTTTTCATTTGTATACATTTTATTTGCTGGACTCAAAAGTGTGGTCTTCTGCACTACTGAGTCTAGCAAATGAAACATATACAAGCAGGAAGCAGCTAATCAGCCAGTGACCACATTTGGGCCATTGAAGTGAATGGGTCCTGCTGCAGTGCATCACAGTAAATGTCAGCCACCCTGTATTGCTGTGGGATGTCCCGGTACAGGATATGCATCCCACAATCCTATCAGCTTGAGTCCCTGCATGTCCCCAGGGCTCACCTGTAGTGCACCCCCATAATATAATTAGTTGTACATGTACATGAACGTAAAGGACCTTTGATATGGTCAACATGGTTGTTAGTCACATGATAATGGTTTTCACATGTTAAAGTCACATGTTTTGTAACCCACAGAGCACCAATTGACCAGATGACCAGCAGCTAGCCTATGGGCTCTTTGCTCTGCCCCTCTTTATAAGAGAAGGTGGTACTACCATCGCTCTCTTAGATCCTGAGGTCAAGTCCAGTCCAGTCCAGACGTCTCAGAGCTAGTGGCCAGCACATCTGGAGGCCTCAAGTCTAAATTGCAGCCACAAGTCAGTAAGTCAAGTCATCTCTGTCTGCTGTCACTATCTTCAGTCAAGTCTATTATAGTCAGCGTGGCTGCGCTAAAGTCTGTCAAGTCACTGCAAGTCCCAGCAATCTGCGAGGTCCCCTGTGTTACTGGTCATCTCTCTGGGATCCTGGCCTAGCTGTAAAGGCTGTACCATCTGTCTACCTCAGTAAAGCTACCGTTAACACTGACCTGGCCTTGGAATCTTATTTTCATTGCCTAACTAGTACTAGCGGTGCTACCGTTCGGGTGGTTCTCGGTTAAAACCACGACCTGGCGTCACGAACATTTAGGGGTTAACACCATCTGCCTCTGGGCTACAACATCTGCCCCATTTACCTCTCATTGCACCGCTGTGGCTCACCACAGCTGTATATATCATAAATGCAGTGACCTTATGCTGAGTTCACACATATCTTTTTTTGGTCAGTATTTTGCTCTGTACTTTTAACTAAATCCAGGAGTGAAACTGACATAGGGAAACTATAATGGAACAATTTGTACTTTTTTCTGTGTCAGATCCACTCCTGGTATTGGTTACAAATACTACACAAAATATAGAAAAAAGTAGAAAAAGGCCAGCACGGCTGAATGAAATCTTCAAAACTTTATTCACGAATCCTCGTTAAAAACCTTAATGGTGGCAGAAAGACACGGACATATACAAAAGTAGAAATATTGCACATGGAAAAACAGTCCCAAACAAGGCTGACGTGTTTCAGGTTGCTATACCCTTACTCATAGCTTGCCAATACTCAAATGAGAATGCCTTATATACTGCAAGGCCATCCCTTCCATTAGGAAGGGGAGGGACATCTTATGTCAGTGTGCAATCCAACACAAGTAAAACCAGGAAAATACATGTATCATTAAAAAACTCACATATAAAATCCAATAGGACTATATAACAGCTATGAGAAACAAAACAAATGATGGACTTTTTAGTAATGTAGTATTAAGTCCGTCTTGTTATTCAGGCCATGCGGATATGTACAATTCAACAAGTAAATCCACATAATCTCTCTATTATGAAGAATGCGTATAAGATCACCTCCTCTTTTACTTCTTTTGATTTTTTCAATGCCATAAAAACGCAAGGACGATATGTCTGAATTATGTTTAAGAAAAAAATGTTTTGAGACATTAGACATGCTAGGTATCAAAGGACCTGCAGAATGCCTGATATGCTCCTGCATTCTCTTTTTTAAGGTGCGTTTAGTGCTACCTACATAATCCATTTTGCAAGTAGTGCAGGTGACTCTATATATTATGAAGGTACTATCACAGTTAATAAACTCGCGAATCATATGGATTTTACCATCTATTGTACCTTCTATTTTATTGCCCTTTGTTGCATAGGGGCACACCACACACCTTGCGTTACCGCACTTATGGAAACCTTTAATTTTCAGCCAGGTTGACTGCTCCTCCTCTACACAAACCATACTAGGAACAAGCAGGCTCGATAGAGTTGGAGCACGTCGGGCAGAAAACCGGATCCCTGGTTTGTCTGCTGTCACTATCTTCAGTCAAGTCTATTATAGTCAGTGTGGCTGCGCTAAAGTCTGTCAAGTCACTGCAAGTCCCAGCAATCTGCAAGGTCCCCTGTGTTACTGGTCATCTCTCTGGGATCCTGGCCTAGCTGTAAAGGCTGTACCATCTGTCTACCTCAGTAAAGCTACCGTTAACACTGACCTGGCCTTGGAATCTTATTTTCATTGCCTAACAAGTACTAGCGGTGCTACCGTTCGGGTGGTTCTCGGTTAAAACCACGACCTGGCGTCACGAACATTTAGGGGTTAACACCATCTGCCTCTGGGCTACAACATCTGCCCCATCTACCTCTCATTGCACCGCTGTGGCTCACCACAGCTGTATATATCATAAATGCAGTGACCTTATGCTGAGTTCACACATAACTTTTTTTGGTCAGTATTTTGCTCTGTACTTTTAACTAAATCCAGGAGTGAAACTGACATAGGGAAACTATAATGGAACAATTTGCACTTTTTTCTGTGTCAGTTCCACTCCTGGTATTGGTTACAAATACTACACAAAATATGTGTGAACCAAACCATATTTTGACTTTCACTACAGAATACAAGCTTAGGCAGCAGCTTACATCGCTCTGGAGAGAGGTGGTCCTATATTTTTTTGGGAGGGGGAGTTAAACATTAAATACATTTTAACAGCATTTTTAATGACAAATTCAGGTCAGGTTTCACTCATCATCACTTGTCTATATTGCACAGAGGCCTGTACAATCCTGTTAAATGACAAGGAGATTCCAGACTGAAAGAATTTTCCATTTATTATGTACAGTTCGTATTTGCTCCAGGCTCATTTTATTAAACGGACTATATGGTTCAGCTATCATCCTTCCCTACTTACCAGAGTGTTGGGATATCGAAGAACAATAGGCTGAACAGGCACCAGGGGAAGAAATGCACCTAGAATGTAAAAAAAACTGTAAATTGGGAGCATGTATTGCCAACATGTCATAGCACTAACATTGTAACCATTGTCCTCTTTATAGTAATATTTATTTTGCTTGTGAGTAATTCCACAGAGAAGCAAGATGACACATGTATTTACAAGCATAGTTTACTGTAACAAGACTATATAACATGTGCCTGAAGGTCCAACATTCCTCTGCTCAAATAATATTCAACTATAAACCCCATGGGACCATGCAGCTATCATAACATTTAGGGAGGAGACACATCCTGGAGAGATGAACGCAATTCAAGAATAACAGCAGAAGTATTGTGAAGAAACAGGTACAAAACATCTCAGGGCTGTGGAAATGAAAAAAAAACTACTTGTCCAAGGGACTAAAACGGAGCACAATCTACTTGTCCCTCATGACAATCCACCCGTCCTGGTACAAAAAATAATTTCAACCAACGTCCCCTCATCAGGTAGGTAGGCAGGTAGGGCTCCCCCAGTAGGTAAATAATGCCTCAGATAGATATGTCCCCCCAATTGGTAGGAAGGTAGGGCTCCCACAGTAGGTAGGAAAAGCCTCAGATAGATATGTCACCCATCAGGTAGGCAGGAAGGGCTTCTTCAGTAGATACACAGGGCCCCAGATAGATAGGTCTCAGATCAGGCATTGGCGGAAATCATTTCCACAACCCTGTTAATGCTTAATGCGTGGTGTGAACGCTATAGGGTAAAATGACTTATGTTCAATACAGTGGTATGCTAGTATATGTAACATATAAAACCACCCCGCTCTGACGTGTGGATGGTATGCCTGTGGGGGATGTGTGCATGAGGGGGACACGTGCATGGTATGCCTGTGGGGGACACGTGCATGGTATGCTTGTGGGGGGACGCGTGCATGGTATACCTGTGGGGGGACACGTGCATGGTATGCCTGTGGGGGGACACATGTATGGTATGCCTGTGGGGGACACGTGCATGGTATGCCTGTGGGGGACACGTGCATGGTATGCCTGTGGGGGACACGTGCATGGTATGCTTGTGGGGGGCGTCTGCATGGTATGCCTGTGGGGGACACATGCATGGTATACCTGTGGGGGACACGTGCATGGTATGCCTGTGGGGGACACTTGCATGGTATGCCTATGGGGGAAGCATGTATGGTATGCCTGTGGGGGACGCATGTATGGTATGACTGTGGGGGACACGTACATGGTATGCCTGTGGGGGACACGTGCATGGTATGCCCGTGGGGGACACGTGCATGGTATGCCCGTGGGGGACACGTGCATGGAATGCTTGTAGGGGACATGTGCATGGTATGCCTGTGGGGGACACGTGCATGGTATGCTTGTAGGGGGCGTGTGCATGGTATGCCTGTGGGGGACACGTGCATGGTATGCCTGTGGGGGACACGTGCATAGTATGCTTGTGGGGGACACGTGCATGGTATGCTTGTGGGGGGCACGTGCATGGTATGCCTGTGGGGGGATGCGTGCATGGTATGCCTGTGAGGGACATGTGCATGGTATGCCTGTGGGGGACATGTGCATGGTATGCTTGTAGGGGGCGTCTGCATGGTATGCCTGTGGGGGACACGTGCATGGTATGCCTGTGGGGGACACGTGCATAGTATGCTTGTGGGGGACACGTGCATGGTATGCTTGTGGGGGGCACGTGCATGGTATGCCTGTGGGGGGAGGCGTGCATGGTATGCCTGTGGGGGACATGTGCATGGTATGCCCCCACAATCTACTTGTCCCTCATGACAATCCACCCGTCCTGGTACAAAAAATAATTTCAACCAACGTCCCCTCATCAGGTAGGTAGGCAAGTAGGGCTCCCCCAGTAGGTAAATAATGCCTCAGATAGATATGTCCCCCCAATTGGTAGGAAGGTAGGGCTCCCACAGTAGGTAGGAAAAGCCTCAGATAGATATGTCACCCATCAGGTAGGCAGGAAGGGCTTCTTCAGTAGATACACAGGGCCCCAGATAGATAGGTCTCAGATCAGGCATTGGCGGAAATCATTTCCACAACCCTGTTAATGCTTAATGCGTGGTGTGAACGCTATAGGGTAAAATGACTTATGTTCAATACAGTGGTATGCTTGTATATGTAACATATAAAACCACCCCGCTCTGACGTGTGGATGGTATGCCTGTGGGGGATGTGTGCATGAGGGGGACACGTGCATGGTATGCCTGTGGGGGACACGTGCATGGTATGCTTGTGGGGGGACGCGTGCATGGTATACCTGTGGGGGGACACGTGCATGGTATGCCTGTGGGGGGACACATGTATGGTATGCCTGTGGGGGACACGTGCATGGTATGCCTGTGGGGGACACGTGCATGGTATGCCTGTGGGGGACACGTGCATGGTATGCCTGTGGGGGACACGTGCATGGTATGCTTGTGGGGGGCGTCTGCATGGTATGCCTGTGGGGGACACATGCATGGTATACCTGTGGGGGACACGTGCATGGTATGCCTGTGGGGGACACTTGCATGGTATGCCTATGGGGGAAGCATGTATGGTATGCCTGTGGGGGACGCATGTATGGTATGACTGTGGGGGACACGTGCATGGTATGCCTGTGGGGGACACGTGCATGGTATGCCCGTGGGGGACACGTGCATGGTATGCCCGTGGGGGACACGTGCATGGTATGCCCGTGGGGGACATGTGCATGGTATGCCTGTGGGGGACACGTGCATGGTATGCTTGTAGGGGGCGTGTGCATGGTATGCCTGTGGGGGACACGTGCATGGTATGCCTGTGGGGGACACGTGCATAGTATGCTTGTGGGGGACACGTGCATGGTATGCTTGTGGGGGGCACGTGCATGGTATGCCTGTGGGGGGATGCGTGCATGGTATGCCTGTGAGGGACATGTGCATGGTATGCCTGTGGGGGACATGTGCATGGTATGCTTGTAGGGGGCGTCTGCATGGTATGCCTGTGGGGGACACGTGCATGGTATGCCTGTGGGGGACACGTGCATAGTATGCTTGTGGGGGACACGTGCATGGTATGCTTGTGGGGGGCACGTGCATGGTATGCCTGTGGGGGGAGGCGTGCATGGTATGCCTGTGGGGGACATGTGCATGGTATGCCTGTGGGGGACAAGTGCATGGTATGCTTGTGGGGGACACGTGCATGGTATGCTTGTGGGGGACACGTGCATGGTATGCATCTGGGGGGATGCGTGCATGGTATGCCTGTGGGGGACATGTGCATGGTATGCCTGTGGGGGACACGTGCATGGTATGCTTGTGGGGGACACGTGCATGGTATGCCTGTGGGGGACATATGCATGGTATGCTTGTGGGGGACACGTGCATGGTATGCTTGTGGGGGACGCGTGCATGGTATGCTTGTGGGGGACACGTGCATGGTATGCCTGTGGGTGGCACGTGCATGGTATGCTTGTAGGGGGCATGTGCATGGTATGCTTGTGGGGCATGTGTGCATGGTATGCCTGGGGGGATGTGTACATAGTTTACTTATGGGGAAACGTGTAGGACAGCCCAGTGAGGGAACAAAATATGTGCGGGCTGCCAAGTGCAGCCATAGCAAGAACAGCTGTTAACCCCCGTACTCAGCCCCTGACTGCCCACTGCTTCCGGCAGGCATAACAGACACCGCCGCAAAGAGAGGGTGAAGGTGCTGCCGGGCAGGAGAGGACGTGCCTAGTGCAGCAACATGGAGCACTACAACGGGTACTCCAGAGCACCTTGGTCCTGGTTGAGGTGCACGTGAATTCTTAAGGCATTTAGCCCTGCTTGTCTGTGGGGTGACGAGCGATACAATTTCCACATCCCTGTATCTATATCACAGTTGAACGTTCATTTGTTCCCTCTGGGAAGGAGAGGGGTAAGCCACAGCCAGACAGCTCTGGCACCAGCTTATCTCTCCCAGAACAAAAGAGTCTTCTCTCCACTGACATCTACTGGTGGAGAGTTAAGAGGCTGCCCTACACCTTATGAAGTTGGCCAGCAGTGGTTTCACCAACTTTATTATAAGGTGTATGGGCACCTCAATAGAAGGCTGGTAAAATGTCAAGGATTGTGAAAAACAGAGTCTTAATGAATGTTGTCAAACTGGATAAAAACTTATGACTTCAACTCTATCATGTAAAAGCTTAAAGGGAACCTGTCTAAAGCTTCATATTGTCCGAACCACATGAAACTTAAAATAGGCCTGGGTTCCTTTATTTCAACACGCTATGATTAACACATTTTTCAGAGTCAGTTTAAAGTTGTGTATGGAAGAGAACAAAGGTCAAGGAGACAGCTCTCTGACAGCATCTCCCTACCCCACTGGGCTCTGTCGACAGGTCTCATAAAGGACATCTGTAGTGCAATATAACTTATCCCCTACCCAAAGGATAGGGGATAAGTTATAGATCGCGGGGGGTCCGAGCGCTGGGGCCCCTCGCGATCTCCTGGACGGGGCCGCGGCAATATGCTGGAAAGGGGGTGTTCTGTCCCCGCATGATGCGGCAGCCTACACCCCCCCCCCTCCATGTACCCCATAGAGATACATGGAGGGGGAGTGTCTGCTGGGGACGAAATTGCACTTCCTGCAGACTGCTGCGGCCCCGTCCAGGAGATTGCGGGGAGCCCCAGTGCTCGGACCCCCCCAAGATCTATAAGTTATATTGCACTACAGATGTGCTTTAATATCTGTGTGTATGGGGCTGTCAAGCAAACCATGTAGAGTAGATAGAAGCCAGTGGGATGCCACCTTTTTTACTTTTTGCTCCATTCCCAATATGATTTTTCAGAAGCTCTGTAGAATTTCACAGTAAATCATAGCCGGGTGTAATAAGGGAGCCTGGGTCATGCTGTCTGTGGTTTGGGGAGCTTAAAGGGGTACTCCACCCCTAGAGATCTCATCCCCTAACCATAGGATAGGGGATAAGATGTCTGATCGTGGGGGTCCAGCCACTGGGGACCCCCACGATCTCGGCTGCGGCACCCCAGACATCCAGTGCATGGAGCAAAGTTCGCTCCATGCCGGATGACTGGCGATGAGGGGCAGAGGCTCGTGATGTCACGACCACGCCCCGCTCATGATGTAACAGCCACGCCTCCTCATTGCAAGTCTATGGGAGGGGGCGTGACATCCATTACACCCCCTCCAATAAACTTGCATTGAGGGGGCGTGGCCGTGACATCATGAGTGGGGCATGGCCGTGATGTCACGAGCCTCCAGCGCTGCATCCGACGCTCTAAATGAACGCTGGGTGCAGCAGGGATAGGAGATTAGATGCCTAGGAGCAGAGTACCCCTTTAAAGCTTCTGACGGGTTTTATTTAATCATTATTAAAGAAGAATACCCAGAGATAAGATTATAATATCTTACCTGGTTTAAAGGAGATCAAACAGGAACGATTTGTACATGTTCCTTCAGGAAATATTAAAACCTATAAAGTAAAAGAGATTTTGGCAAATGTGAAAATACAGATATTGATCATCGTGATTTTTGACTTAAAGAAACTGGTATTTTGCATATATTTGTGGTGTCCCGATACTGT
This sequence comes from Hyla sarda, assembly GCF_029499605.1. Lineage (NCBI taxonomy): Eukaryota > Metazoa > Chordata > Amphibia > Anura > Hylidae > Hyla > Hyla sarda. Next base: position 203,908,514 of record NC_079194.1, on the reverse strand, counting down.
ATTCCATTCCGTACCTTGTATGGTGGTCCCCAGAGTCAGAGTTACTATGTTCAGGTAGTGTCCCCCAGGTGTAAAGGTGATTGACAGAAGTATTGGACCAATTAGCTCTAGTCCAGCCCCTGCCCATATAAGGGAGCTGTAGCCAATTATGGCTCTCTTGGGTTGCTGCTCTTGTGGATGCCGGACTAGCAGGACGGATCTGCACAACTTTCAAAGGCAAGCTTGGCCAGAAAACCTACTGGCCTCAGTCTAAACTAAACCGTGAGTTCTAAACTAATCCCCACTAAAGCTAGTGTGACTACTAGACCGCAACTAAATCTCCTAAATCCAGTGGAACAGCGCATATCAGTCTAAGGACTCTAAATTGCTTAAGGTCCCAACCACTGTCAATCCCTAAGAGACTTTGCATGTATAGAGACTGTTCCGGTTATGAAGCTTGCATAAAATCTTCAGTAAAGTTCCAACTGTTTTCAGCAAACTCTCCGATTGTGGACATTCAATTATTCTATACCTCCCTATCGCTCTTGGGAAGGGTGGTGGTAGGACAAGCATTACAGAGGAGCCCTCACCCTGGCGTCAAATAGAAAGGGTTAACCAGACACCCTTTAGTCACCGCACAGCTACACCCCATATACCCTACTCCCCCAGGCTATCACATATTTATGGGATATCATTGGGTATTTCAGAAATGTCTGATAGATGCTGGTTACACCTCCAATGGAACCCCCATTCTCCACATAGATGTGAATATAGCATAGGGGTTTGGTCTGTTTTTCCTCACACTAGTTAGCCTTTAAAAGAAGTGAAGTGCACATAACTATAACACGCAACTGATTTTGCTTCCCACTGATTTCAATAGGTAGGAAAAAATGCAGCAGTAAATAAGACTGCAAAATGCGGCACGTGTGACCCTACCATAAGGGTTTATATACACGTACAGTATCCTGCATATATTTTGAATCTGAAGATTTGAAGCCGTGTTCAGTTAATTCATTTACATAGAATTCTGCAGCATAACATCTGCAGCTTCATATCCTGCACATCAGGTTACATTCCCTTTGTCTAAAGGGTTATTTATTACATTTACAACACTATCTAGTAGGCACTGTCAGTAGAAGAATTAGGGGCCATAAATTAGATCAGCGTGGCAATCCTTAGCTTTGACCTGAGCCCTCAAGATCTTGTACCATACAACCTCCTTCCAAAACTCAACACTATACAGAGTTAGCTCCTAGGGTTTCTACCAGGCCCCTCTATTACCTGTAAGGTCACATCCTAGACCCAGTCTCACAAGAACCCATTACAATTTAAATTCCTAGGCCTTACTAACAGAATAAGGGTACCAGTCTCCTACAAAACTTGTTTAACCCCCCCCCCCCCCTCCGCCTCCTACCCAGAACTGGCATGTCTTGCAGCTCTAACCAAACACAAAATACTCTCCCCATGGTTTAAAGGGGTATTCCGGCCAAACACATCTTATCCCCCATCTACAGGATAGGGGATAAGATGTCTGATCGCGGGGCCCGCCGCTGGGACCCCCGTCATCTCCGTGCAGCACCCGCATTCTATGCAGGGCTGCGTCTCCAGTCTTGGAAACTTCTTTGTTTCCGGGACTGGAGACGTAACATCACGCCATGCCACCTCGTGACATCACACCATGCCCCCTCCATTCATGTCTATGGGAGGGGGCGTGATGGCCATCATGCCCCCTACCATAGACATGAATGGAGGGGGCATCATGTCACGAAGGGACGTGGCATGACGTCACGTCTCCAGTCCCGGAAACAAAGAGGCTTCCTCCAGCCATCCTCCAACAGTACCCAGACTGGGCCATCTATTCCCACTGCCCAGCAAGCTAACACTTTACACTATAACTACTGCTAAACACTATAAGCCCCAGACCACTAATGACTGTTAGCTTGCCACCTACACGGGACATATATGACAAATTCACATCTTGGCAGAGCAGCCCTACACAAGCATCAGCTTGCCCTCTTAGTGGTGACCTCCTCCTAAGCTCTGCACAAGCCTCAGCATCATATTTTCTAACCTTCAATCGACCACCTCCTAGACACCTCTCTACCTCCCTACAGAAGGACCAACTAGCTGCTACCTGACACTACAGTGCACCTTTGTGGGAGTTCAGTGACCACCAAAGTGTCGTTGAACAAGGTACGGTGGGAATGTACAAACATGTCTGTCTCAGTTACAAGACAAAAATTTCAAACCTGGGGCCATTCGCCTCCTGATGTTGCTCTCTTTGTTATCTCATTTATTGTATTTCGCCGAGAATCAGGATCAACTCGGGATACTACTACAGGCTGTAGGGCACGGAGAATACCTGCAAAAAATAATACTATAAAATATGTCTGCCACTCGAAGATCAAATCATCATATACCAAAGATACTGCTAAACAAACATATAAACATTCACAACATGCCCAGCTGTACACATACAGTACAATTCAGGGACTGTTGGGAACCACAATATAGCAGTATGCATAGGCCTTTAAAGATGAGTATAAGAAAAGGGAATGCTTTTTTTTGTTTTAGAAACAGCGCCACTCTATCATTTGACTTGGTCTGAGCTGTAATACAAAACTCAAACCACAGTCAAGAGTGGCAGCATTTTCGTAGAAAAGTAAACCCTTTTTTTCTAATTGAAGAAAATTCAGTTAACTTAAATAACTGATAAATAAAACATGCAAAAGAAAAGAGCAAAGAGTCACTTACTGCCAAATATAGGCACTGAAACATTTTCTACTCTGGATACTGTTGACGGCATCCCCGATGCGATAACTGCAATGCCATCAAAGAAGGAAGAGTGTGGAGCTACAACACATATTGGTGCTTCCAAGCAGCTTGCAGGTTTTCCAATGACCCTGACATGAAATCCCATAGAAAAGTAAAGTAGGCGTCCAAGGTAGCTAAGAAAATGTTTTGCAATACTCCTGAAAGAGATTTTATAAAAAATCATTTTAATTCTCTCATAATATAATACTGTCATTAAAACATTTCATAGAGATACGTGAGAAGTTTTGCTCGGTCAGGGTCTGGTTGCTAAAACCCCACTGATCTGTAGAAGTCCCTCTCAGTGTATACTATATATTTTTACTTTTAGATTTGTAAATTACTTCTATTAAAAAATCTTAATCCTTCCAATAATTATCAGCTGCTGAAGTTGAGTTGTTCTTTTCTGTCTGGCAACAGTGCTCTCTGCTGACATCTCAGCTTGTCTCGGGAACTGCACAGAGTAGAAGTGGTTTACTATGGGTATTTGCTTCTACTCTGGACAGTTCCCGAGACACGTGTCATCAGAGAGCACTTAGGCTGCTTTCACACTATAAAAATACCTCCATTATAAACGCCCGTCATAAAAATCTTGAAAAACGTCCGTTAAATGGCCGTTAGAAAATCCCATTATAGTCTATGGGATTTTTCTAATAGCCGTTTTAACCCGTTATCGCCCGTTATTAATAACAGCCGTTATTTTGTGACGGGCGATAATAACTTGAGAATTAGTGTATGCACAATTTCTCCCCATTCAGACTATAATGGGATTTTCTAACAGCCGTTTAATGGACAATATTCAAGATTTTTATGATGGATGTTTATAACAGAAGTATTTTTATAGTGTGAAAGCAGCCTTAGACAGAAAAGGACAACTCAACTTCAGCAGCTCATAAGTACTGAAAGGACTGAAAGATTTTTTTAATAGAAGTAATTTACAAATCTGAATAGATTGGAGAGGCTCTTACCACACTGGTTACCTGCGACCTGAGCTACCCAAATAACACCTATACCTACGATGTCAAACAATAAATACAATAGTAAAGAAATTGGGGCTCAAGATCAATGAATAATCAACAATATGGTAACAATATAAATAGTGGTGTACAGGGCCCTTGTAGGCCAGCTGTACCACAGATGTCTGTATAAAAGCAGCAGTAAGCTGGAGCAGCAGTGAGCAAAATTCAGTGGACACAGAATGCAATACCGGAGTAAGCAAATAGAGTACACTACCGGTAAGCGTTGGTCTCAATGAGGTCCAGGCTCCCTGGGCGGGGAGCGTGCCGCTAGAGACTCAGGTATGCTGTGGCAGTAGTGGGCTCACTCGGGGAGGACTGCAGCGCTTCTTTTGTGGATGTTTGGATGGACAGGCAGCGTCCTCTTGGCAGGGTAATGTGCACCTGTCCAATATGAAACAGTTGTGGTAAAGGGTAGAAGCGCTGTATCCTAAGAAAAGGAACTTGGTATTGTGGTACTTGTGGTTATGGCTGTGGCTGGACAGGTTTCAGGTCCCCAATAAGACCTTTCCTCAGCAGCTAGACATGATAATGAAATGGTCATTTCTTAAAGTAAATATAGTTATAACTCCTCCCTTTTTTGTGGGGGGGGGCGTCGCATTCAATTAGTAGAAAAAATGTGGAAAATGTGGTTTTGGTTTGAGAATCTGTATGAATAGAATTGAGGGTATTTGTTGGAGAGTGAATGTTTCAAGTGAATATAGAATATTATAAAGAACACATAGAGCTGATAAAGTGGAATAAATGTAGAGCGAAAATGTGGAAAAACTGAAATGAGAAAAAGACAATATGTCTATTGCATATATAGACAAATATGTGACTGTGAGGATATTATAAATGTATGCTAAAATATGGTTGTGATTGAAAATTGTGTAATTGTATACCAATATATAAGTGAAATTTAAAATTAATATAAAAAATATATAAATATATAAAATTTATTCTGTTTGTAATATACAGTGAGGGTAATCATACCCAGTGGATACATAATTAGATGTGTGTAGTGTAGCTGCCCAAAGCTACTCATAGCATGAAGTGGGATTGAGTTAAAGTGGGGGAGGGGTCCCGATCAAGAACAAGTCGGAATGCTGATAAGTCAGGCTGTTCATATCAGCACTCCGACTTGTTCTTGATCGGGACCCTTCCCCGACTTCAACCCGATCCCACTTCACGCTATGAGTAGCTTTGGGCAACTACACTACACACATCTAGTTATGAATCCACTGGGTATGATTACCCTCACTGTATATTACACACGAACCTAATAAATTTTATATATTTATATACAGTGGTCCCTCAACATACGATGGTAATTCGTTCCAAATGAACCATCATTTGTTGAAACCATCATATGTTGAGGGATCTGTGCAATGAAAAGAATAGGAAGTTATACTGACCTGTCCCCGCCGCTCCAGACCATCACCGCTGCTCTGGATGTCGCCCTCCATCGCTGTCGCTGCGTTCCCGGGGTCTCACCGCCGCTCCGGACTGTCTCTGCTGCGTGGGATCATCGCTCTTCATCGCCGTCATCACGTCACTGCGCACACCGCTCCTATTGGATGACGGGACGGCGTGCGCGGCGACATGATGACGACAAAGGAGAGCGACGGCGATGCAGGGGATCCCGAAGCGCCGGGGACAGGTGAGTGATCGTCACCGGACCACAACCACGGGGCAAGTTAAATGGCTATCCGGCAGCAGCTGAAGTAGTCAGCGCTGCCGGATAGCAGTTTATGCGATGGTCCCGACATACAAAAGCATCGTATGTTGATGCTGCCTTCAACATCCGACGGCCTCTGAGAGGCCATCGTATTTTGAAATTATCATATGTCGGGGCCATCGTAGGTCGGGGGGGGGGTCACTGTATTTTTCTATTTTTTTATATTTATTTTTTGTTCCACTTATATATTTGTATGCAATTACATCATTTTGATTCACAACTATATTTTAGCATACATTTATAATATTTTCACAGTCAAATATTGAATGCGACGCCCCCCCCCCCCACACACACACAAAAAGGGAGGAGTTATAACTATATATACTTTAAGAAATCACCTTTTCATTATCATGTCTAGCTGACGAGGAAAGGTCCTATGGGGGACCTGAAACACGTCCAGCTACAGCAATAACCACAAGTACCACAATGCCAAGTTCCTTTTCTTAGGATACAGCGCTTCTAACCTTTACCACAACTGTTTTATATTGGACAGGTGCGTATTACCCTGCCACGAGGACGCTGCCTGTCCATCCAAGCATCCACAAAAGAAACGCTGAGGTCCACCCCGAGTGAGCCCACTACTGCCGTAGCATACCTGAGATGGCTGAGTCTCTAGCAGCAGACTCCCTGCCCAGGGAGCCTGGACCTCATGGAGACCAGCGCTTACCAGTAATGTACTCTATTTGACTATTTGCTTACCCCGGTATTGCATTCTGTGTCCACCGAATTTCGCTCACTGCTGCTACAGCTCACTGCTGCTCCACTGTGAGATGGCCGAGTCTCCTGCAGCAGGCTCCTTGCCATGGGAACCAGGATTGACACACGCACCAGTTAGGGGTCATTACAGACTTCTTTGACATTGTTATAAACTATCACAAGCCGGATATACTTTCGGCACTAACAGTACTGTTATCATATACATCTAAAGGAAAAGTTTACTTCTCACCTGGATTACAGTATACTTAGAACAGTTATCCAATACTCTCGGATCAGTATTTATCTGAACATTTCTTCACATATCCAGGCTACCTACATTTTATTATGGTTATTTCTTATCAATTGTATATTTAATATGTCATTTTCTTAATTATACCGATTTTTTTATAAGTTACATATTCATTGCTTTTACACACACAACATCTGTGGTCCATCTGACCTACAAGGGCCCTGTAGGTCGCACACCACTATTTATATTTTTACCATATTGTTGATTATTCATTAAATAAATACATTTATCCAGTATTCATTGACCTTGAGCCCCATGTCACGATGCCGGCTGGCAGGAGGTGGATCCTCTGTGCCAGAGAGGGATTGGCGTGGACCGTGCTAGTGGACCGGTTCTAAGTCACTACTGGTATTCACCAGAGCCCGCCGCAAAGCGGGATGGTCTTGCTGCGGCGGTAGTGACCAGGTCGTATCCACTAGCAACGGCTCAACCTCTCTGACTGCTGAAGATAGGCGCGGTACAAGGGAGTAGACAGAAGCAAGGTCGGACGTAGCAGAAGGTCGGGGCAGGCAGCAAGGATCGTAGTCAGGGGCAACGGCAGGAGGTCTGGAACACAGGCTAGGAACACACAAGGGAACGCTTTCACTGGCACAATGGCAACAAGATCCGGCGAGGGAGTGCAGGGGAAGTGAGGTATACATAGGGAGTGCACAGGTGAACACACTGATTAGAACCACTGCGCCAATCAGCGGCGCAGTGGCCCTTTAAATCGCAGAGACCCGGCGCGCGCGCGCCCTAGGGAGCGGGGCCGCGCGCGCCGGGACAGGACCGACGGAGAGCGAGTCAGGTACGGGAGCCGGGGTGCGCATCGCGAGCGGGCGCCACCCGCATCGCGAATCGCATCCCGGCTGGAGGCAGTATCGCAGCGCACCCGGTCAGTGGATCTGACCGGGGCGCTGCGGGAGCGAGAGTGTAGCGAGCGCTCCGGGGAGGAGCGGGGACCCGGAGCGCTCGGCGTAACAGTACCCCCCCCTTGGGTCTCCCCCTCTTCTTGGAGCCTGAGAACCTGAGGACCAGATTTTTATCTAGGATATTGTCCTCAGGTTCCCAGGATCTCTCTTCAGGACCACAGCCCTCCCAGTCAACCAAAAAGAAGGTTTTTCCTCTGACCTTTTTGGAGGCCAGTATCTCCTTTACAGGAAAGATGTCTGAAGAACCGGAGACAGGAGTGGGAGAGATAAGTTTAGGAGAGAAACGGTTGATGATGAGTGGTTTAAGAAGAGAAACGTGAAAGGCATTAGGAATACGAAGAGAAGGAGGGAGAAGAAGTTTATAAGAGACAGGATTAATCTGGCACAAAATTTTGAAAGGACCAAGATAGCGTGGTCCCAATTTGTAGCTGGGAACACGGAAGCGGACATATTTAGCGGAGAGCCATACCTTGTCTCCGGGAGAAAAAATGGGGGGAGCTCTTCTTTTCTTATCAGCAAACTTCTTCATGCGTGATGAAGCCTGTAAGAGAGAATTTTGGGTCTCTTTCCATATGGTGGAAAGATCACGAGTTATTTCATCCACAGCGGGTAAACCAGAGGGCAAGGGAGTAGGGAGGGGGGGAAGAGGGTGACGGCCGTACACCACGAAAAATGGGGATTTGGAAGAAGATTCAGAAACTCTGAAGTTATACGAGAATTCGGCCCATGGTAGAAGATCTGCCCAGTCATCCTGGCGGGAGGAAACAAAATGCCGTAAATAATCACCCAGGACCTGGTTAATTCTTTCTACTTGCCCATTGGATTGAGGATGATAAGCAGAAGAAAAGTTTAATTTAATCTTGAGTTGTTTACAGAGAGCCCTCCAGAATTTAGACACGAATTGGACGCCTCTATCCGAGACGATCTGCGTGGGCAACCCGTGAAGACGAAAAATGTGTACAAAAAATTGTTTTGCCAACTGAGGCGCAGAAGGAAGACCAGGAAGAGGGATGAAATGTGCCATCTTGGAGAATCGATCAACGACCACCCAAACAACAGTGTTGCCACGGGATGAGGGTAAGTCTGTAATAAAGTCCATACCAATCAGAGACCAAGGCTGTTCGGGAACAGGCAGAGGATGAAGAAGACCAGCGGGCTTCTGGCGAGCTGTCTTATCCCGGGCACAGACAGTGCAGGCTCGCACAAAATCCACAACATCCGTCTCCAGAGTCGGCCACCAATAGAAACGAGAGATGAGTTGCACGGATTTCTTGATGCCCGCATGACCTGCGAGATGGGAGGAGTGACCCCATTTGAGGATTCCGAGGCGTTGGCGTGGAGAGACGAAGGTCTTCCCTGGAGGAGTTTGCCTGATGGAGGCTGGAGAAGTGGAGATCAGGCAGTCAGGAGGAATGATGTGTTGCGGAGAGAGCTCTACTTCCGAGGCATCCGAGGAACGAGAGAGAGCATCGGCCCTAATGTTCTTATCGGCAGGCCGAAAGTGAATTTCAAAATTAAATCGGGCAAAGAACAGAGACCACCTGGCCTGGCGAGGATTCAGCCGTTGGGCAGACTGGAGATAGGAGAGGTTCTTGTGATCGGTGTAAATAATAACTGGAAATCTTGATCCCTCCAGCAGATGCCTCCATTCCTCAAGTGCTAATTTAATGGCTAGTAGCTCTCGATCCCCGATGGAGTAGTTCCTCTCCGCCGGAGAGAAGGTCCTAGAAAAAAAACCACAAGTAACAGCATGCCCGGAAGAATTTTTTTGTAGAAGGACCGCTCCAGCTCCCACTGAGGAGGCATCAACCTCCAATAGGAAGGGTTTAGATGGGTCAGGTCTGGAGAGCACGGGAGCAGAAGAAAAGGCAGACTTGAGCTGTTTAAAGGCGTCTTCCGCTTGAGGAGGCCATGACTTAGGATTGGCATTCTTTTTGGTTAAAGCCACGATAGGAGCCACAATGGTGGAAAAATGTGGAATAAATTGTCTGTAATAATTGGCGAACCCCAAAAAACGTTGGATAGCACGGAGTCCGGAGGGGCGTGGCCAATCTAAGACGGCAGAGAGTTTGTCTGGATCCATTTGTAGTCCCTGGCCAGAGACCAAGTATCCTAGGAAAGGAAGAGATTGACATTCAAACAGACATTTCTCCATTTTGGCATAAAGTTGATTGTCACGAAGTCTCTGAAGAACCATGCGGACATGCTGGCGGTGTTCTTCTAGGTTGGCAGAAAAAATCAGGATATCGTCCAGATACACAACAACACAGGAATATAAGAGATCACGAAAAATTTCATTAACAAAGTCTTGGAAGACGGCAGGGGCGTTGCACAGGCCAAAGGGCATGACCAGATACTCAAAGTGTCCATCTCTAGTGTTAAATGCCGTTTTCCATTCATCCCCCTCTCTGATGCGGATGAGATTATAAGCACCTCTTAAGTCCAGTTTGGTAAAGATGTGGGCACCTTGGAGGCGATCAAAGAGTTCAGAGATGAGAGGTAGAGGGTAGCGGTTCTTTACCGTGATTTTATTAAGACCGCGGTAGTCAATGCAAGGACGTAGGGAGCCATCTTTTTTAGACACAAAGAAAAATCCGGCTCCGGCAGGAGAGGAGGATTTGCGGATAAAGCCCTTTTTTAAATTTTCCTGGATGTACTCAGACATAGCAAGAGTCTCTGGGGCAGAGAGAGGATAAATTCTGCCCCGGGGTGGAGTAGTGCCCGGGAGGAGGTCAATAGGACAGTCATAAGGCCTGTGAGGAGGTAGAGTCTCAGCTTGTTTTTTGCAAAAAACATCCGCAAAGTCCATATAGGCCTTAGGGAGACCGGTTACAGGGGGAACCACAGGGTCACGGCAAGGAGTACTGGTAACCGGTTTAAGGCAGTCCTTGAAACAAGAGGGACCCCAACTCTTGATCTCCCCTGTGGACCAATCCAGGGTTGGGGAATGGTGTTGAAGCCAGGGTAGTCCAAGGAGAATTTCGGAAGTGCAATTGGAGAGGACCAAAAACTCAATTTTTTCGTGGTGAGGTCCGATGCACATTAGGAGGGGTTCCGTGCGGTAACGCACGGCACAGTCCAATCTTTCATTGTTAACGCAATTGATGTAGAGAGGTCTGGCGAGACTGGTCACTGGGATGCTGAACCTGTTGATGAGAGAGGCCAAAATAAAGTTTCCTGCAGATCCGGAGTCCAAGAAGGCCTTAGTGGAGAAGGAGAAGGTAGAGGCAGATATCCGCACAGGCACAGTAAGACGTGGAGAAGCAGAGTTGACATCAAGGACTGTTTCACCTTTGTGCGGAGTCAGGGTACGTCTTTCCAGGCGGGGAGGACGGATAGGACAATCCTTCAGGAAGTGTTCGGTACCGGCACAGTACAGGCAGAGATTCTCCATGCGGCGTCGTGTCCTCTCTTGAGGTGTCAGGCGAGACCGGTCAACTTGCATAGCCTCCACGGCGGGAGGCACAGGAACGGATTGCAGAGGACCAGAGGAGAGAGGAGCCGGGGAGAAAAAACGCCTCGTGCGAACAAAGTCCATATTCTGGCGGAGCTCCTGACGCCTTTCGGAAAAACGCATGTCAATGCGAGTGGCTAGATGAATGAGTTCATGTAGGTTAGCAGGAATTTCTCGTGCGGCCAGAACATCTTTAATGTTGCTGGATAGGCCTTTTTTAAAGGTCGCGCAGAGGGCCTCATTATTCCAGGAAAGTTCTGAAGCAAGAGTACGGAATTGCACGGCGTACTCGCCAACGGAAGAATTACCCTGGACCAGGTTCAGCAGGGCAGTCTCAGCAGAAGAGGCTCGGGCAGGTTCCTCAAAGACACTTCGAATTTCCGAGAAGAAGGAGTGTACAGAGGCAGTGACGGGGTCATTGCGGTCCCAGAGCGGTGTGGCCCATGACAGAGCTTTTCCAGACAGAAGGCTGACTACGAAAGCCACCTTAGACCTTTCAGTAGGAAACTGGTCCGACATCATCTCCAAGTGCAGGGAACATTGTGAAAGAAAGCCACGGCAAAACTTAGAGTCCCCATCAAATTTATCCGGCAAGGATAGTCGTAGGCCTGAGGCGGCCACTCGCTGCGGAGGAGGTGCAGGAGCTGGCGGAGGAGATGATTGCTGAAGCTGTGGTAGTAGCTGCTGTAGCATCACGGTCAGTTGAGACAGCTGGTGGCCTTGTTGCGCTATCTGTTGTGACTGCTGGGCGACCACCGTGGTGAGGTCGGCGACAACTGGCAGAGGAACTTCAGCGGGATCCATGGCCGGATCTACTGTCACGATGCCGGCTGGCAGGAGGTGGATCCTCTGTGCCAGAGAGGGATTGGCGTGGACCGTGCTAGTGGACCGGTTCTAAGTCACTACTGGTATTCACCAGAGCCCGCCGCAAAGCGGGATGGTCTTGCTGCGGCGGTAGTGACCAGGTCGTATCCACTAGCAACGGCTCAACCTCTCTGACTGCTGAAGATAGGCACGGTACAAGGGAGTAGACAGAAGCAAGGTCGGACGTAGCAGAAGGTCGGGGCAGGCAGCAAGGATCGTAGTCAGGGGCAACGGCAGGAGGTCTGGAACACAGGCTAGGAACACACAAGGGAACGCTTTCACTGGCACAATGGCAACAAGATCCGGCGAGGGAGTGCAGGGGAAGTGAGGTATACATAGGGAGTGCACAGGTGAACACACTGATTAGAACCACTGCGCCAATCAGCGGCGCAGTGGCCCTTTAAATCGCAGAGACCCGGCGCGCGCGCGCCCTAGGGAGCGGGGTTGCGCGCGCCGGGACAGGACCGACGGAGAGCGAGTCAGGTACGGGAGCCGGGGTGCGCATCGCGAGCGGGCGCCACCCGCATCGCGAATCGCATCCCGGCTGGAGGCGGTATCGCAGCGCACCCGGTCAGTGGATCTGACCGGGGCGCTGCGGGAGCGAGAGTGTAGCGAGCGCTCCGGGGAGGAGCGGGGACCCGGAGCGCTCGGCGTAACACCCCAATTTCTTTACTATTAATTTACAAATGTGTTTAATTTTCTGGAGCCAGTTTATATATATTTAAAAGTTTTTTCCTGGATAACCCCTTTAACTGAGAGCTACTCCACATTTGTTCTATCGATTGGTGGTCTAAGCACCCAGACCCCCACTGATCAAACCTTCTGACATGTCTCTATGACAGTGTCAAAGTTGCTGTTTTTATTTTGTTTTGTGTTTTTTTTAATAACTATTGCTGTCAAAGTTGTTGTATTTTTTTTTTTTATGACTATAGCTGTAAGTGACTGTGAGGACCCGTATTTGGTTACAGTGGTCAGGTGGGCATAATGCATGCAGATACCAGAGAAACAGTGCTGGAGCAGTGGGGGATTTATCATGTGAGTAATAGTTCTTTTATTATTTTATGGCATGTGTCCCCTTCAGAGCTCTGTATAATATTTCATGTGCACCCACAATTACCTCCTCCATCCTTTCATTGGTTCCACGTTGTCTTTCGGAATGCAGCTAGTGACAATAATTGCTACTAACCAGGATAGTATCAGTACAGTTAAAAAAAGAACAATCCGGAATGGTAGAATGAACAGGCCACATATTACCATCTGAAAGACAAGATAAAAGACAATACAGGCATGTGAAATTAGTAAATTCCTTTAAGTGGCTTATCCTGCCGGGAGCAGTGAGCCAAATGATTGAATTTTATGAGCTATTAATTCTTCCCTTGCCACAACAGCTATCCATGTTGTGACTTCCTAGTGAGCCTACAATAGACTTGTGTTTCTGGCCTTTTGCTGAATAGACTTGTGAATTTTGCTAATGTATTGTTCAAGGGGTACTCCAGTGGAAAACAATTTTTTCAAAATCAAATAGTGCCAGAAAGTTATACAGATTTGTAAATTATTTCTATTTAACCCCTTAAATGGGCACTGTCAGATTAATCAACTTTGGATATGTTATAAAGTATTGAAAACCAATAGGTTTTGCAATTGCTTTCATTAGGAAATTTTCAGTATTTCATACTGAAAAAGCCAGTCAAACAACTGCACCCTGTCTGCTTGGACACATACTAGTCCTGCTGTGTCCATGCATCATCACCTATGTCATGGACACACTTCCTTGATTGACAGCTGTGAGCGCAGGGCTCACAAGTGGATGAAAAATCCTCCCACTGTCAGTTTGTGTCCCGCTACTGTCAGTGAGGACATGCTGGGAGTTGTAGTTTTGCTAATGCTAGGGGGAGATGTGAGCAGACAGCGTACTGAGAGAAGGGGGTGGAGACCTGCACAGTGAGGCCACGCCCCCTCCCTTTGAGAGGAATTCAGACTAGTGAGCTAAATTAAAAGTGTAATAAAAAAAAAATTTGATGTACATAGTCAGGATTAGTTACTGAGTGATATATTTAAAAAACTTTTTTTCTTTTTGTTGGATCTGACGGGTAAGCTTTAAGTACGCAGGGTTTTTCCGTTTTTACATTTTCATTTTTTCCTCATCACCTTCTAAAAATCGTAACGCTTAAAATTTTGCACCTAAAATTCCATATTATGGCTTATTTTTAGGGCCACCAATTCTACTTTGCAGTGACATTAGTAATTTTACCAAAATATCCATTGCGAAACTGAAAAAAAATTCATTGTGCGACAACATATCATTTTTGGGGCTTCCGTTTCTACAAAGTGCATTTTTCAGTAAAAATGAGACATTATTTTTATTCTGTAGGTCCATACGGTTAAAATGATACCCTATTTATATAGGTTTGATTTTGTCGCACTTTTGAAAAAAATCATAACTACATGCAGGAAAATACATTTAAAATTGTCATCTTCTGACCCCTTAAACTTTTTATTTTTCTGTGTACGGGGTGGTATGAGGGCTCATTTTTTTGTGCCGTGATCTGTTTTTATCGGTACCATTTTTATATTGATCGGACTTTTTAATCGCTTTTTATTTAATTTTTCATGGGAAAAAAAAGGATTTTTTTGGCGCGTACGCCATTGGCCGTGCAGTTTAATTAACAATATATTTTTATAGTTCGGACATTTCCGCACACGGCGATACCACATATGTTTATTTTTATTTACAGTTTTTTTTATGGGAAAAGGGGGGTGATTCAAACTTTATTAGAGAAGGGGTTAAATCTTTATTAACTTTTTTTTCACACTTTTTTTTTGCAGTGTTATAGCCCCCCTAGTGGTTATTACAATGCACACAACGATCTGCTACACAGATCATTGCCGTGCATTGACACGGCAAAGATCAGTGTTATCGGCGGTCGATCGCTCAAACCTGGATTTCAGGCTTGGAGCAATCAATTGCCGATCAGACACAACAGAGGCAGGTAATGGGACCTCCGCTCACTTTCTAGCTGATCGGGACATCGCGATTTCACCACGATGGTCTCGACTCCCAATCATTTTAGACACGGCGATCAACTTTGAACGCCGCGTCTAAAGGGTTAATAGTGCGCGGCACAATGATCGGGGCCGCACGCTATTAGCCCAGGGTCCTGGCTTTCATTAGCCGCCAGGTGACCCAGCGTTATATATTGGAACCATCTTCATAGCCAAGCAAAGAAAAACAGAGACCGGCAACTCACCAAGTTCACGTCGTTCGACTTCTTTATTGCGTGTAATACTCACATAAAATCATAGGGAGGGGACATACACAGGGGGGATACCACAGGCGACAAGCTCCGTGCTTCATCCGGCCATACTACTCTGTCTGGATTAGTGCACTGTATACACAGGTTAGTGACCACCCACACTCGTGATTCACAACATCTGAGGGGAGGTGAAGTTTTCACAGATGTACTGCGGTGTCGGCTTTTTCATTTAACCCTAAAGGGCCCATTGCATTGGATCTTAAGATTCAATGCAACTCCATTTTTAGAAGTGTTGTCTCTGTATTTTCTCCTTCTCTGTGTTCTATTTTTTCAAGACCCACAAATCGGAGAATTTCAGGGTTATTCCCATGCGCCTCCTTTACATGGGATATTAGACGGGGTGTCTGTCCGTGCGGATGGAAGAAAAATGCTACCTAATCCGCACGAACAGCTGGCGTCGCGTCTTCCCAATGTAAAAAAAAGCCGCATGGGCAGAAAATAGCGTACACAATGTTTTTGGATTTGCAGGTTATCAGTTCATTTACTGTGTGAAAAAATGGACCCCAATCATATGTACCTAACTGCCATGTTATATTTACAATAATTGCAGTTTTTACATTTTAGGTTTCCTTTTGGGGCAAGGTCTCCTAGCCATGTAGTTTTACTTTTTTTTCCCCTTTATCCTGGGCTGCTCTCAGGACATCTACTCTTGTTTTGTTCTTTTTATATGTAATTCTTGGTCTCCTTGTTGCTACGCTCTTTAATGTCTCATCTGACTCCAAAATACAGTATACCAATTTATTTTTATTGCTGTTTCTATCGTTTTATTCATTGGGGAGTTATTAAATACAAATGTGAAACGTTTTTCTGGGGTTACTTAAATTTTTTCACGTAATAAAACATTTCTATTTTTCTGGTCTGCTTTCAATCTACTATTCTTTATTAGTTCATTAGGGTAAGCTCTTTCTTTTAGCCTGTTTGTTAGTTCTTCGGCTTGTATATTGTATGTTTCTTCACTGCTGTTGTTCTGCTTTAAGCAGATGAATTGCCCGTATGGAATACCTTTTTTTATTGCATGCTGCTGCGAACTATTATAGTGCAATAAGGTGTTCCTGCCAACTTCTTTCCTGTACCCCTCTGTAATTATTGAATTATTCACGTTTTTTATCCTGACTTCTAGAAAGTTGAGCGTATCCCCTCCAAAGTGGCTTGTGAACGACATATTGACAGAGGTTTTTTCATTTAAATACGAGACAAAGTCTGAAAACTGTTGTTCATTTCCAGATCATATAACCAATATGTCGTCCACATACCTAGCATAATTTTTTATATATCGCAAATAAGGATTGCTTTGAGTATAAACATACTTTTCTTCAAAGATTGCCAAAAACAAATTTGCGTATGTACAGGAGACCGGAGTCCCCATAGGGGTTCCGGTCTCCTGTCTATACCAGGTATCTGCATGTTTAAAGGTACCATTCGTCAAGACAAAGTCCAGACCTTCACATATGAATTCTACAAAAGCTTCCGATTTGCCAGGTCTGCAATAGATATTCTTTCACATCCTGCACACCCGCATCATGTGGGATGCGGGTGTGCAGGCTGACAACATCTATAGAGCATATTTTGAAGCCTTCTTCCCAGTATAGATCCTTAACCATTTGTAGTAAGTGATGTGTGTCTTTTATGTAGGACGGGATAGAGGGCAGAAGGGGGTTTAAGAGCCAATCTATATACTGAGAGAGGTGCTTTGTCACTGAGCCAGTCCCAGCAAATATGGGCCTTCCTGGGGGTCGGCTCAATGACTTGTGCACCTTCGGCAGATGGTACCATTTTGCGGGTCTGGGGCATTCAGGAACTAGCTTCTCTGCTTCCTTTCTTGAAATCATACCTTTCTCTAGATATTTATGGAGAAAAGATTTTACATTTGTTAGAATTTTATGTGTAGGGTTTTTAGTGAGGGTTGAGGGTTTTTAGTGACAGAGCACCTCTCTCTCTGTATATAGATTGGCTCTTAAATCCCCTTCTGCCCTCTCTCCCGTCCTACATAAAAGACACACGTCACTTACTACAAATGGTTAATGATCTATACTGGGAAGAAGGCTTCAAAATATGCTCTATAGATGTTGTCAGCCTGCACACCCCCATCCCACATGATGCGGGTGTGCAGGATGTGAAAGAATATCTATTGCAGACAGGCAAATCGGAGGCTTTTGTAGAATTCCATCCGCACGGACAGACAGGGGGCACCCCGTCTAATATCCCATGTAAAGGAGGCACATGGGAATAACCCTGAAATTCTCCGATTTGTGGGTTTTGAAAAAATAGAACACAGAAAAGGAGAAAATACAACACTTCTAAAAAGGGAGTTACATTGGATCTTAAGATCCAATGCAACGGGCCCTTTAGGGTTAAATGAAAAAGCCGACCCCGCAGTATATCTATGAAAACTTCACCTCCCCTCAGATGTTGTGAATCACGTGTGTGGGTGGTCACTAAAGGGTCTAACCTGTGTATACAGTGCACTAATCCAGACAGAGTGGTATGGCTGGATGAAACGGAGCTTGTCGCCTGTGATATCCCCCCTGTGTATGTCCCCTCCCTATGATTTTATGTGAGTATTACACGCAATAAAGTCGAACGACGTGAACTTGGTGAGTTGCCGGTCTCTGTTTATCTTTGCTTGGCTATGAAGATTGTACCACTGTATATACCAGAACACCACCACACGCCCGCATTGCAGTACACATCCATCCCCACTCCCCGTCTCCTCCTCACCTCGTTGTGCCGGTCTACTCTGTATATAAATATATTGGGACCAGGCGCATGGCGTACAGGTATGCGCTGCGTCCTTAAGAGGTTAAAAATCTTAATTCTTAATCAACTGCTGTATGCTCCAGAAGAAGTTCCTTTCTTTTTGAATTTCTTTCCAGTCTGACCACAGTGCTCTCTGCTGACAACTCTGTCCATGTCAGGAACTGTCCAGAGCAGAAGAGGTTTGCTATGGGGATTTGCTCCTCCTCTGGACAGTTCCTGACATGGACAGAGGTGTCAGCAGGGAGCACTGTGGTCAGACATTTGATTCAAAAGGAAAATAACTTCCTGTGGAGCATACGGCATCTGAGAAGTCCTGGAGGGATTGAGATTTTTAATAGAAGAAATTTACAAATCTGTTTAAGTTTCTGGCACCAGTTGATTTAAAAAAAAAATTCAGTGGAGTACCCCTTTAAGGAAATTTTTTTTCCCACTATTTCTTTTGGTAATCTGTATTTTATTGAGTTATAGGTTCATGGGCATTTATGGTTTTCTCTCTCTCTCTCTCTCTCTCTCTCTCTCTCTCTCTCTCTCTCTCAGAGGAAAAGTTGCTGAGTTGCCCATAGCAACCAATCAGATCACTTCTTTCATTTTTTAGAGGCCTTTCCAAAATTGAAAGAAGTGATCTGATTGGTTGCTATGGGCAAGTCAGCAACTTTTTAATTTGGACAGGTTTTGATAAATCTCCCCCATGTTCTCCAGTGGTTTCCAATACTACAGGTCATCTTGCAAAAATCAAACCCTGATACAGCTCTGTCATCAAGTCCACAAACCCAAAGGGCATGTGACATCAAGTCCACAAACCCAAAGGTGTTTGACAGTGGGCAGTGTCTGACAGTGGAGCTCCATTATACTGGCAGTGGCGCAGGAATGAAAAAGGTAAGAGACAGTCCTTGTCCATGTCCAGATTTTAATTGAAAAGCTTTAGCCAGACTATCCTTTTAATTTGAATAGGAGCACTTAGGACCCATGTGTACGTGATCAGTAAAGCCCACCCCCCCCCCCCCCCCACACACACACACATAATAATTATAATTCATGCTTTGGGTGTGCTTCAAGTCTGCATAGACATAAAGTTGTTGCATTCTGGATACATCTAGCTACCACTAAGGTAAGTTTTGGAGCTTAGTTAATACAATTTCATTATTAAGTTGAATGTATTAACGGTATACACCAATCTTCAAAGCTTTCTTTAGTGATCACTTCAAGTCATCACAATTTTATGGGTAGACTTTGGCTCTCTGACAGCCTCTCCTGACCTGCCTACTTTAATATAAATTTGCGTTACCCATGAAATAAAAATTCTGGAACATGTATGAATAAATAGCCATCTGGGTGTTACCAGTTGGGGGAATGTCCTCAGGAAGTGCTTTGACATGCCCACAATTGCTAACACCCAGTTGACTATTTAGTCAAACATTTCTAGTAAGAATGACACAGAGCTATGAGAAAAGATGATCCAGAATTGTTATTTCATGGGGAATACATGCATTTCCCCCAAAAATACACAAAAACTGGAAGTCTATGTAGTTGGCAATATTTAAATTATGATATTATGCCTTTATGATATTAATGCAGCTAATATACATATAAATCAATCATGTAAACAAGTGGATGAAAAGCGGAATATTATTCATGAAAATATATAATAAACTCATACAAATTCACACAATAAGGTCGATTTAGAATATTCTTACTCGTATCTTGTCAGTGGGAGTAAAGTTGATTTCATGGATGAAAGGGTTTGGTATCTGTGGTGGAATGAATGATTTTTGCCTTGGTAGTAATGGTGACCGCTTTTGTTCTTTCATGCCAGCCTATTAAAAAATTGTATCAGGTAACTTATTAAAACTTTATCGTAACACCATAAAGCACATCACGCTCTACCCCAGAGACAACAGATAAACTTTATTAAAATAAATATATGTATATATAAAATTGTATATGTATGGCCACCTCCTTGTGTGAAAATCTGTACCCACAAACTGTATCCTTGTCCCTTACAACTGACCTAAATCTGCATTAACATCATGTTTTGTCCTGCACTTAAATGAGCCGACCATAGTCAGATAGTAACTCTGATCGCTCATTTTTGCCCCTTATCCAGTTTTGTGACCAGACTTAAAACCATAGTATATCAAGTCTGGTCACAAAACTGGATACGGGGCAAAAAATGAGCAACCGGAGTCACTATCTGCACGTAATGTTTGGCTTTGGTGATGTGTTCACATTAATATATGCACACTCACTACCGCCTGCTAGGGATTGCTGTTAAGATGCTGTGGGCTTCAGTCTGCTCCCAGGCTTCAGTTTGCTGCCCCAATCGCTGTGGGGGGCACAAGCAGAACCAGGCAAAGTTAAAGAAGATCCCTTCATCCCTTCGTACCAAGGTGATATTTGCCTTAGCCTCCCATTTTCCTCTTTTGTGGCAACAGTTTTAGCCCCCCCCCCCTTCCCTTGGGGCACCTTCCTTCTTGGACTCCTTTCTCCTCTCCACCCCCTCCCTCCCTCATAATACATGCCTTAGGCTCCCTCCTCCTTTCCTTTTGGCACCTGCTCTCTCACCTTTACGCCTGTGGTGATGGGTCAAGGCTTTTTTTTTTAGCCTTGAAGCACACGTCGAAAGTTTCAGGCCCGTGCAATCTTCAGCGTTGGGAGATGCAATCCATGCTGAGCAGTAGAGTTGCCGAGTGAGACAACAGTATGACGCCAGATGAGCTTTATACGTCCTACAGTTGCCTTAGCAACTGTATCGCCCAGCGGTCCCTCAATGCTAGAGCTGAAAAGGGCATGGGCCTGAAACTTTCGGTATGCACTTTGAAGCTTTGTTCGAAGCCTTTGTTCAGAAGTACCGTATATACTCGAGTATAAGCCGATTTTTTCAGCACGATTTTTCGTGCTGATAACTCCCCCCTCGGCTTATACTCGAGTGAACAAAAAATCGTTTCTGGCTTTAGCTGTGAGGGGATGGTCCCGGCCATCCATCTCCGCCTGTCAATCCCTTCTCAGTGGTCTTTAACCTGCAGACCTCCAGATGTTTCAAAACTACAACTCCCAGCATGCCCGGACAGCCGATGGCTGTCCGGGCATGCTGGGAGTTGTAGTTTTGAAACATCTGGAGGTCCGCAGGTTGAAGACCACTGCGGCCTTCGTCATCATCCAGACCCCTTTTGTTTTCTACTCTCCTCCCCTCGGTGGGAAGGAAGGGTGAGCTGGTCCGGGCCATCTATGCTGCAAGGACCGTCCGGTGGGGAGGGTTAGTCGTTCCGGGCTGTCCATCTTCACCGGGAGGCCCTCTTCTCTGCTCCGGGCCGGCCCCTAACTAGTGAGGCAGCCTTAACACCACCGCGCAGGGACATTCATGCGCAGGGATTTCACGGACGTCTGCTGCGCACAGACATCCCTGCACGTCGCCGTCAAGGCAACGTCACTAGTCCGGGGCCAGCCGGAGAACGACTAACCCTCCCCACCGGACGGTCCGTGTAGCATAGGTGGTCGAATATGGATGGCCCAAACCAGCCCACCCTTCCTTCCCACCGAGGGGACATGAGTAGAAAACAAAAGGGGTCTGGATGATGACGAAGGCCGCAGTGGTCTTCAACCTGCGGACCTCCAGAAGTTTCAAAACTACAACTCCCAGCATGCCCGGACAGCCGATGGTTGTCCGGGCATGCTGGGAGTTGTAATTTTACAACATCTGGAGGTCTGCAGGTTGAAGACCACTGAGAAGGGATTGACAGGAGGTGATGATGAAGAGGGTGATAATGACAGGGTGATGATGATGGGGGGTGATAATGACGGGGGTCTGGATGATGACGAGGGTGATAATGACAGGGTGATGATGACGGGGGTCTGGATGATGACAGGGGGGGGTGATGACATGGGGGGATGATGTATTTCCCACCCTAGGCTTATAGTTGAGTCAATAACTTTTTTTTTTTTTTTTCCTGTGTTTTTGGGGTGAAATTAGGGGCCTCAGCTTATATTTGGGACGGCTTATACTCGAGTATATACGGTATACAGTACACAAGTAAAGCACTGATCTGTTCCCAGCACCTTGTTTAGGCTGGTAGGAATGATGCAATGGTGCAATGCTGTGGGGGCAGCTATAGTGGAAGGTTCTACTCTCCAATATAAGGAAGTAGCACAAAAATAGACTCGGTAAAAAAAAGACCAAGGAAACCTCATTTGTTGAAGATAAGATTTTATCTTGTACATAGTGGCATAAAAACAACAACAGAATCTGACTTTGCTGCTGAGTTTTCAGTGGAATTGGGCTATTGAAAAAGTTCCAAATAAGTGACATACTAAGAAAACACAGAAAATAACATAGGCATCTATAGTTTTTAACATGTTAAACATCATACTCATTGTACTGTACAGTCTGCAACCAAACTGCAGTACTAACAGTGAGAGCACATAGTCAAACAAACGTTCAGGATTGGGCAATGTATTTGCCTTACTTCATTAATAAACATACAAGAGTGTTAAAGAACTTCCTCAATTCATGTTCAAATAATGTGTGGACATATTGCAAAGCAGCTAAAATACTATATAAACGTACATTACCTTACACTGTGTGTACATTTATACTGGTAGACGAGTGCCCTGTCATGACATCTGTACAGTTTTAGTATGCCAATGGAAATCTTAAAGGGGTACTCCGGTGCAGTGCCATAGAATGAGATTTGCCATAGAATGAGATGCTCCGCCTCCATCACATCCTATTGGCTCACACTTGTCACGTGACATATTTAACCGTCATGCATCGACGCGCACAGCAGTCTCAGTTTGGCTATCACAGGGAGAGAATCTTAAGCTGCACAGAGCCATCCGAAGGCAAATCTCATTCTATTGCAATGCATACAGACTGCGCATGGCCAGCTGGCCTCCCTACGCAAATTGCGTAGGGAAGGACAACTGAGCACGCGCAATACTAACTTTAGCCCTACGCTATTTGCGTAGTGCTGCGTAGTACTACTTTACCTGCGCCCAATGATCTACTGTATGTTCCCCGCTCCCTGAGAGTTAACAGGGGACAGGGAGTAGAGCTGCGGGCATGGGGTGTAGTAAGCGCTCGCGGGGAGGCACGCTGATGACAGCGCTATCAGGCATAGGGGTCCCGATAGCGCTGTAGATCTATAAAACAGAAAATGAAATAAAAGAGTAAATGTATGAGCCATATGAACTGAGTAAATGTATGAGCTTCTGTGGCCCGATTGAATCGGGCCAAAGAGCCCATGTGAGCTCCATGCAGCTTCAGCTGAATCGGGCCACAGAGGCCATGAGAGCTCGGTGCAGCTCCGTGCAGCTTCTGCTATCACAGGGAGAGGAGATCCTCTCCCTATGTTAGCCAAACTGAGACTGCTGTTCGCGTCGATGCGTGACGTTTAAATATGTCACGTGACAAGTGTGAGCCAATAGGATGTGATGGAGGCGGAGCATCTCATTCTATGGCAAATCTCATTCTATGGCAATGCACCGGCCCTAAGACATCTTATCCTCTATCCAATGGATAGGGAATACGATGCCTGATCGTGGGGTTTCCGCCCGCTGTGACCCCCGCAATCTTTCATGCAGCATCCTGCTATCATCAGCTGTCACGCCCCCTCCCATAGGCTTGCATTGAGCAGGCGGAATGTGAAGTTACACCAGGGCGGAGCCGTGACGTCACGATACTCCGGCCCCGTGATCGTGATTCATCAGACCCAGAGCAATGTTCGCTCCGAAGGCTGATGATAGCGGCTGATGATGTCTTAGGGCCGGACTACCTCCTTTAAAGGGATCCTGCAGCGAAAAAAATAACTTATCCCCTATCCACAGGATAGGGCATAAGTGTCTGATTGTGGGGGGTTTGACCGCTAGGACCCCCCGCAATCTCCCGAAATGGATCCCGTCTCTCTGAGAGGAACACGTGCAGGGGATTGCACACGCTCCATTCATTTCTATGGGGGCACCAAAGAGATGCTCCCATAGAAAGGAATGGAGTGTGTGCTGTCCCCAGCATACGATCCTGGGGATAGTGGATCGGTTACTTTTCGCAGCACAACCCCTTTATTTACTTGAAATAGTCTTATTTCGTAGTCCAAACAGCATCACGTACATGTATTGATACATACCCCTACCATGTATTTTGAAAAGAGCCTTAGCTTATCTTTGCTCTGAGGTAATATAAAAAAAAATGCTTATTTTCATAGTAGATTAAGAAACTGTCATTGATGTTGAGGTGATCACGAAGACAATACCACTGTGCCCAGACCAATATCAGACCCCTCAGTAACCCTTTTAGTGCTAGGTCAAGCCTGATTGCAGCACTGCACAAGGGATGGGGGCACTGAACTAAGAATACTAAAATTATTGAAAAAAATGACTGATTCTTAGATACAAATTTCTCCCTCCTAATCTGTATGATCAGCACCGGGCTGCAGGAAGTGCTAAATGCAGTTTGCACAGCAAGCTCAGCTTTTTGTGATAGAGAAATCTCTCCAGTGATTTATACTGTAGTTATACAGTTCTCTGTGTAAGGAAGGGGAAGCTGAACAATGTGTGTGTCACGTTCAGCTTCCTTACAGGGTACATTGCTGATATTGTGGAGGTAAGTAAACCATAGTATTGAAATCCTACTGGCAACTAAGATTTAGGTTGAACAATCATTGAGCAAACAAAGGCCTGATAAATGTACTAAGCTGTACACATTTTAGTCCGTAAAGGGGTTATCCACCAGAGGTGATTTTAGTATGTACCTGCCAGACAGTAAATAACATGCATAGGAAGGATATGTGCTTGTCTTGTGGCTTAATGGCTATGATGTGATTCCACTATAACGCTGGTGATTTTTTTTTTGTGAATTTGCTATTTCCTGTTGGAGTTCTCTCTCTTCAACTACAAGTCCCAGAATTCCTTGTTTATAAGTGTGTGGTCACTTTACTCCCTCCCACACATCAGCCACCCCACCCACTGAAGCAGATGTGTGCTGCCTTCAATGTGAACAATAGACCAGTGTTTTCTGACCAGAGTGCCTCCAGCTGTTTCAGAACTACAACTCACTGCAGAATGATCTATCTCCCACCCAGCAGTCGCTCCACCCATTGAAGCAGACAGTCTCCTTTGAACACCTGGCTAGTTATGTAATGTCTCGGGCTGCACTGCAACCTGGGAAAACCTGAGACGATACATGTTGTATGCTGTTAAAAATAAACCTCTGGGCAAAGATCACATAAGAATTGCGAGACCACCATCACACACAGGTACAGACACTATATTATGAACAACACTAACTTTACAGCCCCTGTAGCATAGTCAATTAAAAAAAAAAATCTGAAATGCCCCTTTAATTATAGGTTTTAAAACTGCCCATAACTTGTCATTGACAACAGGTAAAGGGCAAATGTGTTTTTTTAAAGAAAAGATCAATGCTAGATGAAAGAACTTTCTTGAACAAAAGATCATTTATCTGACTATTGAAAATTTGCTTTTTATCGTTTTTTTAAGAGGCATTTTTCAAGAACATACAAACTAAAACAAGGGCCTAAGACCTAAAAATAGCATATACATAAAACATGGAATGTACATGAATATGACAAATAGGTCATTAAGATAAATAATATGTCAGTAGCACAACCTATATATGGGATATCAAAAAAGGTATAATAAACCAGCATAGAGTAACAAGTGCCTCACTACCCCTAGCACTATCTGCAGGCCAAGGATATTTATCATTGTAATCATTCTTCATATCAGTGAAAATACCATTGCTTAAAGTAAAAAATAAAATAAAAATAAAACATTTGGTTCACTATACAGCATGGGTAAGGTTCTTTAATCAGGTGAGATGAAAAGTTATATAGCAGGACAGTGCCCATCCTCATCTGATAAGAATTGTGCATCTGGAGGGTTCAGGGCATGGGTTTCATGGCTGAGGAGCTGGATGCAAGCCTTACATCACCAACACAATGCCAAGTGTCAGATGGAGTGGTGTAAAGCATGCCACCATTGGACTCTATGGCAGTGCAAAAATGTTTTGTAGTGTAAGAAATCTGGGTTAGGTAAATCCCAGGAGAATATTACCCGCCTGACTGTATTTTACCGACTGTAAAGTTTCGTGCTACCGAGTTGTTTTTTCAAAAGTTGGCCTTGGACCCTTTGTCCATGTGAAGAGACATATTAAAGGGGTACTCCACCCCTAGACATCTTATCTCCTATCCAAAGGATAGGGGATAAGATGTCTGATCGCGGGGGTCCCGCCGCTGGGGACCCCCGCAGTATAGCATGCAGCACCCACCTGTTTCTTCTCCGGAAGCGCTGGAGGGTCTGGGTCACGACTACGGGAACGGAAGTCTGTGATGTCACGACTCCGCTCCCGTGTGACATCACGCCCCATCCCCTCAATGCAAGTCTACGCCCGTCACGCCCCCTCCCATAGACTTGCATTGAGTGGACGGGGCGTGACGTCACACAGGGGCGGAGTCGTGACGTCACGGACTTCCGTGGTCGCGACCCAGACCCTCCAGCGCTTCCGGACAAGAAACAGGTGGGTGCCGCATGCTATATTGCGGGGGTCCCCAGCGGCGGGACCCCCACGATCAGACATCTTATCCCCTATCCTTAGGATAGGGGATAAGATGTCTAGGGGTGGAGTACCCCTTTAAAGCTTTAGCATACCAAGGCATTTTGGACAAGTTTAAGCTTTCAACTTGGTGGGAAGATTTTGGCCGATTTTCTGTTCTGACATGACTGTGTCCCAGTGAACAAAGCAAGGTCGAGTTTGGTGTGGAAGAACTTGACAGAGCCCTGACCTCAACCCTATTGAACATCATTGGGATGAACAAGCCCTCTCATCCAACATCAGTGTCTGACCTCATAAATGAATGATGAATTACCCATAGAAACTTTCCAAAATCTTGAAGAAAGTCTTCCCAGAAGAGTGGAATCTGTTGTAGCTGAAATTGGGGAAAACTCTATAATAAAGAGTTTTAAATTCAACTGGTGCCAGAAAGTTAAACAGATTTGGAAGTGACTTCTATTTAAAAATCTTAATCCTTCCAGTACTTATCAGCTGCTGTATACTACAGAGGAAGTTCTTTACTTTTTGAATTTCTTTTCTGTCTGACCACAGTGCTCTCTACTGACACCTCTCTCAATGTCAGGAACTGTCCAGAGTAGGAGCAAATCCCCATAGCAAACCTTTCCTGCTCTGGACAGTTCCTGACATGGACAGAGGTGTCAGCAGAGAGCACTGTGGTCAGACAGAAAAGAAATTCAAAAGGAAAAGAACTTCCTCTGTAGTATACAGCAGCTGATAAGTACTAGAAGGATTAAGATTTTTATTTTATATAAGTAATTTACAAATCTGTTTAACTTTCTGGCACCAGTTGATTTAAAAAAAAAACATTTCCACGGAAGTACCCCTATAACTACAACAGGGAGCTAAATCAGCTGCAGAAAATAAGCAGCAAAAATATGCAGCAGATGCTGTACATGTTAACGTACCCTTAGGGTACAATCCCACGTGCATATTTTCTGCTGCAGACCTGCTTTAGCAGCAAAATCTGCAGAAGCAAATCTGCAGCAGAAAATACTCACGTGTGAACGTACCCTAACTATATGAACTATATGAAGTGGCATGCTATGCTAGTCATCACAGCAAAAAAGATGATTTTTAACAACAATTTTTCAGTCAACGGCAAACAGTAAGTATGTATATCATAAAGTTGCATATGTATTTTGTACACAGCTAAATAAACACATCTTAAGGGCATAAAACAAAACATAAGCCGTATGACCAGAGCATTGTGTGAGAGGGACCTGCAATCCCTCCGTGCAATGCTCTCTGGTTACAGGAAACCAGCAAAATTTTGAAACGATGCCTCCTGCGTAAGAAGCCTGATGAAGCCTTATTGCAGATTCTATATGAATTGATCATATTATACATAACTTTCACGCTAGCACTGTTTGGACTGTTATACTGGGACTTTATAGCATTGAACATTATTTTTTGTTTCGCATTGTTATGGTTTTTTTTTGATGATCCTTTTTCTTCTGTCAAAGGGGTCCCAATTAGTGTTGAGCGTGAATATTCAAATAGCGAATGTTTATCGCCAATACCAGCACCTCACAATTTCGCAAAAATTTAGAATATAGTGAAATATATTCGCTAAAGGGGTACTCCGGTGAAAACCTTTTTTCTTTTAAATCAACTGGTGCCAGAAAGTTAAACATATTTGTAAATGACTTCTATTAAAAAATCTTAATCCTTCCAGTACTTATTAGCTGCTGAATGCTACAGAGGAAATTCCTTTCTTTTTGGAACACTGATGACATCACGACCACAATGCTCTCTGCTGACATCTCTGTCCATTTTAGCAACCGTGCATAGCAGATTTATGCTAAGGGCAGCATGGTGGCTCAGTGGTTAGCGCTGCTGCCTTCCAGTGCTGGGGCCTTGGGTTCAAATCCCACTTACGACAACAATAAATTAAGAGTTATTGTTATTATTATTATAATGACGTCAGCAAAGAGCACTGTGCTCGTGATGTCATCAGAGAGAATTCCAAAAAGAAAATAATTTCCTCTGTAGTATTCAGCAGCTAATAAGTACAGGAAGAAATAATTTACAAATCTGTTTAACTTTCTGGCACCAGTTGATTTAAAAGAAAAAAAGTTTTCACCGGAGTACCCCTTTAAGAAGAATATTTTTTTTTTTCACAGTACAAATCACAATGATGAGTATTGTGTAAATAAAAAGTGATCATCCCTCCCTGCGTCCAGCTTGTGGTCCATAGAAGGTGGATATGTGAGGTTAGCAACATCCCTAGTAACCAATAGGAAAGTAGTTAGTTGAAAGATCTAATCACACATGTGCAGTTTGCGAATTTCATTACGAATTTCGCATTGAAAAAAAAGTGAATTAATATGCGAAATTCGCGAATATAGGATGAATATTTGTTCATATATTCGCAAAATATCACAAATTCGAATATGGCTTATGCCGCTCATCACTAGTCCCAATCTGTTATTATGAACATTCAATAATACTACTTATGGATTACAACATGCACCATATAGAAGTGAACTATGTAACAGGTCAAAACTAAGAATTTTGAGGAAGATGTGTATATTTAGAGACAGCCATGAACACTACACTTCTTATGTACGCCCTCTTACAGATCAGATCTAACACATGTATTGTTTTTGCTATGATTGTCCAGGATATTTATTTTTCTGATATAGTTTTAATATATTTCGACTAATCTCATTATGTTTCTACATAAGATACCAAAGCTATAGACACTGAGCCACAACCTCTAAAACTAGTAAATCATAGACACAGCCATAGCAGATGCAGAGTATCATTACAATCCGAGGGTCAGTAGTAACAAACACAAATGAGTTAGTATAAATACAATACAGTCCACATTGTAGGGCACTTACAGTTCGAAAAATCTCATGCAACAAAGAGAGTATCAGAGGTGAGGATTTGTTGGTAGCAGTGCAAGCGTTCTCCTGGTATCACTCTCCTCCTCCCTCTCCTTCTACTTCCTCTAAACACTTGTATTCTCCTCCCCTTAACATGCTCTTTACCTTCTAAGCCACAGCATAAATCCGTTTCTATCATTCCTGAGGGTATTTTTAGATAGAAATCTTCATTGCTTTCAAATCCATAGGGTGATCCATAAAAACTAGCTGTTGTCTGTGTATCATCCACTGCCTTTTTTTTTCTTCAATATTATAATCTTGAAGATATTTTCTAAGAATATCATTACTTAAGATCTTGAAATTCTTGAAATCGTAATCACATTCCATGGAGATTACTTTATAAGTATTCATCCCATCGTCATCATCGCAAGAAAGATTACAGTAAAAGATGACAACTATATGTCACCTATGGACACAGCTCAACTCTTTTTCTCGCCTTCAGCTTTGTTAAGCTTTCCAATGTTTTTTGGGCTCTGGCAAAAGCTATAGCCCAAAATAGCTCTTTGCAAAGGTGACATTCTTAAGAACATTTCTAATAGAAGTTGTCTCGGCACCACTCGGTATACGCCTATTAAGTAAGGGAGGCAAGTCTAATAGCCAGCACAGTCCCTGGAAGCTACACCTGATTTCTCCTCGGTGCTAACTCACTGATTTTACAGATAGAATCGAAGATGCAATGTAAAGAAAGGCTGCGAAGCACTCACCAGGTATGCATATCATGAGCTTCTTTATTGTTCCTTGGAACGAGTGGGGTTACATATGCAGAGGAGCAGATGGATCAGACGCGGGGGTATGGAAGCTGGCTTCCATACCCCCGCGTCTGATCCATCTGCTCCTCTGCATGTGTAACCCCCACTCGTTCCAAGGAACAATAAAGCAGCTCATGATATGCATACCTAGTGAGTGCTTCGCAGCCTTTCTTTACATTGCATCTTCGATTCTTAGGAACATATTTTTTCCAAAATATGTGCCATCATGCATGCTGAAATACAAACAAATTTTGGGATGTAAAAAAGAAACGGCAAAAAGAAAAAGGGTAGAGAATAAGTGTTGGATCACGGGGGTCTGACCACTGGGACCCCCGCAATTTCCTGCCCGGCTCTCCTAATGAGCTGTGTCAACCACCGCACAGATTGGTGACCAACATGCTCCCTCCATGCATCTCTATGGGGATGTTTACGGTATGTATCTTCGACTCTCCCATAGAGATGCTTGGGGGGCATGTTGACCCCACCACTTTGGGGGTCGACACAGCTCTATGCACAGTGACTACTCCGTGCATGGGGAGAGCCTGGGCATTGGGACTGCCCTGCAATCAGACACTTATCCCCTATTCTGTGGATAGAGTACAAGTTGTTAAGTAACAAAGTTCACTTTTAAGGACATCAGGCAAGGAAAATAATAAAAAATAAAATAAAAAAAAATCAGAAATAAAAATTAATTGAAACAAGGATGTGTTTTTCCGTATTTTAATATAACTTTTACATGTCACACGGACAGTCTCTGAACATTAGCTATAGCCAGGTTTGGTGCCTGGTACCTACCAAACGCTTCTCTCAGCTATAACTTATGATCAGAGGGGTTCTCACCACTGAGACCAGAACCATGTCAAATGTTATTTTAAATGACAGTAATGCTTTAAAGTACAACTGTCACAGCCATCCGAGCTATGGAGGTGCAGAGATAAAACAAGCTGTACCTTTCTTTACTTAGCCCGCAGCTTGTAAACTTATAACCGCATAGTTTTGTACTTCGGCCGAACAGTTGTAGATGCCGGCCGAGTTGCAGCAGCACAACTCCTGCCCACCCTGACATGCACAATTGTCATACAGGGCACTTCATGCTGGGAGCGGGACAGGGTGGGGAGGAGGTGCGCCACTGTGACTCGGCCTCTATGACTGTTCAGCCAAAGTACAAAACAGCATCGATATTAGTTTATAAGTTGCGGGCTAAGTAAAGGAAGGTACCATCTGTTTTATGTTATAATGCCCTAACTGTAGGTGCCTGCGCCTCCGTGCCTTGTATAGAGGTGACAGTTGTACTTTAATTAGTAAAATAATTTAATAATAATTTATTACCTTTGATCTAAATACCAAGCATTTTTCTCATGCCATTTAAGTGGTCTACCTTTTTGTTTTCCAAAACAGCACCACTCTTGGCTATAGGTAGAGTCTGGTATGATACCAGACACAGTGGGGGAGATTTATCAAAACCTTTCCAGAGGAAAAGTTGCCCATAGCAACCAATCAGAATGCTGCTTTCATTTTTAACAAGGCCTCTGCAAAATGAAAGAAGGCATCTGATTGGTTGCTATGGGCAACTGGGCAACTTTTCCTCTGGTCAGATTTTGATAAATCTCCGCCAGTGTGCGGACAATTAGTGTAAGTGCAGGGTGTCCCAAAGGTGCTGTGTCCTGGCAATGTTACTGTGTTGTCCCCTTCACTTAAATTGGCCAAACACAGTCAGCAGGTCTATTAAAATGATGGTATGTTTGGATGAGTATATGGGGGCACTGATGTACCTGCAGTGTTTGTCTTACATGGGCAATATGGCTGATGCCATTCTACCATTGTTTTTACACTACGTGGCAGTATCATTTGCAGTCTGTACAATGTTATAACATGAGCACATCATTCCGTAGTAACAAAACAGAATTTCAGCTTATTTTTCCTGGCATGAATGAGGTTTGTAGCCTCCTTCCGTATAGTAGGGGCTGGAATTATGGAAATACTGGAAAAGAAAGATTGAGAGAAGAAGAACAAAATGGAAATAAAAAAACCTATTCAGCCTAATAAAAATACTGATAATGAAGAAGTCCCTTTGGTCATGCACTCCTCCCTATCCTCATGGGGGTTTTAATCAGATAGCTGGATCCTGCATATACCTAGTTATGCCCAGGAGCAGTGGGTCAATAGAATGTAAGGGTCCCATCAGAAATGAGGCCACCTCTACATAGTGGGGACACGTTTAACAAAAGAGCCTCAAACTTACATTTATAGTGAGAGCTCGTTCACGCTACGGAATCTCTGTCTGTAGATATAACGTGCAGAGATCTGTAGCGGGTGCCAGCAGAACAAGCCGGCGCTAGGACCGCTTGGAAATGTGTCGTCTTCATAGATGGCAATGCTTTCCAAGCCGTCTCTGAAAAAAGAATGAACATGTTCATTCTTTTGTCCAGTCTGGGCTCTGGAATTTTATGGTGTGAATGGTGCAGCAGAATCCCATTGAAAGCAGTGGGAGGCTGCTGCACCTTGCTTTCCGCAGTGGAACTTCATGGAAACTACATAGTGTGAATGGGCCCTTAATATGGAAGTAAGGCAATTCAGAATATTCCATATATATAGTGCTCATGTGCCGTAGTCCCAAGTGAGTGCTGATACAACCTTTACTTTTGTATGTTGTTCATTTGCTATAGCAGCGTGCACCTGCTCATTTATTTTAATCTTATTAATGGAGGTGCTTCCATCTGCACCCTGTCCAGAATTTTAGTTTGAATTCATGACAAAAGAACTTTCCTAGGCCCGACCTCTGCCTTCTGTTTTAGTATCACATATCAATGTCTTCTGTCCATCCCTGTTTCAGCTGTTACTTGACTGGGTGCCTTGATACCTTCAACTCTAGCCCAGTAAGCTGCAGTCTTAACACCAGGGGTAAACTCTTCCACTCAAGGGCTGGACCTGCAAGACTCTTGCTAATGGGAACATTGATCCTGCATCAAAAAAGTTCAGCAACTCAGTTCCCATGCGTTCCTGCAGGACTTGAGCCCTGCTTAACACCACACTTTGTACAGGTGTCTCCTTCGCAAGCAGTTCGCAGTTCAGGTCTACATTGACAGTTCCTCCTTGCCCTGATAGCAAAGTCACCCATTTTGAATTCAAAACGTTGAATTCTGGGCTTGCTGGGAGTTGTAGTTTCGCAACAGCTGGAGGCACCCTGGTTGGGAAACACTGCCATAGCAAACCTTCAGGAGCTGTCCAGCACTCCGGGACTCACCTCTGGCCAGGTTAGGGTTAACAATCCTTCAGCGCGTCAGGCCCGATGCTGACATCACTATGGCACATGCGCAGATGATCCTCCGGAGCGAGGACCGGGGACCAGGGTGACTGCTGATATCTATCAGCAGGCACCCCGTGCAAATGCCCACGGGGGTCATTAGACCCCCATGTCGGCGATCGGCGCAAATTGCAAGTGAATTCACACTTGTGATTTGCACCGATTCCGGATCAATATGGGTCTATGGTGACCCGGAATTGAAGGGGGATCGCGGTTGTCTAAGACAACTACGATCCCCCTGAAGAAATAGGAGTGAGGTGGCAGGGGTGCCACCCCTCCTATCCCTGCTATTGGTGGTCTAGACGCGACCACCAATAGCAGATCGGGGGCGGAGGGGTTTACTTTCGTTTTCCCCGTCCTGCCCACCCACAATAGGCGGGGCAGGACAGGGAAACGACGGGGACCGAACGCCGAAGGTCCACTTACCCCTCCGGAGGCTGCGGGCGACTTTGATCGGCGGGCGGCGACGGAGATCGGCATGCGGCAGAAGAGGACGGCTCCCTGGATAATACGGAAGCCGGTAAGTTGCCTAGCAACATCTGGAGGGCTACAGTCTGAGACTGTAGCCCTCCACATGTTGCAAAACTACAACTCCCAGCATGCCCAGACAGCTGTTTGCTGTTTGGGCATGCTGGAATATGTAGTTTTGCAACAGCTGGAGGGCTGCAGTTTGAGACCACTATATAGTGGTCTCTAAACTGTATCCCTCCAGATCTTGCAAAACTACAACTCCTAGCATGCTCAAACAGCTCTTTGCTGTCTGGGCATGCTGGGATTTGTAGTTTTGCAACATCTGGAGGGTCACAGTTTGGAAATCACTGTGCAGTGCCCTCCAGATGTTGCAAAACTGCAAATCCCAGCATGCCCAAACAGCAAACAGCTGTCTCACCATGCTGGGATTTGTAGTTGCGTAACCTCCAGCTGTTGCATAACTACATCTCCCAGCATGCCCTTCGGCGATTAGTACATGCTGGGAGTTGTAGTTTTTCAACAGCTGGAGGCACACTGGTTGGAAAATTCTGAGTTAGGTAACAGAACCTAACTGAAGATTTTCCAACCAGTGTGCCTCCAGCTGTTGCAAAAGTACAACTCCCAGCATGCACGGTATGTCAGTACATGCTGGGAGTTGTAGATTTGCAACAGCTGGAGGCACACTGGTTGGAAAATACTGTTGGGTAACAGAACCTAACTGAAGGTTTTCCAACCAGTGTGCCTCCAGCTGTTACAAAAGTACATCTCCCAGCATGCACTGTCAGTGCATGCTGGGAGTTGTGGTTTTGAAACAGCTGGAGGTTTGTCCCCCCATGTGAACGTACAGGGTACATTCACACGGGCAGGTTTACAGTAAGTTTCCTGCTTCAAGTTTGGTCTGCGGCAAATTTTTCGCCGCAGCTCAAACTCCTAGCGGGAAACGCACCGTAACCCGCCAGTGCGAATGTACCCTAAAAACACTACACTACACTAACACATAATAAAGAGTAAAACACTACATATACACCCCCTTACACTGTCCCCCCCCCCCCCCCCCCAATAAAAATGAAAAACGTATTGTAAGGCAGTGTTTCCAAAACGGAGGCACCCTGCTGGAGGCACCCTGTTTGGGAATCACTGGCGTAGAATACCCCTATGTCCACCCCTATGCAATTCCTAATTTAGTCCTCAAATGCGCATGGCGCTCTCTCACTTCAGAGCCCTGTCGTATTTCAAGGAAACAGTTTAGGGCCACATATGGGGTATTTCTGTAATCGGGAGGAATTGCACTACAAATTTTGGGGGGCTTCTTCTCCTTTTACCCCTTATGAAAAGGAAAAGTTGGGGGTTACACCAGCCTGTTAGTGTAAAAAAAAAAAAAATGTTTACACTAACATGCTGGTGTTGCCCCATACTTTTTATTTTCACAAGCAGTAAAAGCAAAAAAAGCCCCCCAAAATTAGTAACGCAATTTCTCCTGAGTACGGAAATACCCCATATGTGGGCGTAAAACGCTCTACGGATGCACAACAAGGCTCAGGAGTGAGAGTGCACCATGTACATTTGAGGCCTAAATTGGTGATTTGCACAGGGGTGGCTGATTTTATAGTGGTTCTGACATAAACGCAAAAACATAAATACCCACATGTGACCCCATTTTGGAAACTACACCCCCCACGGAACGTAACAAGGGGTATAGTGAGCCTGAACACCCCACAGGTGTTTGACGAATTCTCATTAAATTTGTATGGGAAAATGAAAAAAAGAAATGTTTACACTAAAATGCTGGTGTTACCCTAAATTTTTTATTTTCACAAGGGAAAATTGGAAAAAAGCCCCCCAAAATTTGTAACCCCATTTCCTCTGAGAAAGAACATACCCCATATGTGGATGTAAAGTGGTCGGCG
Source organism: Hyla sarda (assembly GCF_029499605.1). Lineage (NCBI taxonomy): Eukaryota > Metazoa > Chordata > Amphibia > Anura > Hylidae > Hyla > Hyla sarda. The sequence continues at coordinate 203,872,779 of NC_079194.1, read as the reverse complement.
GGCGCACTACAATGCTCAGAAGAGAAGGAGCGCCATTGGGATTTTGAAGAGAAAATGTGTCCGGAATTGAAGGCCACATGAGTTTACAAAGCCCCCATAGTGCCAGAACAATGGACCCCCCCCCCCCCCCCCACAAGTGACCCCATTTTGGAAACTACACCCCTCGTGTAATGTAATAAGGGGTACAGTGAGCATTTACGCCCCACGTGTCTGACAGATTTTTGGAACAGTGGTCCGTGAAAATCAAAAATTTTATTTTTCATTTGCACAGTCCACTGTTCCAAAGATCTGTCAAACGCCAGTGGGGTATAAATACTCACTGCACCCCTTATTAAATTCTGTGAGGGGTGTAGTTTCCAAAATGGGGTCACATGTGGGGTGGGTCCACTGTTCTGGCACCACAGGGGGCTTTGTAATCGCACATGGCCCCTGACTACCATTCCAAACGAATTCTCTTTCCCAAAGCTCAATGGCGCTCCTCCTCTTCTGAGCATTGTATTTTGCCCGCAGAGCATTTTACGTCCTAACATGGGGTATTTCCATACTCAGAAGAGATGGGGTTACAAATTTTGGGGGGCATTCTCTCCCATAACCCTTTGTAAAAATGGTAAATTTGGGGAAGAAACTGCACTTTAGTGAAAATATTTTTTTTTCATTTGCACATCCGATTTTAACGAAAAGTCGTCAAACACCTGCGTGGTGTTAAGGCTCACTGGACCCCTTGTTATGTGCCTTGAGGGGTGTAGTTTCCAAAATGGTATGCCATGTGGGGTTTACTGCTGTTCTGGCACCATAGGGGCTTCCTAAATGTGACATGCCCCCCAAAAACCATTTCAGCAAAATTCACTCTCCAAAATCCCATTGTTGCTCCTTCCCTTCTGAGCCCTCTACTGTGCCCGCCGAACACTTGACATACACATATGAGGTATTTCCTTACTCGAGAGAAATTGGGTTGCAAATTTTTAGAGGCTTTTTCTCCTATTACCACTTGTAAAAATTCAAAAATTGGGTCTACAAGAACATGCGAGTGTAAAAGATGAAGATTTTGAATTTTCTCCTTCACTTTGCTGCTATTCCTGTGAAACACCTAAAGGGTTAACACACTTACTGAATGTCATTTTGGATACTTTGAGGGGTGCAGTTTTTATAATTGGGTCATTTGTGGGGTATTTCTAATAGGAAGGCCCTTCAAATCCACTTCAAACCTGAACTGGTCCCTGAAAAATTCCGATTTTGAAAATTTTTTGAAAAATTGGAAAATTGCTGCTGAACTTTGAAGCCCTCTTATGTCTTCCAAAAGTAAAAACATTTCAACTTTATGATGCAAACATAAAGTAGACATATTGTATTTGTGAATCAATATATAATTTATTTGGAATGTCTATTTTCCTTACAAGCAGAGAGCTTCAAAGTTAGAAAAATGCTAAATTTTCTAATTTTTCATCAAATTTTGGAATTTTTCACCAAGAAATGATGCAAGCATCGACAAATATGTACCACTATCATAAAGTAGAATATGTCACGAAAAAACAATCTCGGAATCAAATTTATAAGTAAAAGCATCCCAGAGTTATTAATGCTTAAAGTGACAGTGGTCAGATTTGCAAAAAATGCTCCCGTCCTTAGGGTTATAATGGGCTCCGTCCCCAAGGGGTTAAGTGAGGGTAGCGGGGAGGCAGTATGAGGAGCCCGGGCGGCTGTACTGTAATGTCAGCCCGGGCTCCTTATAACATATACCGGCGCCGCAGACTCCAAAATCCCCTGCTGTCATTTCACATTTCCCGCTGGGTCCTGTGATTGGTCAGGACCAGCAGCCAATCATAGGACCCGACCGGAACAGTGACATGATTAGGGGATATAGGAGTCTGTCAGGGGGGGTCCGTCAGCATACACCCCCCCCCTCCCCGGCCTTCACCTGCACTGTGCCCGGCCTCCACTCCCACGTCCTCGGTTGCGCTGGCCTGACGTCCCTCCGTCAGTGACGTCACTCGCAGGGCGCCCGGAGAGAAGGAGCGCTGCGCAGGATGGGTGAGTGTGTGTGTCTCTGTCTGTGTGTGACTGTCTGTGTGGTGACTGTGCGTAACTCTCTGTGTGCCCGGGCTCCCTTTGCAGGACTACAACTCCCAGCATGCCCTTACTGTAAGGACATGCTTGGAGTTGTAGTTGTGCAGTGCAGGCAAATGACAAGCTTGTCCCCTGCCCCCAGCTGCAGGACTACAACTCCCAGCATGTCCTTACTGTAAGGGCATGCTGGAAGTTGTAGTCGTGCAGGGCGGGAGATGTGCGAGCAGGTGATAATAAATGTACTAACCCATTTATTTTTTTTTCCTTCTCATTTCAGATCCATGTATCCTGTGGACTCCTTCGGATTCGGTGGACTACTTCGATGACCAGCGTTTTTCTTTGTTTAATTTTAATAAAATGGTTAATGAGGGCTTGTGGGGGAGTGTTTTTTGTAATAAATTTTTTTTTAAACCTGTTTTTTCCTTACTTTACTTGACAGACTTAGTAGTGGAAGCTGTCTTATAGACGGAGTCCACTACTAAGCTGGGCTTAGCGTTCGCCACAAAAACAGCTAGCGCTAACCCCCAATTATTACCCTGGTACCCAACACCACAGGGGTGCCGGGAAGAGCAGGTACCAACAGACACTGAGCATCAAAAATGGTGCTCCTGGGCCTAGGCGGTAACAAGGCTGGCGTTATTTAGGCTGGGGAGGGCCAGTAACAATGGTCCTCGCCCACCCTGGTAACGTCAGGCTGTTACTGTTTGGTTGATATTTGTCTGAGAATTAAAATAGGGGGGACCCTATGCGTTTTTTTTTTATAAATAAATATAAAAAAAAAAACACATAGGGTAATAATTGGGGGTTAGCGTTAGCTCTTTTTGTGGCTAACGCTAAGCCCAGCTTAGTAGTGGACTCCGTCTATAAGACAGCTTCCACTACTAAGCCTGTCAAGAAAAGTAAGGAAAAAACAACAGGTTTAAAAAAAATTTATTACAAAAAACACTCCCCCACAAGCCCTCGTTAACCATTTTATTAACATCAAGCAAAGAAAAACGCTGGTCGTCGAAGTAGTCCACCAAATCCGAAGGAGTCCACAGGATACACGGATCTGTAGAAGAAGTAACAAAAAAAAAAAAAAAAATGGGTAAGTACATTTAGGGAGAAAAAACTGTGTTAAAAAAATTTAATAAACACACACACACACACACATTTTATATATATATATATATATATATATATATATATATACACATTTTTTTTTTTTTCAAAGCTGCAAACTGGTGTTCTGTAGTCATTATTTGGTATTTGCTTATGTATGCTATAAAAAAAATGGTATTTAAAAGTGATTTCTTGGTTTTTGCTCATGTAAGCCAAATTTATCAACCCCCTGTGATAGTATGATAAATATGTCATACATAAGCAAAAAAAATAGCAAGAAAAAAATGACTACAGAACTTGCTTACCAAAGCAACGATGATAAATGTCCCCGATAGTAATGCACCAAATGAAACTATATAGATACATATGGAAAGAATATAATAATAATACAAATGTCTATTTTACCCCATGAAAATATAAGCCAATAAATCTCATTGTCCGTTTGTTTATTTTTATACTGCACCTTCTGGTTCGGTTGTCCTGTAAATTGTAAATGTCACTTTTAGAAAACGTAATTGTTTAATTGTACAGGTTTTACACTTTACAAACAACCAGCAATTGCCAATAAGTAAAAACAATACATTTTACAACTAAACAGTAACCAAATATTAACTCAAAGGGTTTTCCAGGATTAGACATAAGGAGTCATGAGTGGCATTGCAGTCTTGATGTAGTCACTTAAATGGGATTGAACTGCAATACCAAACATAGCCTATGGAGGGCGGTGGTGTTCCAAAAATGAAAATTGTGAACCATTCTTTCAATTACTGGACTAACTCTTTATTTCAGAGGATGAACATTGTATATCTGTGTAGAGCGTGGTGTTACTGACAAAATTCTGTAGGCAACCTGTGCCTCTGTCCGTAAGTGGTTTTGTCATCAATATGTGAAAGGTACAGTGATAAAATATGTTTTTATGATGAATTCATGTAGCATCAATATGACTAGCTGATGGGGAAACTAAGAATAATTCTTCTAGTTGTTAACCAAGATGTGCTCAGAATGTCTCCACTTCTTATATGCTCTTCTTGGGTATACTACACATTAAATTATTGGATGACCAAAAAAAAAAAGGGTGCACGTACTGTCAAGATACCAGTGCCAGACTGGCCATTCAGTACAATTCAGTAACCAGCAATAAAAACCATACACAATTAGGCTGGAATACATACAAATGACAATATATGGTTAATGCAAAATCGTATAACTCAGCAACCAAGCCAATCAGTTTTTATATTTCCGATTTTAACAATCTTCAAGATCTTATCTTCCATCTCATGGTAATACTGGTCTTTGAAGAAATAACTGTAACCTAAAATATATGAAGAGGAATGAGTTAAGAAATATTTCCTAAATAAAAAGAATTACTTTTACTATTTAATAGCTTATAAAGAGGTTGCTTACAATCAGAAAACGTTTACCAATTGGCGGTCAGGTATTGCAGCTCAGTCCCATATACATGAGAGTGGATAAGCAGCAATACCCAAGAGCCCATGGACAAGAAAGCAGACACGTTTTTCTTACCATTTCCACTGAGGTCAAAAACAGCATCTAAATTGTCATGTACACCGTTCCACGAATCTGCAATGAATTTAGGGAAGCCAGTGTCCATTTTCTGCTTTACTTCATTGTACCTGAGAGAACAAGAAACATAAAAATAATGCAACTAGAACAAAAGTTTCCAATCAAATACAATCAAAACAAGATCAGAATCCCACCTATCCCATAATAATCTAGCCGCTTCTAATTATTCCTACTAAAAAATGCATGATATAGTGACATGTCAGAATTTTTTTTGGGAAGGTTTCAGGTCTGGAATGAAGGGGCAGTAGTGCTTAGATAAGTGTTGTGCCCCTTCAACTATAATCACCAATAATCATAACTTCTGTAAAGGAAAGCTAAGAAGATGGAAGGCACTCACTTCTAGATAGCAAACAATCTTCAGAGTAAAGAAATGAGATGCACTCACCCAAGCCTGTATCTTGCGACAAAATGTATTCATTATTCATAAAAATGGCACAGCGGGTAGATGTGGGGGGAGCAGCCTCGCAGCAACAGAACTGTTTCTTGCGCGCCAAGCGCACTTCCTCTGGCTGCCCAAGGTAGTGCGCTTGGCGCGCAAGAAACAGTTCTGTTGCTGCGAGGCTGCTCCCCCCACATCTACCCGCTGTGCCATTTTTATGAATAATGAATACATTTTGTCGCAAGATACAGGCTTGGGTGAGTGCATCTCATTTCTTTACTCTGAAGATTGTTTGCTGTGCTGGTTCTTATTGGATTGCACCCCCTATAGCCACCCAGGTGTTTCTATTTTGCTTCGGTCTCCCATAGACCCTATTTGTGGATTGCAGTGCCGGACTCACTTTACCTTTCTTTGTTGCGGATCACTTCTAAATAGGTCCTGTGAAAGACTTTCCTTATTAGCTATTCATAAAACGTGCAAGCAAGAATGCCAAACTAGCAGACGTGGGTTTATTTACTGTTGTTTCACGCCCCTCCAGGTGCATCTTTTGACAGATGAAGCGTTTGGGGCGTGAAACAGCTGTAACTACACCCACGCCTGCTAGTCTGACATCCCCACTTATAAGTTTTGTGCATCGCTAATAAGGAAAGTGTTTCACAGGACCGATTGGCTCACACGCTTTGTACAGCAAGTACAAATGATATGCTACCATGATGCCTTGTACTTGCTGTACTATTTTACAACAGAAAAATTATGCCAGAAAACACTCTGTGTGGACACAGCTTGAGCCACACAGTTGTTTATTTTGTTTCATTCCATCCCCCCTTAAACAGATCTCGTTGTTAAAGGGGTATTCCAGGCAAAATCTTTTTTTTATAGATCAACTGGCACCGGAAAGTTAAACAGATTTGTAAATTAGTTCTATTAAAAAATCTTAATCCTTCCAATAGTTATTAGCTTCTGAAGTTTTCTGTCTAACTGCTCCATGATGATGTCACGTCACGGGAGCTGTGCATGATGGGAGAATATCCCTTGCATGATGGGAGAATATCCCCATAGGAGCTGGACAACTTCCGGGACGTGAGTCATCAGAAAGCAGTTAGACAGAAAACAGCAACTCAACTTCAGAAGCTAATAACTATTGGAAGGATTAAGATTTTTTAATAGAAGTAATTTACAAATCTATTTAACTTTCCGGAGCCAGTTGATATATAAAAAAGTTTTTGCCTAGAATACCCCTTTAAGGGGTTACTATATGTATGTGACTGGTGTAACAGTTTTTTGGGATTATTACATGAGAAAAATTTTACCTCCAAAATTTGTCCCCAGCAAAAATGTAGGTTTTTTTGTTTTTGCTCCAGTTGAATGCAGCGTCCACACGCTTCAGATCTGATGGTAGTCCAAGGTTAGTTATTTTTTTAGGATATCCTCTTTCTAGTTGACTTGAAGTATAAACCCAGTATTCATCTCCTGTTAGACAAAACATACAGAGGATCAGTAAATGGATACAACAGCCCCACATATAATAACCATCATTGCCTTAAAAAAATGGATTGGCCAGGAGGCAACATCTGGTCATAGCTGTGACTTTGGATTATGGCAGTGTACAGATGACCCCCAAATCCGGCCCTGGGATTATCATATGGAACAGGCAATCTCCTGACCTGCAGCTGCATGATTTCTGTACAGCCGCTATTCTGCAGCAGGTGTTGGTAGACTGTTTGGCCTTGCCTCCAAAAGCCCTCCAACCCCCAGACCAAAAATATATATGTAAGACACAAGGCTATAAAACAACTTTTAAAACATCACAGGCTTAGATACGTCCCCTCATCTGCACACTGTTCCTGTTATCAGGAGACCTGTACCTACAGATATAGTGTAAATCCAGCCAATGGTAGTAAACAATGAACGTCCCTATGCAATGACAGCAAGCAGAGATCTTGAAAACTGGGAAGGTATGTGCATCTGAGTCATTTCAGGCAGAATCCACATTGATTTTAAAGCAAATTCTGCCTCTAATTCAGTGTGAATTCTTCCTGGAATCCGACATTGTAATTTCAGCATGTAAATTTCTGATGCTGATCGGAATTCTGCCTGAATAATTGACAGGTCAGTTCTTGGGGCAGAATCTGCAAGGAAACTTGTTATTAAAGCCACTTGAATATGCCACATTTCAATCTAAATGCTGCGCCAAAGGAGCACCAATTCTGTTTCATTGCTGCCTAAGGAAGTGATGCACAAATAATGCACAAAAAGTGTATTGCCACGCTATTAATGTTGTGGGCACAGAAACTAGGTCAGTGTCATCTTGAAGATAGCTCTGATCCTTAAACCCTGCGACCAATAGATATCACTGCATGGTCTTTGGCACTTTGGATTTGTAAGTGGTAAAAGATGCCTTTTTTCTGTAATAAGATGCATTACCCAGTTTCTTATCACTGCTTGAAATATTGCTTTATGGGGAAAAAGTAAATTTTAACGTGTCCCTGTTATTATAAAAATCTTCTTACAAATCGCAGGGACATGTCAATAGTTTTGATCGGGCAGGGGGCGTGGTTAGGCCACCAAGCAAAATGGCCGCTTGAACAGAGAGCTCCTGCTGTAAAACTCCATTATATCAGCTTATTGCTGCGACTCCAGGCTCAGCCTAACAGCCCTAGCAGACATCATACATCATGGCAACTTTCAGCAAGAAAAGGAACTCGAGAACAAGGAGGTTTAAGCCGCAGCTTGTGCCGCAGCGTGCACTCAACTCCACACTGAGAAAGCCTGCAAGGATCGGAGAGACGCCACACCAGAGGCAAGAAGACCTGCTTCCACACTGCAGGGCAAACGATCTGCAGACAAGCTTAAACTGCCTCCCCCATTTGAAATACCTGAGCGGTGGAGCTCACCGGACCCTGCACATCCAGCTGCCCAAAATGCTCAGACAGGAGGAAATGGCAGACAGGAGTCTCCCTGTACCTGCCTCCTCTCTGGCCTCACGATCTCCGGAACATGGTGCCGCCACCTCAGAATCCTCACCCCAGGTCAGTCCACTGAAACAAAAGCTGAGACTCAGTGACTCAAATGACCAGAGAGAGAAGTCGGGCAAGGGGAGACTCAGGAAGATCGGGACTCAGACATGTTTGTCTCTTTTCTGACACCACATTAAAAGACTTGCTCCAGATGTTTAGGAGCGCATTACACAGTGACTTTTGTCAACTCATGTCACCACTAACCTCTGCAGTGCCAGATGTAGAGCACAGAATGACTCACACTGAAACTAAGATGGCGTCCTTTGCCAAGGCCCCCAATGAACTGGTTGATGCTCACAACGACTTTGACGACAAAATGAATGTAATGCAAGCTAAGCTCATATATTCAGGACAGAAATCGACAAAACAATGTTAAGTTTAGAGGCATCCCTGAAGCTGTTGCCGGATCGCAGCTTCTTACCTATGTAAAGCAATAGTGTTGCTCGCGAATATTCGCAATGCAAATTTTATTCGCGAATATCGCATATTCGTGAATATTCGCGAATATAGCACTATATATCCGCAATTACGAATATTCTTTTTTTTTTCTTTTTTTTCACAGTACACATCACAGTGATCATCCCTCTCTGCTTCCAGCTTGTGTGGTGTAAAGAAAGCTCTAATACTACTGTGTGAGACTGGTGTGCGAATTTTTGCATATGCTAATTTTCGCATATGCTAATTTTCGTTTATGCAGATTTTCGCATATGCAAACGCGAATATTACAAATATATCGAAATTTAGCGAATATATGAGGAATATTCGTCCATATATTTGCCAAATATCGCAAATTTGAATATGGCCTATGCCGCTCAACACTATAAAGCAAAACGATGCAATTGCTCCTTCCCGATTTGAGCCATATGAATACAGCATTGATCGAGCCCATAGGGTTCAGAAACCGAAGTCTCTGCCAGAGAATCTACCACGCGAGGTCATCGCAAGATTTACATTCTTCCACATGAAACATAAGCTCCTTAAGTACTTGCGAAAACACGCTTCCTTACCTCACCCTTATGATGAAGTAAAGTTGTTCTCTGACCTCTCAGCCGCAACACTGCAAGCTAGGCATACCTTCACTCATTTACTGGATTGCTCCGTGAACTGACTAACCCATGCAGATGGGGTTTTCCAACGAAGGGATGGAACTCCTTGAGAATTCGGGCTGCCTTGACGAGTCCCCTTCTCCTTTGCCCCATGAACTGCAGCATGGACCGCCGAAGACCTGTTACCTGGAATTGAACTGTTCTCATATCTAAGTACACTAATTCACATTTATTTTATTTATTTTTTCCTGTTTATATTCTTGCTTTTACTATTCTTATTCAATTTTGTTTTTTGTGACATCCTCGTCTGGTGCCTTTTGGCATCATTCAGGTTTTTAATTATCTGGGTACAGTGATATCAATATACTTGGTTGCACACGTAACCCTAAATCCTTTTACTTTTAAGCATAAGTATAGAGGTTGTTTCCCTTAATGTAAATGGACTTATTGGTTCATGCAAGAGGAACTTTATGTGGCGTGAGCTGGAACACAGGAAAGCCACTCTGGCTTGTATCCAGGAAACCCACTTGTCCTCACATAACACTCCAGCCTTGCATCACAGAAAGTTCCCTTCTATTTTTCATTCCACCTATGCTCAGAAAAAGAGAAGGGTTTCAATCGCAGTTAGCAATGATGTTGCTTTTTCCCTGGCCGAAGAAATTGTCGATCCACAAAGCAGGTTCATAATTCTTGTATGTACTATTGACGGATTGGAATATACCAATGTTAAAGGGGTATTCCAGGCAAAACCTTTTTTTTTTTATATCAACTGGCTCCGGAAAGTTAAACAGATTTGTAAATTACTTCTATCAAAAAATCTTAATCCTTCCAATAGTTATTAGCTTCTGAAGTTTTCTGTCTAACTGCTCAATGATGATGTCACATCCCGGGAGCTGTGCATGATGGGAGAATATCCCCATAGGAACTGTACAGCTCCCAGGACGTGAGTCATCAGAGAGCAGTTAGAAAGAAAACAACAACTCAACTTCAGAAGCTTATAACTATTTGAAGGATTAAGATTTTTTAATAGAGGTAATTTACAAATCTGTTTAACTTTCCGGAGCCAGTTGATATATTAAAAAAAGTTTTGGCCTGGAATACCCCTTGTATGCCCATGCCCCAAATAGAGGACAGGGGCGTTTTCTTAAAAAGGTCTTCAGAAAATTAGGAGACTACAGACAAAACAATGTTATCATTTGTGAGGACTTTAACACAGTCACAGATCCTACATTGGATCTCTCTCGGGGTGCAGCACCCCATCAATTTTACCTTTAATAAAAACTTTATTTCCTGACCACGACCTGTTTGACGCGTGGCAGCCCTGGGCAGGGGAAGAGAGACCGTATTGGGTAATGGTGTAACCTCTAGGTTGTTCAAAATAAATGGAGAGCAGGTTGAACTGGAACCAGATGTATTAAACTTTTTTTTATATATCAACTGGCTAGAGAAAGTTAAACAGATTTGTAAATTACTTCTATTAACCCCTTAAGGACCAGGCCATTTTACACCTTAGGACCAGAGCGTTTTTTGCACATCTGACCACTGTCACTTTAAACATTAATAACTCTGGAATGCTTTTACCTATCATTCTGATTCCGAGATTGTTTTTTCGTGACATATTCTACTTTATGTCATTGGTAAAATTTTGTCGATACTTGCATCGTTTCTTAGTGAAAAATTCCAAAATTTGATGAAAAAATTTAAAATTTTGCATTTTTCTAACTTTGAAGCTCTCTACTTGTAAGGAAAATGGATATTCCAAATCATTTTTTTTTATTCACATATACAATATGTTCACTTTATGTTTGCATCATAAAATGTACGTGTTTTTACTTTTGGAAGACACCAGAGGGCTTCAAAGTTCAGCAGCAATTTTCCAATTTTTCACAAAATTTCCAAAATCACAATTTTTCAGGGACCAGTTCAGGTTTGAAGTGGATTTGAAGGGTCTTCATATTAGAAATACCCCACAAATGATCCCATTATAAAAACTGTAGCCCCCAAAGTATTCAAAATGACATTCAGTCAGCATTTTAACCCTTTAGGTGTTTCACAGGAATAGCAGCAAAGTGAAGGAGAAAATTCACAATCTTCATTTTTTACACTCGCATGTTCTTGTAGACCCAATTTTTGAATTTTTACAAGGGGTAAAAGGAGAAAATTTATACTTATATTTGTAGCCCAATTTCTCTCGAGTAAGCACATACTTCATATGTCTATGTAAAGTGTTCGGCGGGCGCATTAGAGGGCACAGAAGCGAAGGAGCGACAAGGGGATTTTGGAGAGTACGTTTTTCTGAAATGGTTTTTGGGGGGCATGTTGCATTTAGGAAGCCCCTATGTTGCCAGAACAGGAAAAAAAAAACACATGGCATACCATTTTGGAAACTAGACCCCTTGAGGAACGTAACAAGGAATAAAGTGAGCCTTAATACCCCACAGGTGTTTCACGACTTTTGCATATGTAAAAAAATTGTAAAAAAAATGTCACTAAAATGTGTGTTTCCCCCCAAATTTCACATTTATGCAAGGGTTAATAGCAGAAAATACCCCCCCAAAATTAGTAACCCCATCTCTTCTGAGTATGGAGGTACCCCATAAGTTGACCTGAAGTGCACTATGGGCGAACTACAATGCTCAGAAGAGAAGGAGTCATATTTGGCTTTTTGAGAGCAAATTTTGCTCGGAGGCATGTCGCATTTAGGAAGCCCCTATGTCGCCAGGACAGCAAAATAACCCCCCATGGCATACCATTTTGGAAACTAGACCCCTTGAGGAACGTAACAAGGGGTACAGTGAGCATTTACCCCCCACTGTTGTCTGTCAGATCTTTGGAACAGTGGGCTGTGCAAAATTTTTTATTTGCACAGCCCACTGTTCCAAAGATCTGTCAGACACCAGTGGGGTGTAAATTCTCACTGCACCCCTCATTACATTCCGTGAGGGGTGTAGTTTCCAAAATGGGGTCACATGTTTTTTTTTTTGCGTTTGTCAAAACCGGTGTAACAATCAGCCACCCCTGTGCAAATCACCTCAAATGTACATGGCACACTCTCCATTCTGGGCCTTGTTGTGCGCCCCCAGAGCACTTTGCGCCCACATATGGGTATCTCCGTAGTCGGGAGAAATTGCATTACAAATTTTGGGGGGCTTTTTTCCCTTTTACCTCTTGTCAAAATGAAAAGTATGGGGCAACACCAGCATGTTAGTGTAAAAAATTTATTTTTTTACACTAACATGCTGGTGTAGACCCCAACTTCACCTTTTCATAAGGGGTGAAAGGAGAAAAAGCCCCACAAAATTTGTTAGGCAATTTCTCCCGAGTATGGCGATACCCCATATGTGACCCTAAACTGTTGCCTTGAAATACGACAGAGCTCCGAAGTGAGAGAGCGCCATGTGCATTTGAGGCCTGAATTAGGGATTTGCATAGGGGTATTCTATGCCAGTGATTCCCAAACAGGGTGCCTCCAGCTGTTGCAAAACTTCCAGCATGCCTGGACAGTCAACGGCTGTCCGGCAATACTGGGAGTTGTTGTTTTGCAACAGCTGGAGGCTCCATTTTGAAAACAGTGGCGTACCAGACGTTTTTCATTTTTATTGGGGAGGGGAGGGGGGCTGTGTATGGGTGTGTGTATATGTAGTGTTTTTTACTTTTTATTTTATTGTGTGTTAGTGTAGTGTAGTGTAGTGTTTTTAGGGTACAGTCACATGGGCGGGGGATTACAGCGAGTTTCCCGCTGCGAGTTTGAGCTGCCGCGCAAAATTTGCTGCATTGCAAACTTGCAGCCTGATACTCACTGTAAGCCCCCTACCCATGTGAATGTATCCTGTACATTCACAGGGGGGGGACCTCCAGCTGTTGCAAAACTACAACTCCCAGCATGCACAGTCTATCAGTGCATGCTGGTAGTTATAGTTTTGCAACAGCTGGAGGCACACGGGTTGGGAAACACTGAGTTAAGAAACAGACAATGTTTCCCAACCAGTGTGCCTCCTGTTGTTGCAAAACTACAACTCCCAGCATTCTCAGGCATGCTGGAAGTAGTAGTTCGGCAACATCTTTAGAGCCAGATGTTGCCGAACTACAACTCCCAGCATGCTTGGAGTTGTAGTTTTGCAACATCTGGAGGACTACAGTTTGCAGACCACTAATACAGTGGTTCCCAATCTGTGCCCTTCCAGATGTTGCAAAACTACAACTCCCAGTATGCCAAAACTGTCCAGGCATGCTGGGAGTTGTAGTTCCACAACATCTGAAGGGCCAGATGTTACAGAACTACAACTCCCAGCATGCCTGGACAGTAAGGGCATGCTGAGGATGTGTGGTTTTGCAACATCTGGAAGGGCACAGTTGTCTCCAAACTGTGGACCTCCAGATATTGCAAAACTAAAACTCCCAGCATGCCCAGACGCCAAGGGCTGTCTGGGCATGCTGGGAGTTGTAGTATACAGGGTCCCAATACAGCAATGCATGTCGCTTTACGGCGACGTGCATTGCTGTAAAGGGCCCGACCGCGGCTGAAGATCAACTCACCTGTCGCCGCTGCCGTCTTCATCGCCGGGATCCGGGTCTTCAGGGACGAGGTAAGTACTGGGGCCGGTCGCCAGCACTCCCCTGTCCCCCGCCGCGTCCTCCGGTCTTCCTCCCGTCCTCTCCAGACTTTCAGGGGCCGGGCAGGACGGGAGGAAGTAACCGCCCCCCCCCCTGCGAAGAATCACAGAGGATCGGAGGAGGTGGCAGGCTTGCCACCTCGCTCCTAGGCTCCAGCATGGTCCTGGCTGTCTGTGACAGCCGGGATCATGCAAAATTACCGGGCAGTCGGGTCCCAGAGACCCGATCAGCCTGGTATCGCCGCAGATCGCAAGGGCGATTTCCCTTGCGATTTGCGGCGATCGCCGACATGGGGGGCCTACATGGCCCCCCTCGGCGTTTGCCCTGGATGCCTGCTGAAGGATTTCAGCAGGCATCCAGTTCCGATCTCTGCCCGGCGAGCGGCAGGGACCGGAAAAGGCCATGACGTCGTGGGACGTCATTGGTCCTTAAGGCCCAGGGTGCCATGACGTCCCAGGTCCTTAAGAGGTTAAACAATCTTAAACTTTTCAGTACTTATGAGCTTCTGAAGTTAAGGTTGTTCTTTTCTGTCTAAGTGCTCTCTGATGACACGTGTCTCGGGAAATGCCCAGTTTAGAAGAGGTTTGCTATGGGGATTTGCTTCTAAACCTTCTAAGAGCAAAGCTCTTCTAAACTGGGCATTTCCCGAGACACGTGTCATCAGAGAGCACTTAGACAGAAAAGAACAGCCTTAACTTCAGAAGCTCATAAGTACTGAAAGGATTAAGCTTTTTTAATAGAAGTAATTTACAAATCTGTTTAACTTTCTGGAGCCAGTTGATATATAAAGAAAAACTTTTTTCCTGGATAACCCCTTTAAAGGGGTACTCTGGTGCTTAGACATCTTATCCCCTATCCAAAGGATAGGGGATAAGATGCCTGATTGCTGGAGTCCCGCCGCTGGGGACCCCCTGGTTCTTGCACGTGGCACCCCATTTGTAATCATTCCACGGAGCGTGTTCGCTCCTGGACTGATTACCGGCGACTACAGGGCGGGCGCCGCCCCCGCCCCCATGTGATGTCACGCTCCGCCCCTCAATGCAAGCCTATGGGAGGGGGCGTGATAGCTTTGGATAGGGGATAAGATGTCTAAGCACCGGAGTACCCCTTTAATGAATGAGATGGTATATTTATAATTTGTAAATTACCACACTGAGCCATAATCTCATCCAGAATGGGAATGCAAAAGGGATGACAAAAATTGCTATGAAGATTTATAAGGACAGGGATCTCAAAATATGGAAAGGAAAATATGGGAAGGTGAAACGGCAAACTTTTTTTTTTCTTTTCTTTTTTTTTCTTCTTTTTTTGGGTTTGAATAGTTGGGGTTGAGTGCGAAGATAAATAATACACGTAATTTAGAGTTAACCAAAAATTACATGATTCCCTAGGTCCATAATCGCAAAATATGACCTGTTGTGGTTAGGTACTTGGTTAAGGGGAGTTGTAATAACGTTTTAATGTGAAAGATTATATTTTTGCACTGAAATGTATGAGATGGTTATGTTGTACATTTTGTCTGCTCAATATAAATAAAATGGAAAAAAAATTACTGAATTCATACATTTTGAATAGTTTACTACAAGCATGAGGAGAGCACACTAATAGGTAGGAAAGAACAAGCAACGTATGGCAGGCACTAGCTTGTGGACCGTTCCGCAGCTCTGGAGTACCAGGGAGTTCAGAGTGAAGCCGATCTGCGGGGTGCAGAAAACTCACAGCAGAATCATAGAATCAACAACAGAAGAAAAGAACATCTGCACTCACCGCTCAGTATCGGCCGTCGCGTCCGGAGATCCGGGGTTACAGGCGCTATATGTAGCAGGAAGCGCTCAGAGACTATACCGGTATTCCACACAGACCAGACGAAGCACACTGTTGTGCGAAATACCGGTATAGTCTCTGAGCGCTTCCTGCTACATGCAGTGCCTGTAACCCCGGATCTCCGGACGCGACGGCCGATACTGAGCGGTGAGTGCAGATGTTCTTTTCTTCTGTTGTTGATTCATACATTTTGAGCCTCTCCATTATTGCAGAATGGTCATGTGATCACCAGTTTGACCACAAGTCCAGTACAGGCTATCCTGTGTAGACAAGAGATCCCTCTCTCCTGTGTGACTGACTTCCTGTGATGTAAATACCCATGTATCACTGCTGTGAGCTCTCAGACATCTACTTTCCCCCAACAATCTTTATCTGCATGTCCTCTCATTCATTCCTTTTTGCTAAATATACGTCTGCCTTATCTGTGGAGCTAGGTGTGAAATGAGGCAATAGATGAGTTCATACAATCATTAGCTGTAGAATTATTTCTTGTATCTTTCTGGAGATTGTCTTGTGTTTTCTATGAGATATAGCTGGACACGGATATCTCCCCACCATTAGCAGAGCCATATCAAAAGGGAAGACTGAATCAGGCTAACAGCCCATTCCATCAGCTAAAATAGGTATACACTAGACACTCACAAGAGCATCCAATAATAACTGCATATGCTGCACTACTGTATATAAGCAAAACAAATGTTATCAGTGATGAGGCCCAACAGGAAAAGATAAGGTTCTTCCAATATGTATTTTGTAGAGTGAACTGTTAGGATCGTGTCAATGAATCATACGTTGGTAATTTTGAAATCTATCTGACCTCATGGTCCATGTGGAAAACATTAAAAATCTAGTCATCCAGACTTGTGGTTTTGAGTAGTCCAAGAAACTCACGTTACTGAAATAAAATAACTCCACTCTACCACTGTTGTCTCCGCAAGGAACACACAGTACTGTAACAAATATGCAAATGAAAATTATTACAACATACCTAGTACTAAAAAAGGCAATTGTTGAACAAATGGGGACAACTAGATACAGTATGAATTTTGTCCAGATGTGTCTTAAAAGGAATATTTACCCAAATGTGCTTCATTCACATCCCAGTCAGAGGGTCATTGTACATACATGTAAGCCCCTATCATGCCTTTTTAGGGTCATAACCTTAGGGAGGAAAGTTTGCAGTTGCACCCAAGCTCTGGTGACTGATGGTGCACAAAAGACCACCTAGTGAGACACCAGCACTATAAATGGAATACCATGGTAAAGGTTCTAATCTTTTATATTAGAAAAAAAAACAATAAGTAACCTTTGCACCATTTTCCTAATATTGGAGGAGATTCTGGATTGGCTACTAATCTCATAATAATAATAATCTGAAATGTTAAGGCCGAAAAGGTCAAGTATTGACATATAGGGTTGCTACATCCAATGGGTGGCATCAAAGGGCAAACTTACTTTCTCTTGGAAAAGAGATATTTGCATACTTTTTCCTAGGAGAGAATTGCATGTCCTGTAAGATATCACACACCAATGTCCCCACAGTCTCATGGCAAAGGCCGAAAGGCAAGAACCCCAAAAATGCTGCTTACAGATGGGTAACTCTTCCTTTTGGAAATATTGACTTGTTGGAGGTGGGCTACAATGCAAACCATTTGTTTCTAACACCTCGGAAAAAATAGCCATGGCCTCAGACTTAATCTCATTTAACAGGTTTAGAGTATGGCAAAATCTTCAGTTCACTAAATATTTCTGCAGGAAGCAAGAGAAAAGTCATAGGAAAAGGTCAAAACCCACAACATGTATAAGTAGTCACCTCTGGTATTAGTATTGAGGTAATATCAAGTTAAACATTATTGGCACACGTCAACTTATCATATAGAAATAATTAACATGTGAAAACGTTGCTTGGGGTCATGGGCAAGAAGAGTGATCCAAGGTGCAAGATTGTTGGGAAAGTCCACACCTTCATCCAGTTGGGAACTTGTGGCTAGAGCAGAGGATTTACTAATGTTCCTCGATCCAATGCAAAATTTGTAACAGGCCTCCCACCTATCATGTGCCACTTACAGTACGGGAGTTATGCGGCAGAGATCCTTTAAGCACAACTGCCATTAATGTACCCTCTATAGCTAGAGCTGAAACTCAAAGTCCCTATGCAACATGATGGAGCTTGACCAATTTTGCATATAATGGTGCCAACATGGGAAAAGGTGAAAAAACATCAGTCTTCACAGACCATAACTGGTGAAAAAATCTATTAAATGTAAAAAATTTAATTAAATCCAGAGGACATACCATGAATATATGTAAATCAATACACTAAGAAGAGAAGAAAGGAGGGTCCGGCACTGCTACTATTTCGCCATTAACATAATCCAACATCAATATACTGCGTGTACTGCTAACAAGTAAATGCCAAACTGTGGATCAACATGGGTGGTGCTACACGCTGGCAAAACATGAGGAATCCTTACACAAAAAAAGAGAAAAGTTGCGGAGCAGCTCACCAGGTCCGATGTCTGTGTTTAAAGATGAAGCAACGTGGTCAGGCGACAGGAGGACGGGGAGGCTGTGATGTTACTGGGGGAATCAGGCATTGGGCCACAGCCGTATCGCACCGTTTGGTGCTTTGTCAGGCCCCTATATAGTGGTTAAAGATGAAGCATCGCGGTCAGGCAGCAGGAGGACGGGGAGGCTGTGATGTTACAGGGGGAATCAGAATTCGGGCCACAGCCGTATCGCACCGTTTGGTGCTTTGTCAGGCCCCTATATAGTGGTTAAAGATGAAGCATCGCGGTCAGGCAGCACGAGGACGGGGAGGCTGTGATGTTACGGGGGGAATCAGAATTCGGGCCACAGCCGTATCGCACCGTTTGGTCCTTTGTCAGGCCCCTATATAGTGGTTAAAGATGAAGCATCGCGGTCAGGCAGCAGGAGGACGGGGAGGCTGTGATGTTACGGGGGGAATCAGGCGTCGGGCCACAGCCGTATAGCACCGTTTAGTGCTTTATCAGGCCCCTATATAGTGGTTAAAGATGAAGCATCGCAGGCAGGCAGCAGGAGGACGGGGAGGGTGTGATGTTACGGGGGGAATCAGACGTCGGGCCACAGCCGTAACGCACCTTTTGGTGCTTTGTCAGGACCCTCCTGCTGCCTGACCGCGATGCTTCATCTTTAACCACAGACATCGGACCCGGTGAGCTTCTCCGCAACTTTTCTCTTTTTTGTGTAAGGAATATATGTAAATCCCTCACTTAGGCTGCAGGGTCCCATTTCCTCTACAAATCAGACACCGGATGCTTAGTAATCATAATGAAACTTGATCACATTGCAAATTCCCATATATTTATACATATACTCACAGACATGCACACACAAAATTTACCTGCAAAGAAAATTGTCTTCTCGTCGTGAGGATCTTCATAAACAGCATCAATTTTGTCAGGTAGTTCTGACCAGAAAGTAGCAATAAGCAGGGGACCTGAGGGCCTGCTCCTTCTGCCCACTGATCGCCATATAAACCTGGAGAAAGAGATATTGATTGAGAATTATTTTCATATATAAACTTTCATATGCTTATGTTTACATAACTCTTTAAAGGGGTACTCCGGTGAAAACCTTTTTTCTTTTAAATCAACTGGTGGCAGAAAGTTAAACATATTTCTAAATTACTTCTATTAAAAAAATCTTAATCCTTCCTGTACTTATTAGCTGCTGAATACTACAGAGGAAATTCTTTTCTTTTTGGAATGCTCTCTGATGACATCACGAGCACAGTTTTCTCTGCTGATGTTATTATAATAATAATGCTTTATTTATTGTTGTCCTTAGTGGGATTTGAACCCAAGTCCCCAGCACTGCAAGGCAGCAGTGCTAACCACTAAGCCAACATGCTGCTCTTAGCATACATCTGCAATGCATGGTTGCTAAAATGGACAGAGATGTCAGCAGAGAGCAAAGAAAGGAATTTCCTCTGTAGCATTCAGCAGCTAATAAGTACTGGAAGGATTAAGATTTTTTAATAGAAGTAATTTACAAATATGTTTAACTTTCTGCCACCAGTTGATTTAAAAGAAAAAAGGTTTTCACCGGAGTACCCCTTTAAGTCTATATTCTAGGTTACTTTATATACTATTTTTGAAGAGGATGTGATGTCTATAAAGTCCCTATAGAGACTATTCTATGTTGAATATCTCTGTAATTCAGCATGCAGTCAAGCATGCCACAGTTATTTGAACAGAGAGATACATCTGTCTGCCCCTGTATAAAATTTGGAGACACACAGACTATACTATGGATACTCTATTCTGAGTCTGTACCACAGTGCATAAGCCCTATCGAATGTCGCTGGAACATGTATGAAACATATTCTGTAAAATGACTAATGATAGATATCTTAAACTATACAGTGTTAAAGACATTTTATGTGTTCCCCTTTAAGTTGTAATTGCCTTGCTGTTGTGCCCCACATTTGCAGGTATACCGGTTGCCCTTCTGGGATACTGCACACAATGGAGCCACCAGACCTTGCTAGTGTCTGTCAGTGTCTCTGCCAATTTACCAGACGAGGTGAGATAATCTGCAGCGCAGACCCACACAAAATTTAAAGGGTACCTCTCATCAAATACAATTTTTATATATTTTAGATTAATGAATGTTGAATAACTTTCCAATAGCATGTTAATGAAAAATATGCTTCTTTCTATTGTATTTTTCCCGATCAGTCCTGTCAGCAAGCATTTCTGACTCATGCTGGAGTCCTTAACACTCAGAGCTGCCAGCCTGCTTTGTTCACAGCCAAACAGGCTGTGAACAAAGCAGGCTGGCAGCTCTGAGTGTTCTCCTTTGTGAACAAAGCAGACTGGCAGCTCGTAGTGTTTAGGACTCCAGCATGAGTCTGAAATGCTTGCTGCCAGGACTGGTAGGGAGACCCCTAGTGGTCATTTCTTCAAAGTGGAAAATTAAATAGAAAGAAGCATATTTTTTAATAACATGCAATTGTAAAGTTATTCTGCATACATTAATCTATAATATATCAAAAAAAAATTTTTGATGAGAGGTACCCTTTAACACTTCTGTACAAGCGCTGTTGCACTGCTACACTGAGTAAAGGCATAAAAGGCAGAGTTCAGTGCCAGTGTGTCTGCTGTCTGTGCACTGGGAAGCCAAGCCTGCATTAAGATAGGCTGGTGGTTTGGAGAGTGACAGAGAGCTTGTGTGAAGCTTAACAGCAAGAGCTAAGTAAAGCCACTGTGAGATATTAAACAGGGAGAACTGGGAGCACCCACTTTTAAATTAGCTGGGAATACATTTTAGGACCAGTGGGTGAGATGATGGAGTCAGACTGGTGCCAAAAAGTTAAACAGATTTGTAAATTACTTCTATTTAAAAATCTTAATCCTTCCAGTACTTATCAGCTGCTGTATACTACAGAGGAAGTTCCTTTCTTTTTGAATGTCTTTTATGTCTGACAACAGTGCTCTCTGCTGACACCTCTGTCCATTTGAGGAACTGTCCAGAGCAGGAGCAAATCCCCATAGAAAACCTCTCCGGCTCCGGACAGTTCCTGACATGGACAGAGGTGTCAGCAGAGAGCACTGTGGTCAGACATAAAAGAAATTCAAAAAGAAAATAACTTCCTGGGGGGGGGGGCATACAGCAGCTGATAAGTACTGGAAGGATTAAGATTTTTTAGTTGAAGTTTTCCACCGGAGTACCCCTTTAAAGGTTTTCCCATCTTGCAAAGTTTTCTGTGCAAATGAAATCACAGGCTGTAGTAGTCACATGTGTCACTACATTATCACTAGAAGGACCAGACCAGATCAGCTGTTTTCTACAGGACAAATCACACACAAATCTGCATGATTGCTTTAGATTTGCTGCTATGGATTTCCCCGAGGCTTTCTTCAGATTTGCTGGAAATATTTGGTACCAAACCTGGTACATGTGAACCTCCCATAGACTGCTTTTTTATGTGAGGTTTAACTGAAACAAAGTTACTGGGTTATAAATATGTATTTAGGTTTCATGAGTTCTGTTTATTCCTTATAAATATACCATGCAATATGTATCTAAGTAATTACAAAGAAAATAAATATTTAAAGGGGTTCTCCACTGCCCTGTCTTCCAGAGCTCTGCTCGCAGAGTCTGGAAGTTTATTACTCCGGACGCTGTGTGCGGGCTTCCGTGTTCGAGGCCGCCCCCTCGTGACGTCACGCCCGCCCCCTCGTGACGTCACGCCCGCCCCCTCAACGAAAGTCTTCCCATAGACTTTCATTTAGGGGGCGGGCGTGACGTCACGAGAGGGCAGCCTCGAACACGGAAGCCCGCACACAGCGTCAGGAGTAATGAACTTCCGGACGCTGCGATCGGAGCTCCGGAAGACAGGGCAGTGGAGAACCCCTTTAAGAAGAGTTAGGTCCTGTGCAATCTTGCATAATGGATTCCGTTGATAAAGGAAGTTATTATATTATACCATCATATTATGGGTCTGAACCAGAGGTGTAGCTTGTAGCTTCGGGGCCTTGATGCAAAATCTGCAACAGGGCCCCCTATGGCGATTATTGTACAGCTCTCTTATGGGGAAGATGTGCTTTGTGGCCCCCTTAGGCACCAGGGCTGCGGTGTGACTGCTACCTCTGCTACTTCTATAGCTATAGCCCTGGTCTGAACAGGGATTGACTGTCCCCACTGACTTATGATAGGGTCTGTTTGGGATCCATTGACTCCATGTTCTACTTCTTTTGAAATCAAAGCTGATTGAACCCCAAATAGAACCCTCAACAAAATGCCTTAGTGCAGGTGTGAACATAGCCTTACACAGAAAACCACTTAAAAACCAACAGCCACTTTCTTATTACTTACCTATCTTTGAAGAAGAATATCTCTCCTCTGATTTGTGAAATGCCATCAAATACAATGTCTTTGCTACATAGCTCTGGAGTAACGGGGCCCAATGTGGGGGAAGGTCCGGGTCCAGGTCCAGGTCCAGGTCCAGGTTTGCTCTCAGATCCCCTGCCTGGAAAAGATAGGTATCACTTATGAAGGCAACAGATAAACTGTAGAAGTGTACAGTAGTATACAGCACACAAATGACTGGGGCTGGATTCTTAGTTCTTACAAGTTTAAACTCCGAAGTAGATTAACTCACCATAAAGTTCCTGGATTCCACTGACATCGTCTTGTGAAAGTCGAAAGTTCTTGACATAAGTGTATATTGGAGCCATTAGGGCACCCGGGTCATCAGAATGTTCAAGTCCAAGAGCATGTCCAAACTCATGGGCAGCAACAAGAAAGAGGCTATAACCTGAGAAAGGACATATATAAGATTGTTATTGATAGAAAAGAAACAACGAGGAGAGTAAGGAGTTCCTCTAAATCAGAGGCATACTCCTCTATAAAAAATTATATAACTAAATTAATGATTTACTTATATTTGCTTTATTATACTGTCCTTTTCACTTGTGTACCTTGATCGGGACAGAAGCCCCATTTGCGGTCATCGTCATAACTGCTGCTGCTGGCGCACCATAGTTTGCCATCACTTCTTCCAGCACTGGTGCATGAATTATACTTATTGCCAAGGAAAGTAAAAGGAAAGACACATGGGGAGCCTTCTGCATTTCCTCCAACTGTGGACAGTGCTAAAAAAAATAATAATCCAACAAAAGACGTCATTCAAAGTTATATAGGAGCCCCATAGTTTGCACAATAATGGACAATGTAACAGATGTTCATGGTCTACAAGTAGCACCTCAGTAATCTAAAAACTCTCTGGATATCAGTGTTACATACTAGTAATGTTTTCCCCTGGTTTTCTTTCAAACCTAATGACCACTATCTACCTAATGTGTTCAATACTGAGGAGAAAACAGTCCTAGTGAACTGGCCAAAAAAAGAGGCATTTTTTGTCTTTTAAGTGTGGAACATATTTATTGGGGGGGGGACTCCTTTGTATACCCCCAATGTATGATGGATTAAAAGCACCATCTCATTGGTTAAAGAGATTTTCTTATCAGCAGGGAGGGCTCTTTCTCTGTGACTGACATTTCAGACACACTGACTGTGTGCAAGCTACTAGCACTTTGTATGACTCACTGACACAATGTAGTTGCAAACTAGCAGATGAGCCTGTGTGTCTGAAGTGTCAGTAATGATGTTTACATAAAAATAAGGTTTCTGACAGAGATGGGACTACCTCTTTAAGTGGGTATGCCTGCTGCACTGACATCTAAAGGTTAGTGTGCCAATTGAAACACTGTGGATTTTATGAAATAATTTTATATTGATAGTTGTACGATCTGAAAAAATAGCAACAAAAAGATTCTTGAATATAATATATATATATATATATATATATATATATATATATATATATATTCCTTAACCAAAATAAAAGCAGAATAATCTTTTAACCCCACTTAGTAGTAAAAGTTTAAATAAATTAGGTAAGAAAACACAGCATTGGCAAGTTACACAGCAGCTTTGTTTCTATTAAAGGGGTAGTCCAGTGGTGAAAAACTTATCCCCTATCCTAAGGATAGGGGATAAGTTTGAGATCGCGGGGGGTCCGACCGCTGGGGCCCCCTGCGATCTCTCTGTACGGGGCCCCGGCTCTCCGCCGAGATAGCGGGTGTCGACCCCCGCACGAGGCGGCGGCCGACACGCCCCCTCAATACATCTCAATGGCAGAGCCGGAGATTGCCGAAGGCAGCGCTTCGGCTCTGCCATAGAGTTGTATTGAGGGGGCGTGTCGGCCGCCGCCTCGTGCGGAGGTCGACACGCCCCCTTCCAGCGGGCTGTCGGGGCTCCGTACAGGAGATCGCGGGGGGCCCCAGGGGTCGGACCCCCCGCGATCTGCAACTTATCCCCCATCCTTAGGATAGGGGATAAGTTGCTCACCACTGAATCACCACTGGACTACTCCTTTAACTGACAAAGTAAGATTGGGTTGACCTCCCAAGAAATCCTCACAGTGGCTCTCTGTTTGCATTCTCAGCCAGCTTAGCCCAAAATGCCCTATGTTACTGGCTGTGCAGACTGTGCTTTCCGGCAAGACACACTGAGTCATCCTTTTGCCTTTCCTTGCTCTCTATGAACAGTATAATGAATTTACTTATTTCATCAGTTAACAACCCAGCAAGAGATAATAAGTCCATGAAAAAACCTTTATGACCCCTAGATTTGTCACCAGTGGGCAAAATTAGCTTAAAGAGAAGCCAGAAGCTGCCTGAGATACACACTTTTAATACGGTACCTATTCAACCTGGAGGAGCAAGCCAACAAAAACAAAAGTGCGGATTTTCTTCATAAACAGTTGCTTCTGTTAAATCCAATCAGTCATTTCAGTTTGGCCAGAAAACAGTGAAATGTTTGAGGAACAACATGGCTTTGTGGTGGCCCAGTACGGGATGGTGTTTCCCCGTACCTTCCCTGCCCTGTCAGGCAGTGTCCCCGGGGCCCCCTGCAGTTGTTCCCCTCATGTAAATAGGTTATGTATTATATTGTGTATTGTACCTTTAATAAATGTACCATGAGATTGTTACCCAGGAGGAACTAGTGGCAAGCTGACCCCAAAGGTGACCTATGGGCTCCCTGCTAGAGTCCCCCATATAAGTCCTGGGAGGAGCTAGCCCCTCGCTCTTTTTGCTCCAAGTCTTTGCTAAGGTCAGTCGTGCCTATAGTGGGTGTCCAGAGCAGTGGAGGCCTCAAGTCAAGTTCAGCAGCCACAAGTCCAGTCCTGCAGCCTCAAGTCAAGTGCAAGTAAGCTGAAGTCACTGTCCTGTCAGTCAAGTGAAGTCTTCTGTCTACTCAGCGTGGCCTGCACTAATTTCCTCTGTCTACTACAAGTCCAAGCATACCTGCAAGGTCTCTGTGTCATTAGTCACCTCCTTGGGCCCTGGCTGTACTGCATAGACTGTAACAACTGTCTACCCTCAGTAAAGCTACCATTGTCCGTAACTTGGCATCAGTGTCTTCATTGCCCCCGTGCCTAGCCCAGGATCCAGCGGTATACCTTCGGGTGGTTAAGGCTAAACCACGCCCTGGTATCACAAACACAAGCGGTTAATACCATCAAACCCTAGGGTAACAACATCTGCCCTGCATCTCGCACCAGTGCCGCCATACCACAACGTTTGGCGTCACGAACAGGATACAGATGTGTGACTTATGCCACAAGTCCTCCCCCCTAGTCTGAACTGTGTCCAGTATTGTATGCAAGAAAATCGCGTGCCAATGCGAGTAAAATTCGTGCCAGAAAGTGTACGGGACTTTGTCTGTAGAAAGTGTTTTACCTGAGGCGCTTGTGAAATAGAGGGAGAGGTGAAGAAAAGACATCTGTTATTGAGGAAAACTCTTAAGTCGTGAAAATTATGTGCAAAATTCGTAATGAAGCAATGTTACGTGTCAAGATGTCTGCTGTCATACCTGAAAGGGTTAATCTGTTGGAAGAAAAAGCCGCAAAAGGATCCCGCCATTGCCTGCGTCCCACCCCCAGGCGTTGAAGTCAAGTCGCAGTTCCTAGTCCCAAGTGGAACTTGAAAGGTCCGCACCCTTGTTGCTAGGAGGGGAGGAAGAAGAGGATGCACCGCTGAGCCACTTCCGGTCCCAGGTCCTGCTGATGATGAAGTTCCGGAGACTGGTATAAGAAGCGGAGCGGAGCTTGACCTCTTCAGTCTTGCGGAAGTTCCTGGTGAGAGCAAGAAGATGGCGGATGCACAGCAGACTACCCAAGCAGAGAGTCCTAAGATGGCGTCGGAGACCTGGAGAGTCTCCGCAGCTGTGGCACACATGTTCCAGGAGTTAGCGGACCGTCGTCAGAAGATCTCCCTCGGGGCCAAGGAGGCCTGCTATGAAGTCACGCTGCCCGAGCACGGAGGAGACTGGCCTGCAACCCTGTCGGAAGGAAGGCCGAAGTCTTCAAGAGAGCCGTTGCAGCTGAGGTTGTGACCCCACCACCGGACCTGGGGATCCTGGGCGGAGATCTACACAGAGGAGTCGTGAGTGAGTACCTTGGCCGAGGCTGCGATTTCTACCCCTCCCTCTACCCCCAGTCCAGAGCCAGTGCCCCAGGTCCAGCAGCCCACAGCATGGCCGCAGTCACCACCGCTACCCAAGTGGTTATTCGGCGATGAGCCAGTAATAGTCCAGTTCATGAGGGACCATCTCCTACCCCTACCAGGGAAGTTCCCTCCTCCCATCCTAGTACCCCAGGTCGAAAAGGCCAAACAGGAGGCCAAAGTGGCTGCTATAATGGAAGAGTTAAGGGCGCAGAGGAGAAGGGAATATGGCCCTAAAGTTATGCCGTATAAAATATGACAAGTCCAGCAACAGGACACCAAGAGCCTTGAGGCCTTATATATCAGAAGGCTAGAACAACCCCGAGAGGGAGAGCCACCCCTAGAATGGCAAAAAGCTACAGTTGTCAAGTTTGACAGAGTGAGGGGGTATGGCACATTAATGGACTGCCATCATGTTGGTACTCTTCTGGTAAACAGGAGACCGGTGAAGAGAGACTACCTCCCTCCTCCTTTACACTCCATAGAGAGCGGGGAGATTGTAGAATACACCCCTGTACAGAGCCTGTGAGGGGAATGGGCAGCAGCTGTCACCCAGCCCAAGAATCCTATGCAAATCCCCTTCACCTATTTCCCCTCTGAAAATGGGACTGCCACCAAGTGTCAAGGGGAAGGTCATGCAAGAGGAATGGTATACTGAGTCACCTGCTATTGACCCTAGATATCTGCATCGAGGGTCTTCCACAGATGTGTCCAGGCCTACTCCTGTGGTCGAGTTGTGAGACTAACTGTGTTCAGAAATCTTTGTTGTTTTAGGTTTTTCAACGTTTAAGGAAAGTGCCTGACAGACTTGTCAAGAAGTTTACTTGAACCCCCTGCGTAAGTGTTCCTGCCCGGCTTTTAGCCATGACCTTTTACTGAGAACTCCAAAATGTACCTGAACTGTAGAGCGGTGGAATGAAAGTCTTTACATATCATCAAAGAAATATATTTTTTCTATATTTTCTGCACAAGTAAAAAAAAAAAAATAATAATAATAATTTTTTTTAAATGGTGGTATACTATAATGAAATGTGTATTATATGTTTGTACAGAAATGGCTAAAGTGTACAGTGTCCTTATTCAGGTCAACCCAAAGACAACTCCCAGAGAGGTACAAAGATTAACTCTTGTTAAAATAAATAAAAGTTATGCACATACATAGTCCAGTATAGTCAGTACACTATTACTAAATCAGTCTAGTGTAATGTCCATGTCTAGATTAGGACTGTAGCCTTGTATATTTTCCAGTCCACCCATGTCTATAGCGAGTATGTCTACTGTTTTCTCCTGTCCCAGTGTGCAGGATACTTGGCTGGCCAGAAGGTATTCCTGATAGCTCTACAACTAATGTGCAGTGACAGAGGTAACCAAATGTAAATGTAACATTATGTTTAAAGTCTATGTATAGAGTTCTGGGGGGAAGTGTGTCAAACCAAGGGACCCCAGTATCCAAGCCCAATCCGACATGTCTTGTAAAGTTGTTATGCATATTCTCGATGGAGAAGTATCGAGGAGAGAATTACAAGGTCAAAAATCTCCACACCCGTTTAGAGCATGTATGGACATTAACCCCTTAACCACGAGCGCCGAAAATGTACGGCGCTGCTAAGTGTCACTTCGTTCACAGCGCCGTACATTTATGGTGCTGAGTTCCGTGATCACAGTGTCTCCGGACGTGGTGATCAGGCCGGGATAACTGCTGTTATCTAACAGCAGCCATCCTGGCATATCGCCCAGGCAGGGAGTAAAAACAGCTTCACCCCCTGTACTGTCTGGGTCATCTGCCTGACCCAGACAGTACTTTAGGGTGCTGCTTCCTCACCCCAGTTTTTTAGTACTCCCCCCCCCCCCCATGCCACCAGCAACTGTTTGGTGCTGCGTGGCCGGACCGTGATTGTTAATCAGTAATCTTCTTTTACTGGTCAGCTTTTTTTGTAGGTGTAGGTTTTTTTGGATCTTTTTTTGGGGGGGCATCTTGCCGGGGCTGATCAGCAATCAGCGTTTTTTTTTTTACTGTTACTGTAAAAAATCACAACACTACACTACACTGTGAAATAAAGTTCAATAAAAAAAAACACATACACCCCCTCAGACACCTACATTCCCCCCCCCCCCCCCCCCCATGTCTCAGAGGGTTTATTCGATGGAGGAGGCATACGCCTTTGCCTCCTCCGACACCGAATCCTTGAGTGATGGAGAAGACGAAGACCCCTCTTCACTTATTTCTTCGTCTTCCCCCTCATAATCCAGTGATGATGAGCCAACTAGAAGGCGGCGCCGCAGGGCAATGCCAATAGAGGCACCACAAACTAGCGTCCCTCTTCCCAGTACCAGTTTCCTTGTCCCCCATACTAGTGACCCTGTCCCCCTTATAGATGACCCCATCTGGACCCCAGTTCTGGAAAATTATGAGCCACGGATTCCTGGGTTTGTGGCACACCCAGGAATCCAAATTGACACCACAGGCCTCCCTGAAATAGACTTTTTAAAGTTTTTTTTCAGTGAGGACTTTGTCAATTTGATGGTGGCGCAAACTAATCTTTACGCCCAACAATTTTTGACCCAGAACCCTGACTGTTTTTTGGCTAGGCCCGAGAGATGGACCCCCATCAATGCAGCCGGGATGAGGACATTTTGAGGCCTTGTTCTGCATATGGGCCTAGTCAAAAAACCAAGCATTCGGCAATACTGGAGTAGGGATGTTTTTTACAACACCCCACTTTACCATATGGCAATGAAAAGAGATCGCTTTGAAGCTATCCAGCAATGTTTGCATTATGCAGATAATGCAACATGTCTACCTAGAGATGATTGAGCCTATGACCGCCTGTTCAAAATACAACCGGTCATAGATCATTTTACCACTAAATTTGCAGAGGCCTATGTCCCCCAAAAATATATTGCCATTGACGAGTCCCTTATTAGTTTGAAAGGAAGGCTCCATTTCCGCCAATACATTCCCAGTAAAAGGGCAAGGTATGGCGTGAAAGTATACAAGCTCCGTGAGAGTACCTCAGGGTACACTTACAGATTTAGAGTGTACGAAGGGAAGGATTCCCGCATTGAACCCCCAGAATGCCCCCCCATCCTGGCAGTTAGCGGGAAAATTGTGTGGGAACTGATGTACCCACTGCTGGATAAAGGTTACCACTTGTATGTGGATAACTTTTATACAAGAATCCCTCTCTTCAAGTCCCTTTCCGCCAGAGCCACTGTTGCTTGGGGCACTGTGCAGAAAAATCAGAGAGGCCTTCCAAAACATCCTATAAAAAAGCCAACCCCTAGGGGTGAAAGTAGGGCCCTTACTAGTGACAATATGTTGCTGGTCAGGTATAAGGACAAGAGGGATGTCCTTACGCTGAACACCATTCACGGTAATGGCAGCACCCCTGTCACTGTATGAGGTACCGCAACACCGGTGCTCAAACCTGATTGTATTCTGGGCTACAATCAGTATATGGGAGGAGTTGATCTCTCTGATCAAGTCCTCAGACCATATAGCGCCATGCGCAAAACCATAAGATGGTACAAAAAAGTAGCGGTGTACATGCTCCAGATGGCATTGTACAACGCTTTTGTACTATTTTAAAGAACTGGCAACACAGGAACATTCCTTCAGTTCCAGGAGGTGGTGATCAAGGCCCTGATTTTTGGCAACCAGGAAGGAGCGGGCACAAGTACCTCTGGAACTGAAGGCCCCCGTATTGTAGCTGGGCAACATTTTCCAGGAGAGGTCCCCCACACTGGAAAGAAGGGACGGTCCCAAAGAAGATGCAGAGTCTGTTTTAAAAAAGGGATAAGAAAGGACACCATTTTCCAGTGTGATACCTATCCTGAAAAACCAGGCCTCTGCATCAAAGAATGCTTCAAGGTGTACCATACACATCTTTGGAGAATTAAATTGACAATTTACCCCATTTTTATCTTTCCTCAAATTAACTGTACATTGCACACGAGCCATGCGGCGTTGTACAATGCGTTTGTTCTTTTCCAATGTGTTGGTGACGTTGTACATGAGTTTGGACATTGGCTATATACAGCACTTTTCAGATGCATTGGCAATACAGGGACATTCCAGTCCCTGGTTGTAATAATCCCCAAAAAGTCCAAAGAACATTGATCCAGGGATTCATTCAGAGTTTTTGGATTCAGGAAGGAGTTTTTCCCCCTAGTATGGGGCAAATTGGCATCCACCTCAATGTTTTTTTTTGCCTTCCTCTGGATCAACACAGTAGGGCAGTGTTTCCCAACCAGGCTGCCTCCAGTTGTTGCAAATCTACAACTCCCAGCATGCTGGGAGTCACAGTTTTGCAACATCTGGAGGTACCCAGATTGGAAAGCACTGCAGTAGGGGAAGATTTACTAACTGTGGTGTTTTGGTATACCGCATGTAAGTAAAACTCTGCAACTATCAGCCGCCCCTATGCAAATCACTAATTTAGGCCTCAAATGTGCATGGCGCTCTCTCACTCCTGAGCCCTGTTGTATTTGCCTGGCAACAGTTTAGGGCCACATATGGGGTATTTCTATACTCGGGAGAAATTGTTTCCAATTTGGGGGGGCTTTTTCTACTTTTACCTCTTGTGAAAAAAATTGTGGGCTACACCAGCATATTAGTGTAAATAAAAATACATTTTCTATACTAACATGTTGGTGTAGCCCCATACTTTTAATTTTCACAAGAGGTAGAAGGAGTAAAAGACCCCCAAAAATTGTAATGTAAAAATACCCCATATGTGAGCGTAAAGTGCTCTGCGGGTGCATAACATGGCTCAGGAGTTAGAGAGCACCTGAGGCCTAAATTGGTGATTTGCACAGGGGTGGCCAATAGTTGCAGCATTTCAGACATAAACCCAAAAGAAAAACCACTAACAGGTGACCCCATTTTGGAAACTACACCCCTCAAGGAATTTAACAGAGGGACAGTGAGCATTTACACCCCACAGGTGTCTGAAAGATTTTTGGAACAGTGGTCTGTGAAATGAAAAATTTAAAATTTTCATATGCACAGCCCACTGTTCCAAAGATCTGTCAAACGCCAGTGGGGTGTAAATGGTCACTGCACCCCTTGTTACATTCCTTGAGGGGGGTAGTTTCCAAAATGCGGTCACATGTGGGGGGGTCCACTGTTCTGGCACCACATGGGCTTTGAGAACGCACATGGCTCCCCAACTTCAATTACAGCCAAATTCTCTCTCCAAATACCCAATATTGCTCCTTCTATTATGAGCCCTGTTGTGCGCCCGCAGAGCAATTTACGTCCACATATGTGGTGTGTCCATACTCCTCTACATATTTGTAACCCAATTTCTTCCATTACCCCTTGTGAAAATAGAAAAATTGGGGTAACACTAGCATTTGAGTGCAAAAAATCAAATTTTTCATTTTTAGGGCCAACTGTTCCAAACACTTGTGAGGTGTAAATACTCACTGTACCCCATGTTACATTCCTTGAGTGGTGTAGTTTCCAAAATGGTGTCAGATGTGTGGGGTTCTGCTGTTCTGGCACTATGGGGGCTTTGTAAACACACATGGCCCCCAACTTGGCCCCCAACTTGGCCCTCAACTTCAATTCCAGACAAATTTGGCACTCCTTCTCTTCTGAGCCCTGTAGTGCACCAGCAGAGCACTTTATATCAACATATGGGGTATTGGCTTACTTGGGAAAAGTTGGACTACAAGTTTTTGGGGGGCTTTTTTCCTATTAGCCTTTGAGAAAATGAAAAATTTGGGGTAACTGTAGCATTTCAGTGAAAAAAATAAATGTTTTCATTTTCAAGTCCAACTTTAGTAAAAACTCATCAAACACCTGTACCCCTTGTTACGTTCCTTGAGGGGTTTAGTTTCCCAAATGGTGTGCCATGTGTTTTTTTTTCTTCTGTTCTGGCACCTTGGGGGCTTTCTAAATGCGACATGCCCCCCAAAAACCTTTTCAGCAAAATTCTCTCTCCAAAAGACCAATGGCGCTCCTTTTCTTCTGAGCCCTCTAGTGTGCTCACAGAAATTTTCATGAAAAATTGGAAAATTGATGCTAAACTTTGAAGCCCTCAAATGTCTTCAAAAAGTAAAAACATGTCAACTTGATGATGAAAACATAAAGTAGACATATTGAATATGTGAATCAACATGTAGTTTATTTGGTATATCAGTTTTCCAAATTTACATGAAATTTTCATGAAATTTAGAAATTTTTCACAAAGAAATGATGCAAGTATGGGTGAAAATTACCACAAACATAAAGCAGAATTTGTCATGAAAAAAATTATCTCAGAATCTGTATGATAAGTAAAAGCATCCCAGAGCTATTAATGCTTAAAGTGACAGTGGTCAGATTTGCAAAAAATGGCTGCGTCCTTAAGGTCAAAATAGGCTTCTTCCTTAAGGGGTTAACCATGCCACATGGACTCATTGCCGTTCCTCATCAAACCTGGAAAAACATTGGGTAGAAATGCTCCAGGAACTGTCATTGGACATGACATGACTGTGGACATGTAAACTAAACTCTGGTTGCTGTAGCCCTGGGCCCAGGACGTATAACATGATATGTACAATATAAATAATTCAATAAGTTCCATGTGTTAAAAGGAGGACATCAACTGTTATATTCATGTTTCCATGCAAGACTTTTTTTTTAATTGCATACCAGTTTCTGGACAGAATCCATAAGATTTATCCTGGTCATAGTCTTCTGTTGTTGCACACCACCTGTAACCATCCGTCCTTCCCTCGGTTGTACAGCTGTCATAGCTTTTACCTTGAAACTTAAAAGGAAACTTGCAAGGTTTTCCGTCTGCATTTCCGGCTAAAGTGAATAATACTGTAGGGGGAAAAAAGCAAGAATTAGCTGCTGGTTGTATGACATATGCATCTAAGTAAAAATTAAAAGACTAGAAGGAGGTATGACTGTAGGATCAGACTACACAGGGTAGTCTGTTGCCATGGAGATATGTAGGTCTGCATAGGAGCCATAGGCACAAAACAGTACATTTTAATTCAGAATATTTGTAAAGTTGCTTTAGGATTTATGTTGGATGGTGGACGTATCCTTATATCCAGGTTAGAACCTTTATAAACTCATGACTGCCTGAATTTTAGTTATTAGCTAGTCATTCATGCTGTTTTCTGCTTTGCAATGAAATGTCATGCCCGGTCAATCAGAAGTGTAGTAAGTATCCCACAGAGAAACATGAGTTATTTGTTGGCACTTAAAGTTGGATTATTTCCATTAGCAGCTGTGGGTGACCAAAGCGTTTTCAAGAAATCTTTAATTTATAGAAAAGGGCACATTTATTTTCTTCTTGGAAAGTGTGATGAATCCCTACCACAGTATTTCTTTGCACTACCGTACTCTCAGTCTCTCACTGTACAGAAAGCTTTAGAACAGCCATAGTCACATGGAGCCACTGTGCAGGGAAAGATTGTATAGTGTTTAAAGGGAATCCGTCAGTCTGGACTGCAGGCATCATGTAATATAGTAGGAGGAGCGGAGCAGATTGATATATATATATATATATATATATATATATATATATATAGTGGCAAAAGTTCCAGGACAACTTGTCATCTATTCATGTAAATGTCTGCTCATTTCAGGCTAAGTAGTCATGTAGGCGGTGCTTCTGAGAGACTGTATTAGTGTGCAGATAAAGAGAGCTCTTAGGCACTAAGTAATACTACCCACTTTACTACGATCCTACTTCATGATTGACAGTTCTCTCTACATGTACACTTATAAACAATGGATAGTTGTGAGTCCCTGAGAAGGACTGCTCACGTGACTACTTAGCCTAGGATAAGCCAAGATATACATGGGTAAATGGCAAGCTATATATCAATCTGGAGGGATATATGCAGGCACATGACGTTGCATCATAGGTAAAGCAATATGTATCAAATCCAAAGCCACCATGTAACCCAAGCCTCACATTGTGTGTGAATCCGGTCAAATTAAATCATACACTATATAACACACTATAACACACTAATACACAAATATAACATACCAGGGAATTTTTACTTGCACATATTATGGCACAAACTAAAAATGTATTATGGCGCATACCAAAAATGTATTATGTGTTTCAGACAATTTTTATACCTTCTTTGGCAGTTTGAAAAAAATTGTCGTGGAAAAGAGGCCTACCTATAACAAATTGTATTCCAGATATAGTGCCACGGTATTCATGGTACTTGGATTCACAGCTACTGCCAAAAGGATGGCACCATGCTTGGTAAAAAATTAAGTCATTTAATCAGCAGTGGTACCAGGGGTTGGACCTCAACTAATCAGATATTAATGCCATCTATTGCAGATATTAATAGGCCATCTATTACAGTGCTGGGCAAACCCTTTACAGGGGCTGTATGGGATTTGACATACATTAGAGTTCAAAGTAACCACAGGAAAACACAATATTGTCTGTCCCAAAATCTTAGTGACATCTGGCCCTAGGTATGTCAATTATCAAAGACATCCAGCAACAAAAAATACCAATGAGGCCCAATAAGATAAAACTTAACTTTTACTGCTACATTAAAATATTACAAAAATACACCATATCACATTTACAGTAAATGGGAATACATTACATTAAATAGCAAATAGTATGTAATAATAATAGCAATGGATGTAATTATACCATCAATGAGATACCAAAGGGGATGGGGGCAGGGGTACAGGTGACCATCCCTATTCTCCGCCCATTACAGGCTGTCCCTACCCAGCCAATACTTACCCTTGCCTGATATACAGTGTGGAGGGGTATAAGGAAATATATATTGAATGGTTATACTGTATGGTCTCCAATGTAACTATATGATTCATACAGAATCATTCACTAAATCTCTGACTCCTTCCTCCAACGCGTTTCTCTCATATTACCATTTGAGTTCATCAGGGATGGAGGAGATATACTTAGGGCAGTATACAATAGGATGGAGTGGAGAGCACACAAAGATTGTATTATTATACAGAACAAAATAAAAATATTGCAAATTATTAGTAAATAACCATAATGTTAGTAAATTTATTCTAACTATCTATTTTATAAATTTATGTCTACCTAGTTACAGTAAATGTACTAACATTTAGGGCCATTCAGGGCTCCCGGCAGGGTTTTCAAATAGAAGTGCTGCGGTGGGGAAAGATATATAGAATTGCTGGAGGGGGTATATATCTGGTCCCCACAGCGCTTCTATATATCTTGCCCCCCGCAGCGCATTTATATATGTTCCGCCATGGCACCTTTATATTCCCCCCCGCAGCACATATATATGTTCCCCCTGCAGCGATATCATAAGGCCCCGGCAGCGCTATGGATGAAAAGTATTCTACAGCAGCGCATCTGGCTGGGGCGATGTGCTGATGAAAGAATACTTGTCACTCATAGCACTGCAGCGGCATTTGTATATAGATGCGCTGCAGGGGTCAGCCCCCACCATGCTTCTATAATCAAATGCCGCCTTAGCGCTATGAATGAAGTATTCTACAGCAGCCCATGTGGTCGTCCAGATGCGCTGCTGTAGGATAATTTTCATTCATAGCACTGTGGCGGCATTTGATTATAGAAGCGCTGTAGGGGCCAGACATATGGATATATGTCTGACACCTGCAGCGCTATGAATGACAAGTATTCTTTCTGCAGCACATCACGTCGGCCACATGCGCTGCTGTAGAATACTTTTCATTTATATGATAGCGCTACGGAGGGAACATATATATGCGCTGCAGTGGTAAAATATATAACTGTGCTGCAGAGGGGAACATATATAAAGGCGCTGCGGGGAAACATATATAAATGCGCTGCAGGGGGCAAGATATATAGAAGCACTGTGGGGGGCCAGATATATACCCCCCCCCCAGCGATTCTATATATCTTTCCCCACCGCAGCGCTTCTATTTGAAAACCCCGCTGGGAGCCCTGAATGGCTCCTCAGTACCGGCCATTCAGGGCTCCCGGCGGGGAATTTAAAAATGAAAGTACAGTAAATACATCGTACATCACAGAGGAGCTCAGCATGCTGCCCTCTCCCCTGTTTAATAACTTCTAATAGCATTGGGTCTCAGAAGTGAGACCCGGTGCGATCAATCCCTCAGCCCCTGTACTACAAACACTAATGTAGCCTCCCTAGCTGTCTGCAGACTCCTGCAGCCGGGGAATTACTACTCCCTTCATGGAAACAAGTTTGTCCCATGGTGAGAGTAGTAGTAGTCCCTCAGCACTGCAGCAGTCTGCTGATGTCACAACTTCTGAGCATGCTCAGAAGTAATAACGGATATTATAAACCGGGTGCAAACAGATGACATAAATGCTTATCCGCTTGCCATAGACTTCAATGTTAAAAATAACGGCCGTTAATTTACCCGTTTCTTGTGACGGAAGAAAAATTAGGCTGCTTTCACACTATAAAATTCATTAGTTAAAAGATCTTTTATAAAACTCCATTAGAAAAAAATGGATGTTAAACGTCCGTTACAAAATCCCATTCAAGTCTATGGGATTTTTTGATTATCCGTTATGACCCGTCATGAATAACGGATGTTAATTGTGACGGAAGAAAAAAACGGCACATGCACAAATTTTTCTTCCTTTACAAGAAACAGGTCGTTATTTTTAACATTGAAGTCTATGGCAAACGGATGAGCCTTTATGTCATCCGTTTGCACCCAGTTTATAATATCCGTTATTACTTCTGAGCATGCTCAGAAGACGTGACATCAACAGACTCCTGCAGTGCTGAGGGACTACTACTACAGACTTGTTTCCATGATGGGAGTAGTAATTCCCCGGCTGCGGGAGTCTGCCGGTGGCAGGGGATGCTACATTAGTGTTTGTACTACAACTCCCATCATGGAACAGACTCTGTTCCATAATGTGGGTTGTAGTACAGGGGCTGAGGGATTGATCGCACCAGGTCTCACTTCTGAGACCCAATACGATTAGAAGTTATTAAACAGGGGAGCGGGCGGCATGCTCCACTCCCCTGCGATGTACGATGTATTTACTGTACTTTCATTTTTAAATTCCCCGCTGGGAGCCCTGAATGGCCGGTACTGAGGAGCCATTCAGGGCTCCCGGTGGGGTTTTCAAATAGAAGCGCTGCGGTGGGGAAATATATATAGAATCGCTTGGGGGGGTATATATCTGGCTCACACAGCTCCCCGCAGCGCATTTACATATGTTCCACCGCAGCACCGTTATATATGTTCCCCTCTGCAGTGCAGTTATATATGTTACCACCACAGCGCATATATATGTTCCCTCCGCAGCGCTATCATAAGCCCCTGCCAGCGCTTTGGATGAAAAGTATTCTACAGCAGCGCATGTGGCCGGCGCGATGTGCTGCTGAAAGAATACTTGTCGTCATTCATATATCCATATGTCTGGCCCCCACAGCGCTGCTATAATCAAATGCCGCCACAGCGCTATGAATGAAAAGTATTCTACAGCAGCTGTAGAATACTTTTCATTCATAGCACTGTGGTGGTATTTGATTATAGAAGCACTGTAGGGGCCAGGCATATGGATATATGTCTGACCCCCACAGTACTTCTATATACAGATGCCACTGCAGCGCTATGAATGATAAGTATTCTTTCATCAGCACATCGCCCCAGCCAGATGCGCTGCTGTAGAATACTTTTCATTCATAGCGCTGCTGGGGGCTTATGATAGCGATGCGGGAGGAACATATACATGTGCTCAGGGGGGGCTCAATATATAAATGCGCTGCGGGGGACAATATATATATATATATATATATATGCACTGCGGGGGGAATATACCGTATATAAATGCACTGTGGGGGAACATATATAAATGCACTGCGGAGGGCAAGATATATAGAAGCGCTGTGGGGGCCAGATATATACCCCCCCAGCGATTCTATATATCTTTCCCCACCGCAGCGCTTCTAGTTGAAAACCCTGCCAGTAGCCCTGAATGTCTCCACAGTATCGGGCATTCAGGGCTCCCGGCAGGGGATTTAAAAATGAAAGTACAGTAAATACATCGTACATCGCAGGGGAGCGCAGCATGCCGCCCGTTCCCCTGTTTAATAGCTTCTAATCCCATCGGGTCTCAGAAGTGAGACCCGGTGCGATCAATCCCTCAGCCCCTGTACTACAACCCCCATCATGGAACAGAATCTGTTCCATGATGGGGGTTGTAGTACAACCCCTAATGTAGCCTCCCCAGCCACCGGCAGACTCCCGCAGCCGGGGAACTAGTACTGCCATCATGGATAGGAGTCTGTTCCATGATGGGAGTAGTAGTAGTGCCGGCTGTGGGAGTCTGTAGGCAGAGGTATTAAAACGGCCATACAGGAGGGATGTTATAACGGGTCTAAACGGATGAATATTTATTCAGCCGTTAGCACCCGTTATTATACATCCGTTTTTACTCAGAAAACGGACGTTTAATAACGGATGAATGCTCATAGTGTGAAAGGAGTCATAGTGCATGTGCCGTTATTCATTAAGGGCCATAATGGGTCATAACGGATAATCAAAAAATCCCATAGACTTGAATGGGATTTTGTAACAGATGTTTTACATCCATTTTTAAAGGTTTTCTAAGGGACGTTTAAAACGGATCTTTTAACGGATGAATTTTATAGTGTGAAAGCAGCCCAGCCAGATTCACTTTTATGTACCAATTGACATAATGAAAAACTGCTCCAAAAGTCAAACAAACAAATGCACATCAACTATAAAGTGATCCCAACCTTACTTCAAATCCAAAAGAAATATAAAGTAGCTCCAGAATTACATTTTCCACATCCAGATCACCCTATTCTGACAAGGGGCAACCCCCCCGAAACAGCTGTCTGCAGATGGGTACCTTCTTCTTCTGGAGAGATTTTTAGCTGGGCATAAATTCCCAAATCAGTTTTGATAACTCTGTAGTTCAGGGGAAAACTACTTGAGAAGGTGGTGTGATTGAGCTGCTTTGCATATTCCCTCTTCCCATAAATCCCTGTGGATTCCAAATGGCCTATGAATCTCCACACACCGTTAATGGTG
Organism: Hyla sarda; assembly: GCF_029499605.1. Lineage (NCBI taxonomy): Eukaryota > Metazoa > Chordata > Amphibia > Anura > Hylidae > Hyla > Hyla sarda. The sequence continues at coordinate 203,833,066 of NC_079194.1, read as the reverse complement.
TTCTCCTTGAAGGGGTACTCCGCTGCTCAGCGTTTGGAACAAACTGTTCTGAACGCTGGAGCCGGCACCGGGAGCTTGTGACTTCTTAGCCCCGCCCCCTCAATGCAAGTCTATGGGAGGGCGCGTGACAGCTGTCATGCCCCCTCCCATAGACTTGCATTGAGGGGGCGGGGTGTGATGTTATGAGGGGGTGGGGCTACATCTCACGAGCTTCCGGTGCCAGTTTGTTCCAAATGCTGAGCAGCGGAGTACCCCTTTAAGGAAAAATCTTACCCCACTGACATCTCCCACATATTTATACATAAAACAGTGACATTTTAACCCATAGTGTAGTCGATATGTTACTATTTTGAAGTATAAATATGTGGACATAAAAGGAAGCACCAGGATTATAAATGCTATAGCGGCTGTGTTTTAGTATCCTTGTACTGCAATCCCAGACACGCCAGACCGTACAGCCTCTCTACTAAATCCGTCCCAGTGTTCTTCACTAATAAGGAATTTATTACCAGCTGAAAGACGTCTGGATCGATTAGATTTTTCCCAAATGGTGTGTTTTTTGCTGACACTACTTCCAGGCCTTTGTGGTCTAAATTGTTCTTGTATAAGTCAGAAAACAAAAAAAGAATGTTTTTTGAGCTCATGATGACACTGACTCATGCAGGCTGTCCTGTAACTACATAGAAGTGGAGCAAACCATGGAAAGAAAGGGCCTTTCTAATAAGAAACATATGTCTCCGCCGCCTTCAGATCCAGAACAAAATCCCTAAGAAATGTTTGGAAAGATCAAAAAGTGCCTGCAATTCAAAATATACAATTCAGGGAAGTTACTCTTCATGCGTGTTTAACCCCTTTATTTTTTGCCTGTGCTCAGATTACAGTTTACTCACTAAAGGAAATTGTCGTGATATCCCATAGCATTCACATCCAGAATCTTCTACTATCCTACAGATTATAACCATAAGAACATTTCACTTTTAATGTCAATAACTAATATAACCCATTTCAATTCGCAACAAAAATCTATCGTGAAGATCAGCACAATAGGCTGTTACAGAATTCTATTACTTGCATATCTACAACAGGGCCCCTAAATATCACATACACATATACAGTGACCCCCCGACCTACGATGGTCCCGACATACGATCATTTCAACATGCGATGGCCTCTCAGAGGCTATTGCATGTTGAAGGCAGCATCAACATACGATGCTTTTGTATGTTGGGGTCATCGCGTAAACGGCTATCCGGCAGCGCAGACTGCTTCAGCTGCCACCGGATAGCCATTTATGGTGCTCCGTGTGGTCCGCTGACGAACACTTACCTGTCCTCGGGGCTCCGGCGCATCCTCTTCGGGGTCCCCTGCATCGTCGGCGCTCTGCATCGTCGTCATCACGTCATTGTGCACGCCGTCCCGTCATCCAATAAGCAGCGGCATGCGTAGCAACGTGATGGCGGCGAAGGAGAGCGAGGATGGTGGGGAAGCAGAGGCCGTGCCGGAGCGTCAGGGACACCCCGGGGACGCGGCGACAGCGATGGACGGTGACATCCAGGGCAGCGGTGACGAGCGGTGACGGTCCGGAGCGGCGGGGACACGTGAGTATAACTTCCAATACCAGTGGTCTTCAACCTGCGGACCTCCAGATGTTGCAAAACTACAACTCCCAGCATGCCCGGACAGCCAACTGGATGTTGTAGTTTTGCAACATCTGGAGCTCCGCAGGTTGTAGACCACTGTCCTATACTTTACATTGCACGGATCCCTCAACCTACGATGGTTTCAACAAACGATGGTCCATTTGGAACGGATTACTATCGTATGTTGAGGTTGATCACTTACCTGTCCTCGGGGCTCCTCTTCAGGATCCCCTGCATCGTCGGCGCTCTCCATCGACATCATCACGTCGCTGCGCACACCGTCCCATCATCCAATAGGAGTGGCGTGCGTAGCGACGTGATGGCAGCGACGGAGAGCACGGTTGCCGGGGAAGCAGAGGCCTTGCCGGAGCGTCGGGGACACCTCGGGGACGCGGCGACAGTGATGGACGGCGACATCTCTGGCAGCGGTGACGGTCCGGAGCGGTGGGGACAGGCGAGTACAACTTCCTCTAACAGTGGTCTACAACCTGCGGACCTCCAGATGTTGCAAAACTACAACACCCAGCATGCCCGGACAGCCAACGGCTGTCCGGGCATGCTGGGTGTTGTGGTTTTGCAACATCTGGAGGTCCGCTGGTTGTAGACCACTGTCCTATACTTTACATTGCACGGATCCCTCAACATACGATGGTTTCAGCAAACGATGGTCCATTTGGAACGGGTTACCATCGTATGTTGAGGGACCACTGTATAGTACTGGTCTTCTCAGAGGGACCATTAGGCACATTCACACTACAAAATCTCTGCCCAAAGATATTGTGGGCAGATAATCCATCTCCTGCCGGCGCCAATTAAATCCTTTGGTGACATGCGCCGTCATAATTGAATTCTGCAGAAAGGAATGAACATGTACAGACCAGAATGTCTGTTGAAATCTTGCAGTGTGAACAGTGCAGCAGAATCCCATTGAAAACAATGGAAGGCTGCTGCACCGGAATTTTCGAATGAAATTTCTGAGCAGACATCTGCTCAGAAATTCCATAGTGTCAATGTAGCCTAATGATATTGAGGTAAGTAAAACAAAAACTCTTAGGTGATGGTTGCCAATGTAGCCTTGATGGTAGGGCAAATTTTAGTAGGTGGCTAAACATGTAATTGCCAAGAGTTTCCATACCATCAGGGGTCAAGTCCTGGGGAAAAAAAGTGAGGGAACTCACCCAAGATGTCCACTCAAGGCCTGGTCCTGCAGGACTAGTGCTAATTAAAGGGGTTATCCAGGAAAAAACTTTTTTTTTAATATATATATCAACAGGCTCCAGAAAGTTAAACAGATTTGTAAATTACTTCTATTAAAAAATCTTAATCCTTTCAGTACTTATGAGCTTCTGAAGTTAAGGTTGTTCTTTCTTGTCTAAGTTCTCTCTGATGACACCTGTCTCGGGAACCACCCAGTTTAGAAGCAAATCCCCATAGCAAACCTCTTCTAAACTGGGTGTTTCCCGAGACAGGTGTCATCAGAGAGCACTTAGACAGAAAAGAACAACCTTAACTTCAGAAGCTCATAAGTACTGAAAGGATTAAGATTTTTTTAATAGAAGTAATTTACAAATCTGTTTAACTTTCTGGAGATAGTTGATATATATAAAAAAGTTTTTTCCTGGAATACCCCTTTAATGGCAACGGTGTTCCTGCTGTGGAAAAAGTGCAGGAACTCAGTTGCCATGCGTTCCTGCAGGACTTGAGCCCTGCAAACCATCCAGAACACAGTCATGTCCGGCTGCAGCATTATATGAGGCACAGGCATGGAAAAAGTCCGGTAAGTAAAGGTAGGACATGCTCTCCTCTGTTACAGAGGGGGTTTCAGGGCAGCCCGTAGTGATTGGAGGAAGGGACCCAGCACAGCAGACTTGGGGAGGAAGTGAATGCATGATGAGTGATGGCAGATTCAGTGCTCAGTGCCCCTTAATGAGCAGTGGATGACAGAATGAGTGAGCAGCAGAACAGAGGAATTTGTGAGCCAAACACAAAAGCTAGACACATAAAAAAGACATGTAAAGCATCGGCATGGCCTAGTAAGTAACATATATAAGCATTATTTTTTTCCAGTGATATTACAGGTAGGTATGTTTTATGTCTACGGCCCTGTTAAGCATAAAGGTGTCATTACCTGGGCCCAATGCAAGAGCATATCCACTAGAATGGTCATTTAACAAGCCTATTACACGGCTTAGTTATCAATAACTGGATCGTTCATGTATCCTTTTCCTTCTATTGATTTACTGGCCGCACATCCTCTATTGCACAGAGCGATGTGCAGCTGAAGAACAACAGTTTTTTTAGGAGGTCGAAATAAGGTGTATTGGCATATTACACAGAGCGCTAATCAGCTGGTTCGGCCAATAATCCATGTACAGTGGTCCCTCAAGTTACAATATTAATTGGTTCCAGGACGACCATTGTATGTTGAAACCATTGTATGTTGAGACCAGAACTCTATGGAAACCTGGTAATTGGTTCTGAAGCCACCAAAATGTCATCCAGAAATAGGAAAAAGGGAGGATTAAAGATAAATAAGTAGATAACTAATATAGATAAAGCATGATAGTACATATAACAGTGAAAAAGAGCTGCTGGGACCTGTAAATCACTGTCTTTGTCAGTGTTTCCCAAGCAGTGAGCCTCCAGCTGTTGCAAAACTACAACTCCCAGCATGCCCGGACAGCCAAAGGCTGTCCGGCCATGCTGGAAGTTGTAGTTTTGCCACAGCTGGGGGCTCCCTGCTTGGGAAAAACTGGTCTATGTAGAGGACAGGAGCTTCTTCCAGGTCCTGTACAGCACAAGCAATGTTCTAAAAAAGTAACATGGAGTCGCCCTCACCTGGTGTCCAAAGGAGCAGCTAACCCTGGTACAGGTAAAGAGTACAGAACATGTAATACCTCCCTGTACTGTAGAGGGCGCTACCAGACATCAGTCAGTGCATACACTTCAGTAATACAGGTAAAGAGTACAGAACATGTAATACCTCCCTGTACTGTAGGGGGCGCTACCAGACACCAGTCAGTGCATACACTTCAGTAATACAGGTGTTTTACCAGTAAATTGCCTATTCTGATTGGTCGGTTTCTTCCGGCCATTGACACGTTTCAAAGATCTGGACTGTCCATAACATTGTATGTTGAGCCTGGTTTCAACTTACAATGGTCCAGAAAAGACCATTGTAAGTTGAAAATATTGTATGTTGAGGCGATTGTAAGTTGAGGGATCACTGTAATAGGGTAATAGGGCCCTAAGCATATGTGTTCTGTCATGTAGGGTCCAATGAGAATGCCCTTCCATGGAGCTCTATTTTATAAAAATATATTTTCCCCATAAACTGAATCCCTATACCAGACATTTGTGGATTACTTTACAAGTTTCTGGCAGTAACTTTGTTCCTTATTCATACAAATGTTCCTTCTTATGTCACTAAATAAACGAACAGATCTACATACTGTATTTGAAAATAAACCTTCAGGAAGAATGTATTTTCCTTAACAGTATGACATCCTGCTCTGGTCTTCTGATGTTTTCTCAGCATGCAAAAGAATGTTGTGTATGGCTCCTCCATTGGAATCTCCATCCTCATTGTCAATATCTACCGTATTTTTCGCAGTATAAGACGCACTTATTCTTCCCCAAAACTGGATGGGAAAAGTCGGTGCGTCTTATACGGCGACTACACACACCTATCGGGTCGGTCCCTGCGGCCATCAACGGCCGGGACCCGCGGCTAATACAGGACATCACCGATCACGGTGATGCCCTGTATTAACCCTTCAGACGCGGCGATCAAAGCTGACCGCCGCGTCTGAAGCAAAAGTGGCACTAACCCGACTGCTCAGTCGGGCTATTCGGGACCGCCGCGGTGAAATCGCGGCGTCCCAAAAAGCTTACAGGACACCGGGAGGGACCTTACCTGCCTCCTTGGTGTCTGCTCCATGCCGGGATCCCCTGCATGGCCGGCGCTCTCCTTCGACGTCATCACGACATCGCGCACGCCGTCCCGTCATCCAATAGGAGTGACGCGCGTAGCGACGTGATGACGGCGACTCAGAGCATGGATCCCGGGGAAGAAGACGTCCGGAGCGTCGGGGACACCGCGGGGAAGCGGCAACAGCGATGGAGCAACATCCAGGGCAGCAGTGACGAGCGGCGACGGGTCCGGAGCGGTGGGGACACGTGAGTATTACCTTCAACATCATCACGTCATCGCGCACGCCGTCCCGTCATCCAATAGGAGTGACGGGCGTAGCGACGTGATGACGGCGACGGAGAGCATGGATCCCGGGGAAGAAGACATCCGGAGTGTCGGGGACAACGCGGGGAAGCAGCGACAGCGATGGAGCAACATTCAGGGCAGCAGTGACAAGCGGCGACGGGTCCGGAGCGGCGGGGATACGTGAGTATTACCTTCAACATCATCACGTCATCGCGCACGCCGTCCCGTTATCCAATAGGAGCGACGCGCGTAGCGACGTGATGACGGCGACGGAGAGCGTCGATCCCGGGGAAGAAGATGTCCGGAGCGTCGGGGACACCACGGGGATGCGGCCACAGCGATGGAGCGACATCCAGGGCAGCAGTGACGAGCGGTGACGGGTCCGGAGCGGCGGGGACACGTGAGTATAATGTCCTATACCAGTAGTCTTCAACCTGCGTACCTCCAGATGTTGCAAAACTACAACTCCCAGCATGCCCGGACAGCCATCTTTTTTTTCTAGATTTTAAAATTGGGCGCGTCTTATATGCCGGTGCGTCTTATAGGACGAAAAATACGGTAAATCAGAATTTTCATCTTATCCATATTGGCTTTCTGCATGAGGCTATGTTCACACAGGAGAATGTCCGCACGGAAAATCTATGTGTGGGCATTCCCCTGATAGCACAGTGCCGGCACTAGGACTGCTCGGAAATGCACCACCTCTTAGATGGCAATTCATTTCGGTGCAGAGTTCGCACAGACATGTCTATTCTTTCTGCAGAACACCGGAATTTAAATTTCCATGCCAAATATTTCAAGCATGGAAATTCTGCAATGTGAACAGCGCAGCAGAATCGCTTTGAAATCAATGGGATTCTCTGCTGCTGCGGAATCTCCACATGGAAATTACAATGTGTGAGCCTGGCCTCAAGGCTACACCAAGTATTGTTCATCTCTGACCACAAGTTTGATGGCACTTTCACACAAGTCGCAAATGCAACAAACCTTCTGCAGCAGAAAATCTGCAGGTAAATCCACAGTGGCAGATCCATGAAGAAATGTGGTACAGATATTGGGGCAGATTTTTCATGTCTCCACCATTGTGTATATTGGTGCAGATTATATAAGTGTAGCAGAAAAAAAAATTCTATGGGGCTCATTCATCAAAAGTGTCTAAAAGGAAAAACTAGCAACCAATCAGAGATCCGCTTTCATTTTCTCTTTCAACTGCTCTGGTAAAATAAAAGTTGAGCTCTAAATGGTTGCAATGGACAACAAAGTCAGTTTTTCTTTTGAAGAGTTAATAAATGAGGCCCAATATCCACAGTTGTGGATCTTGTTGCAGTACAAATCCTCCACACTTAGATTTATTGCGGAATTTGACTCCCCATTGAAGTCACTGGGAACAAATGGGGAGATATATCAAAACAGAGTGCAGAGGAAACGCTGACCAGTTGCCCATAGCAACCAATATGATCGCTTTTTCATTTTAAAAAATACCTCTGAAAAATAAATCAAGTCATTTGATTGGTTGCTATGGGCAACTACTCCACTTTTCCTCTGCACAGGTTTTGATAAATCTGCAATATTAACCCCTTCATGACCCAGCCCATTTTCACCTTCAGGACCCGGGCATTTTTTGCACATCTGACCACTGTCACTTTAAACATTAATACCGTATATACTCGAGTATAAGCCGACCCGAGTATAAGCCGAGACCCCTAATTTCAACCCAAAATCCCAGGAAAAGTTATTGACTCGAGTATAAGCCTAGGGTGGGAAATACCTCATCCCCCCCTGTCATCATCCAGACCCGTCATTAACATCCTCATCATCCCCTTGTCATCATCCCACACATTCCCCCTTCATCATCCCCTTGTCATCATCCCACACATCCCCTTATCATCCCACACATCCCCCCTTCATCATCCCCTTGTCATCATCCCACACATCCCCCCTTCATCATCCCCTTGTCATCATCCCACACATCCCCTTATCCCACACATCCCCCCTTCATCATCCCCTTGTCATCATCCCACACATCCCCTTATCCCACACATCCCCCCTTCATCATCCCCTTGTCATCATCCCACACATCCCCTTATCCCACACATCCCCCCTTCATCATCCCCTTGTCATCATCCCACACATCCCCTTATCATCCCACACATCCCCCCTTCATCATCCCCTTGTAATCATCCCACACCCCCCCCTTCATCATCCCCACACCCCCCCCCCCCTTCATCATCCTCTTCTCATCATTCGCCCTCAGTGGTCTTCAACCTGCGGACCTCCAGAGGTTTCAAAACTACAACTCCCAGCAAGCCCGGGCAGCCATCGGCTGTCCGGGCTTGCTGGGAGTTGTAGTTTTGAAACCTCCGGAGGTCCGCAGGTTGAAGACCACTGCGGCCTTCAACCTGCGGACCTCCAGAGGTTTCAAAACTACAACTCCCAGCAAGCCCGGGCAGCCATCGGCTGTCCGGGCTTGCTGGGAGTTGTAGTTTTGAAACCTCCGGAGGTCCGCAGGTTGAAGACCACTGCGGCCTTCAACATCATCCAGCCCCCTCTCACCCCCTTTAGTTCTGAGTACTCACCTCCGCTCGGCGCTGGTCCGGTCCTGCAGGGCTGTCCGGTGAGGAGGTGGTCCGGTGAGGAGGTGGTCCGGGCTGCTATCTTCACCGGGGGCGCCTCTTCTCCGCGCTTCCGGCCCGGAATAGAGCCGTTGCCTTAACAACGACGTATCTGCGTCGTTGTCAAGGCAACGTGACTATTCTGAGGCCGGGCCCGAAGCGCTTAGAAGAGGCCTCCCCGGTGAAGATAGCAGCCCGGACCACCTCCTCACCGGACCACCTCCTCACCGGACAGCCCTGCAGGACCGGACCAGCGCCGAGCGGAGGTGAGTACTCAGAACTAAAGGGGGTGAGAGGGGGCTGGATGATGTTGAAGGCCGCAGTGGTCTTCAACCTGCGGACCTCCGGAGGTTTCAAAACTACAACTCTCAGCAAGCCCGGACAGCCGATGGCTGCCCGGGCTTGCTGGGAGTTGTAGTTTTGAAACCTCCGGAGGTCCGCAGGTTGAAGACCACTGCGGCCTTCAACCTGCGGACCTCCAGAGGTTTCAAAACTACAACTCCCAGCAAGCCCGGGCAGCCATCGGCTGTCCGGGCTTGCTGGGAGTTGTAGTTTAGAAACCTCCGGAGGTCCGCAGGTTGAAGACCACTGCGGCCTTCAACATCATCCAGCCCCCTCTCACCCCCTTTAGTTCTGAGTACTCACCTCCGCTCGGCGCTGGTCCGGTCCTGCAGGGCTGTCCGGTGAGGAGGTGGTCCGGTGAGGAGGTGGTCCGGGCTGCTATCTTCACCGGGGGCGCCTCTTCTCCGCGCTTCCGGCCCGGAATAGAGCCGTTGCCTTAACAACGACGTATCTGCGTCGTTGTCAAGGCAACGTGACTATTCTGAGGCCGGGCCCGAAGCGCTTAGAAGAGGCCTCCCCGGTGAAGATAGCAGCCCGGACCACCTCCTCACCGGACCACCTCCTCACCGGACAGCCCTGCAGGACCGGACCAGCGCCGAGCGGAGGTGAGTACTCAGAACTAAAGGGGGTGAGAGGGGGCTGGATGATGTTGAAGGCCGCAGTGGTCTTCAACCTGCGGACCTCCGGAGGTTTCAAAACTACAACTCCCAGCAAGCCCGGACAGCCGATGGCTGCCCGGGCTTGCTGGGAGTTGTAGTTTTGAAACCTCTGGAGGTCCGCAGGTTGAAGACCACTGCGGGTGGGGGAGTTCACTCGAGTATAAGCCGAGGGGGGTGTTTTCAGCACGAAAAATCGTGCTGAAAAACTCGGCCTATACTCGAGTATATACGGTAACTCTGGGATGCTTTTACTTCTCATTCTGATTCCGAGATAGTTTTTTCGTGACATATTCTAATTTATGTTATTGGTAAAATTTCACTGATATTTGCATTCTTTCATGGTAAAAAATCTAAAAATTTCATGAAAATTTTGAAAATTTAGCATTTTTCTAACTTTGAAAGTCTCTGCTTGAAAGGAAAATGGATATTCCAAATAAATTACATATTTATTCACATATACAATATGTCTACTTTGTGTTTGCATTAAAAAATTGACAAGTTTTTACTTTTGGAAGACACCAGAGGGCTTCAAAGTTCCGCAGCAATTTTCCATTTTTTCTCAAGATTTTCAAAATCGTACTTTTTCAGGGCCCAGTTCAGTTTGAAGTGGATTTGAAGGGTCTTCATATTAGAAATACCCCATAAATGACCCCATTATAAAACCTGCACCCCCAAAGTATTCAAAATGACATTCAGTAAGTGTTTTAACCCTTTAGGTGTTTCACAGGAATAGCAGCAAAGTGAAGGAGAAAATTCTAAATCTTCATTTTTTACACTCGCATTTTCTTGTAGACCCAATTTTTGAATTTTAAAAGGGGTAAAAGGAGAGAAATCACCCTAAAATTTGTAACCCAATTTCTCTCGAGTAAGGAAATACCTCATATGTGTATGTAAAGTGTTCGGCGGGCGCAGTAGAGGGCTCAGAAGGGAAGGAGCGACAATGGGATTTTGGAGAGTGAGTTTTTCTGAAAGGGTTTTTGGGGGGCATGTCCCATTTAGGAAGCCCCTATGGTGCCAGAACAGTGGACCCCCCCACATGTGACCCCATTTTGGAAACTATACCCCTCATGGAATTTAATAAGGGGTGCAGTGAGCATTTACGCCCCACTGGCGTTTGACAGATATTTGAAACAGTGGACTGTGCAAATCAAAAATTTTATTTTTCATTTTCACAGACCACTGTTCCAAAAATCTGTCATACGCCAGTGGGGTGTAAATTCTCACTGCACCCCTTATTAAATTCCATGAGGGGTGTAGTTTCCAAAATGGGGTCACATATGGATATTTATTGTTTTGCGTTTGCCAGAACTGCTGTATCAATCAGCCACCCCTGTGCAAATCACCTCAAATGTACATGGCGCACTCTCCCTTCTGGGCCTTGTTGTGCGCCCCCCAGAGCACTTTGCGCCCACATATGGGGTATCTCCGTACTCGGGAGAAATTGCATTACAAATTTAGAGGGTCTTTTTTTCCCTTTTACCTCTTGTGAAAATAAAAAGTATAGGGCAGCACCAGCATGTCAGTGTAAAAAATTAATTTTTTTACACTAACATGCTGGTGTAGACCCCAACTTCACCTTTTCATAAGGGGTTAAAGAAGAAAAAGCCCCCCAAAATTTGTAAGGCAATTTCTCCCGAGTACGGCGATACCCCATATGTGTCCCAAAACTGTTGCCCTGAAATACGACAGGGCTCCAAAGTGAGAGAGCGCCATGCGCATTTGAGGCCTGAATTAGGGATTTGCATAGGGGTGGACATAGGGGTATTCTAGGCCAATGATTCCCAAACAGGGTGCCTCCAGCTGTTGCAAAACTCCCAGCATGCCTGGACAGTCAATGGCTGTCCGGCAATGCTGGGAGTTATTATTTTGCAACAGCTGGAGGCTCCGTTTTGGAAACAGTAGGGTACCAGACGTTTTTTATTTTTTTGGGGAGGGGAGGGGGGCTGTGTAGGGATATGTGTATATGTAGTGTTTTTTACTTTTTATTTTAGGTTAGTGTCAGTGTAGTGTAGTGTTTTTAGGGTACAGTCACATGGGCAGAGGTTCACAGCAAGTTTGCCGCTGGAAGTTTGAGCTGCAGCGCAAAATTTGCGCCATCTCAAACTTGCAGCACTCACTGTAAACCTCCGCCCATGTGAGTGTACCCTGTACATTCACATTGGGGGGAGGGGGCAAACATCCAGCTGTTGCAAACTCTGAGCATGCCCTTTGGCTGTCCGTGCATGCTGGGAGTTGTAGTTTTGCAACAGCTGGAGGAACACTGGTTTGGAAACACTAAGTTAAGTAATAAACTTTCAAGTGTTTTGCAACCAAACTTAGTGTTTCCAAACCAGTGTGCCTCCAGCTGTTGCAAAACTACAACTCCCAGCATGCATGGTCTGTCAGTGCATGCTGGGAGTTATAGTTTTGCAACAATTGCAACAGCTGGAGGCACTGAGGTAGGAAACCGACAATGTTTCCCAACTAGTGTGCCTCCAGTTGTTGCAAAACTACAACTCCCAGCATGCCCAGACTGCCCAGGCATGCTGGAAGTTGTAGTTCGGCAATATCTGAAGGATCAGATGTTGCCGAACTACAACTTCCAGCATGCTTGGGCAGTCTGGGCATGCTGGGAGTTGTAGTTTTGCCACATCTGGAGGTCCACAGTTTGGAGACCACTGTATAATGGTCTCCAATCTGTGCTCTTCCAGATGTTAGAGAACTACAACTCCCAGCATGCCTGGACAGACTGAGCATGCTGAGATTTGTAGTTTTGCAACATCTGGAAGAGCACAGATTGGAGACCATTATACAGTGGTCTCCAAACTGAGGACCTCCAGATGTTGCAAAACTACAACTCCCAGCATGCCCAGAAAGCCAAAGGCTGTCTGGGCATGCTGGGAGTTGCAGTTTTGAAACTCCCAGAGGCAGCAGTGAGATCGCTTTACGGCGATCTCACTGCTGCCAATGAAGATGCCGCACTGCTGCCGGAAACTCACCTCTGGGACGCAGCGCCGCCGGGACCGCATGGAGGACGTCGGTCGCGCCGGGACCGCTCGGGACACCGCATGGCCGGGTAAGTGACGCCGGGGGACGGGTCAGGGACACTTAGCAGAGCGGTGTGTGTCCCGATCCCCGTGATTGGGACTCACACACCGTGCTGCTAAGTATTCTGATAGCGAAACGCTGCTATCAGCTAGTCAGATTTGACTAGCTGATAGCAGCGATCGCTGGGGGGGGGGGGGGGGATGAAACCCCCCCGTGGTCGCATGGTAAGATGGCTGGCTATCAGTGATAGCCACCATCTTACCGGGCGCTGCGGGATGCCGCGAGTAGCGGCAGTAATGTTCATGACGTACCTGTATGTCATGGGTCGGGAAGGGGTTAAAGGGGTATTCCAGGCAAAAACTTTTTTTTATATATCAACTGGCTCCGGAAAGTTAAACAGATTTGTAAATTACTTCTATTAAAAAATCTTAATCCTTCCAATAGTTATTAGCTTCTGAAGTTTTCTGTCTAACTGCTCAATGATGATGTCACGTCCCGGGAGCTGTGCATGATGGGAGAATATCCCCATAGGAGCTGCACAGCTCCCGGGACGTGAGTCATCAGAAAGCAGTTAGACAGAAAACAGCAACTCAACTTCAGAAGCTAATAACTATTGGAAGGATTAAGATTTTTTAATAGAAGTCATTCACAAATATGTTTAACTTTCCGGAGCCAGTTGATATATAAAAAAAAGTTTTTGCCTGGAATACCCCTTTAATTGCCATGTTGTGGGTGTAAAATCTGCATCACAGGTACATTTCCACCCAAAATCCTTGCAGATCTTTTCCATGATATGTGAAAGGGATTTCTTAAATCTGACTCCCATCACTGTAATGTGCTGCGGATTTTCACACATAAACCTACTGCCGAAAATCAGCAGTGTGTCCATGTGAAAGCACCCTAAGGGCACGTTCACACTACTGAGATTCCGCTTGATATTTCTTTGTGAAATTCACTTGCAGCAGCCTCCCACTGCTATCAGTAGGATTTGGCTGCACAGTTCGCACCTCAGACGTTCCGCAGCGGAACTTCCAACGCTAAATTCAATTCTGCTGAAAGATAGAACAGGTTTATTCTTTTGAACATGGACGAGCCCGAAATCTGATGTGAGATGCAGCCAGCAGTACTGAAGCGACTGTACAGGATGTCCCTAAAGTCTGGACACCCAGGAAATATCAGTAGCTCATGTGTTGGGAGTATTTCTCTTTGATGACAATGTAATTAGTGAGACATAAAGACTAGCTGAGTGGTTCCAACAGTAAATGAAATTACTTAAATAACGTATTTGAATAATGTAGTAAAAAAAAAAAATGTGCCTTTTGGATATGTGCCCAGACTTTAGGGACACCCTGTACAACAAAGAAGCCTTTACAGAAGAACAGAGGCTTTGGGCCTTTGTCACCTGTAGCATTTGATCCGCTGACAGAAAGGTAACCTTTAAGTTATATAAATGGGTTGTCCCAACAAGATCAAACTTTCTCTACAATAGCCTGATCATATTGGGCGCCTGCTTAAACTTTCATGAGCTGCTGGCCGCCAAATATTTATAATGTGGAACATAGCATAAAATGTGCCCCCTTTGGATGCACACATATATATATATATATATATATATATATATATATATATATATATATATACAGTGGGCCCTCAACATACGATGGTAATCCGTTCCAAACGGACCATCGTTTGTTGAAACCATCGTATGTTGAGGGATCCGTGCAATGTAAAGTATAGGACAGTGGTCTACAACCTGCGGACCTCCAGATGTTGCAAAACTACAACACCCAGCATGCTGGGTGTTGTAGTTTTGCAACATCTGGAGGTCCGCAGGTTGTAGACCACTGTTAGAGGAAGTTGTACTCACCTGTCCCCGCCGCTCCGGACCGTCACCGCTGCCAGAGATGTCGCCGTTCATCACTGTCGCCGCGTCCCAGAGGTGTCCCCGACACTCCGGCAAGACCTCTGCTTCCCCGGCAACCGCGCTCTCCGTCGCCACCATCACGTCGCTACGGACGCCATTCCTATCGGATGACGGGACGGTGTGCGCAGCGACGTGATGACGTCGATGGAGAGCGCCGACGATGCAGGGGATCCTGAAGAGGAGCCCCGAGGACAGGTAAGTGATCATCAGCGGACCACACGGGGCACCGTAAACGGCTATCCGGTGGCAGTTGAAGCCGTTTATGCGATGGCCCCGAAATGAAAAAGCATTGTATGTTGAAATGATCGTATGTCGGGGCCATCGTAGGTCGAGGGGTCACTGTGTATGTGTATATATATATATATATATATATATATATATATATATATATATACAACCAAAGGATAAAATTGGCCAGCACTATTGATCCAAACTATTGTAAAAACCAATATGTAAACTATAGTAAAAACCAAGGTGCCTTGGATGTTTCAGACCTTGCACGCCTGCTGTACTGTTCACACAGAGGCATATTCACAGTGTAGAGTCCGTCCCAGAATGAGGTTACTTTACTGTGGTGGGAAGGTCCACCCTATTTGGCGCCAAATTTGCAAGCTAAGTAATTTCATAGTTTCATATCTTCATTTATTGCATTACAGCTGTATAGCTTTTCATGTTCTATCTATATACTCATGTTTCATCTATATTTTTGTGCTAGCAGTGCGCTGCTGTATTCTTCTGTTGCTGTATATATATATATATATATATATATATAATCCCAAAATAAAGCAGCACTACTTATCCAGTCCAACCAAAAAATTGGTGCCAGCGTCCCAAAGGACTTGATCAGAGTCCATCCAAGATAAGAACCAGATACAGGCGCAGCACTCCAACAAAATAAGTGATTTAATATCTCATGTCAGCATTACAACGTTTCAGCTCATTCTTTTTCAGCTCATGCTTGAAAAAGGCTCCAGGAGGAGCTGAAACGTTGTAATGCTGACATGAGATATTAAATCACTTATTTTGTTGGAGTGCTGCGCCTGTATCTGGTTCTTATATATATATATATATATATATATATATATCAGAAGGCTGGATTGTGAGCCGCTCACCCTGTACACGCCTATCTCACCACCTGTGAGGCCGGTACCGCCTCCGGCTGCTCACTTAGTGAAGAAAGAACAAGGTCCGGCACTAGATGGGTTGCAGGTAAAAACTTCTTATATCTTTATTTGAAGATTCTGCAGTACAAGGCTGGAAGGCTGACGCGTTTCGCTATAAAGCTTAATCGTAGACATATAGATAAAATCTTCAATGTGTGTGTATATGTATATATGTTCCAGCAAAACTTCCAAATGGCTGGGGAGATATTTCAAGGTAAATAAACTCTAACCCACCCCTATTTGTGAGGGTGTGTTTTTTTGCCTGAAGTCCCATACAAATCTATGGGACTTCCGGTACATCTGATCACATTACTCTCTGGCTGCAGAGATTGCCCAGGACTTTTAAACATCCGGCAGGTGGATGTAGAATATAGTAAGTGTGGGGGACGAGATATGAGGTTGGGATGTGAGGACTGACTATGGGGTCGGGATGTGAGGATTGGATGTGAGGACAGGATATGAATTTGGCATATGAGGACGGGATGTGAGAACGGGATATAAGGATGGGATGTGAGGACGGGATATGAATTAGGGCTATGAGGTCGGAACATGAAGACAGGATAAGAGGTTGGGACATGAGGACCAAATATAAAGGTTGGGATATGAGGACAGGATATGAGGTCAGAATCTGAAGATGGGATATGAGGACAGGATATGATGAAGGAATATGGGGTGGGGCTATGTGGTCGGGATGTGGGAAATGAGAACGAAAGCGTCATTGTTACTTTTTCTCTCTCACCAGGTTTAGGTAAGAAGATCCGGACTCTGCTGGTAATATATAAGTATATAATACAAGGTCACGCCAAGTCAGCTACAGCTAATGGTGGCCATCTAAGTGGCAGTGCTCCAGTGTATGCTATTGATATATATACAGTATATACCAGGAAATAAAACTTAAAGCGTAATCATCAGATCAAACAAAAAAACTTTTTTTTTTAAATATCAATCGGTACCTAATCCTGACCATGTACATCTAATTATGTGTCTAGCACTTTTATTTTTTTATTACAATTTTAATTAAGCTCACTAGTCTGAATTCCTCTCAAAAGGAGGGGGCGTGGCCTCACTGTGCAGGTCTCCGCCCCCTCCCTCAGTATGCTGTTTGCTTACGTCTCCCCTAGCATTAGCAAAACTACAACTCCCAGCTTATCCTCACTGACAGTAGCGGGACACAAGCTGACAGTGGGAGGATTTTTCATCCACTTGTGAGCCCTGCGCTCACAGCTGTCAATCAAGGAATTGTGTCCATGACATAGGTGATGAGCATGGACACAGCAGGACTAGTATGTGTCCAAGCAGACAGGGGAGCAGTTCTTTGACTGGCTTTTTCAGTATGAAATACTGAACATTTTCTAATGAAAGCAATTGCACAACCTATTGGTTATACATGCTTTACAACATATCAAAAGTTATGGTATCTGACTGTGACCATTTAAAGAAATGAGAAGATGAAGAAATATTTTAAAGAACTCTTACATTCATGAGGACAAAAGCCATATTTCCCATCTTGATCAAAGTTGTATGTGGTAGAACACCAGAGAAATCCATCAGACCGTCCGGAATCTGTGCAGCTGTTGTATTCCTTGTCATTGAAGAGGAAAGGAAATTTGCAGAACTCGCCATCAGCATTTCCATATTTTACTTTCACAACTGTGGTAGAGAATGACATGTGTTTAACAGCCCTGGGGAGGGCAAAATAACATCATAGTATAATATTCACCAAATAATATATTCATAGGGGATTTCCAGCTCTGTAACAGTTGGATTTTGCTGAAAATAACAATAGGAGGCATGCTTACTTTTCATATTCCCTGCCGCAGTGATGATGCATCATGGGAGACTGGAAAGTGAGGACAACTGCTTTTGTTATTTTATATCATGACTGTTTAGAAAGCAATGTATAGGGCTGGAAAAAAAAACTCTGTAAAGCTAGGTTCACACTGCGTTTTTGTCTACATTACAGTATGTTTAATTTGGCTGCATACAAACACGTAGTCAACTACACTATTGTTTATGGCAAGAAAAAAATATCAAGTATATGTTGCAATCATTTTTTTTTATAATGTAAGTCTTTGGGAAATGGATTCTGCCATTTGGCATACAGCAGCATCTGTTTTCAGCATCCGTTAACTATTTTCCTTTTCAAGTGTATAAAATGTAAACGTTCAACAGAAACAAAAACACTCCCGTAAGGGTTTGTTCACACGGGCGATCGACAGTGTCATTTATGCTGCGGATCCACCCACAATGGACCTCTACAGTGTGCCTCAGATGTGCCTGCTCGGAGCGCTGTACTCGCACACATCGCAGCCGCTCCCCCTGCTCCCTGAGCTAGGACAAGAGCAGTCGCACATCGCAGTGTGTCTGCTCGTTGCGGCGGATTGCCGCTCCGTGCAGGCACATTTGAGGCATACTGTAGCGGTCCATTGTCAGTGGATCCACAGCGTAAAATACGCTGTGGATCCGCTTGTGTCAATGAGCATCTGCAGCAAATATATGCACGTGTGAACGCATCCGAAGGGTATTTTCACACGTTGGTACTTTCTGCTATAGATCTGCTGCAGAAAATAAGCACGTGTGAATGTATCCTAAATCTCTCTTCAATTTTCAAAATTCAGTCTTCCTTTAAGGTAATAAAGCTTGAGCTTGCCAGAAACATGTAGCCACATCTATTTTTCCTTGCTAAGCCAATGGAATAGGTATTGTGTGTGTTTGGGGCTATATCATAGGGCAGCCGGCATCTGTATCAGAGGTAAACAGAGCATTGTCTAATACAAGTACCCAGGAACGACACATGAAGGTGGAGGTTGCTGAATATGGAGAGGGTGAATGTTCACGCTAAAATACCATTTTGTTTTATGGAAGTGGGTTCGAAATTCTGCGCTGGTTCTTAATATATGATCATAGTTGCTGTAGATCCGTTATTCAGATAGGGAGCTCCAAATCCCTCATATAGACATTTGCATTTGTACAACTAAAACGGCATGGAAAAGTTGAAAATCATGGTGCATGTCATTATGGTAACAAAAATAACAAAGAGTTTGTTCCCCAATGTACTTTGTGATAAAAAATAAAATAAAATAATAAAAAACTTGTATAGCTTTATTAATGTGATAGAATACCACTGAGGTAATTACATATGGATAGAGCAGCAACATTTTAGGTCAAAGACTCTTGTCAGGCTGAATGACCATGTCTTCCGGGTTAGTACAATGGCATGCCATATTTTTCCTGCACTTTATAATTTTTTGCACTTCCTGACTCTTTTCAAAAGTGAAGAAAAGGAGATTGTGGATTAGTAGGAGGTGCGTGGCAAACAACAGTCTGACAAATTTATCTTTTAACTTCACAATGGTAGAAAAAAGGGACACAAACACAAACCTTCCTTTAGAAAGTGTACATTTTATTTTCTGCCTTAACCTATCATTTGAAAGAACTTTTAATATGTTGTGTTGATACGAGTGTTCACAAGCAAACTCGGAGAAGTGTGCACTTAAAGCATTCTCTCCTGGCTCTGTGTCATGTCATTTTACAGTGTTGATCCAGAGAAAGGGGAAAACAACATGAGGTGGAAGCCAATTTTCCTCATTTTAGGGGAATAAATCCTTCATGACTTCAAATAGGGCATCAGAATAAATCAACAATCTTTTGACCTGTAATATTATTACACTCCCGAAATACATCCAGGTCTCTTTTAAACTCTTTTAGTAAGTTCACCATGACAATTTCCTCTAGAAGAGAGTTCCATAGTCTCCCTGCTCTAACAGTAAAGACTCCTCTTCTAAATTGGTGTAGAAACCTTCTTCACGCTAAGATATAGAGGACGCCCCTTATTATAAATTCAGTACAGAGATCTCTGTATCAACGGTTATATGGGGAAATTTTACCCCATACAACCATTATTGCTCAAATTATTTGTGCAAATTAATATTACCTTGTCCTTCTCCTAATGTCCAAAGCTCATCGTCATCAAAATGAGAATCACCACCAATTCCTGATCCTGGGGCAAAAGCATGAGCCAATAGTCCATCTTTACCATCAAATGGGTAGCCATCTCCATGCTCTGAAAAACATATATATATATATTTATTAATGAGGTCAATGATACACCATAAACATATAGTATAAAAGAAAAAGAGAATTACCCCAACGACCAAAATTAATCATGATATCAGCGTCGCCATCCATAAGTCGGGTGAACTTTAAAGGGGTGACATCACTCCAGACTTGAAAAGCCCGAGCAAAAGCATCATCCACAGTTCCAGAGTCCAGATCTGTAGTGTACCCCAAGATCCTAAAAAAAATATTAACCGTTTAGCATTAAGGTAAAAGGGGTATTTCAATGTCAGGTAAAAAAAAAACAAAAAAAACTAAATGCATATAGTTTGCTTTCCTGTTTGCCCCAGTTCTGAAACTACCAAAATCCATTTGTTCTGGGAATCTTAGTCCTATACTTCCTGGTTGTAATTTCTTGTTAAACAGTTGCTCAGCACTACAATTCCCAAAATGCATTGCTGATCTGAAGAACAACTGTGTAGGACACAATAAAAAGGAACATCAGGTCGGCGCTTTCCAAGGCCAGTGCAAAGGTGAATGCAAAAATAAAATCGTATTATGCCCGGCTGATAAAAGGTGAAGGGCTGGTGGTTATGGATTTCACCTACTATCACCAAGAATCAACCCGCATCCATATAAATCCTTTCAAAAAATAGGAACAGATCTCTATCAATTGGTCTCAGAAGCAGAAGACAAGGGGTTTCTCACCAAGGAAGAACTAAAATACCTTCAACAAAAAAATAGGAGTTAATCATATTTTAATGAAGATCCATAAATCAGTGATATGCATAATGAAAAAAATAATCCATAAAATCACATTGTCTGATTTATAAAGAATTTATTTGCAAATTATGGTGGAAAATAAGTATTTGGTCACCTACAAACAAGCAAGATTTATGGCTCTCACAGACCTGTAACTTCTTTAAAAGTCTTCTCTGTCCTCCACTCGTTACCTGTATTAATGGCACCTGTTTGAACTTGTTATCAGTATAAAAGACACCTGTCCACAACCTCAAACAGACACACTCCAAACTCCACTATGGCCAAGACCAAAGAGCTGTCGAAGGACACCAGAAATAAAATGGTAGACCTACACCAGGCTGGGAAGATTGAATCTGCAATAGGCAAGCAGCTTGGTGTGAAGAAATCAAATGTGGGAGCAATTATTAGAAAATGGAAGACACACAAGACCACTGATAATCTCTCTCGATCTGGGGCTCCATGCAAGATCTCATACTGTGGTGTCAAAATTATCACAAGAACGGTGAGCAAAAATCCCAGAACCACATGGGGGGACCTAGTGAATGACCTGCAGAGAGCTGGGACAAAATTAAAAAAGGCTACCATCAGTAACACACTACGCCGCCAGGGACTCAAATCATGCACTGCCAGATGTTTCCCCCTGCTTAAGCAAGTACATGTCCGGGTCCGTCTGAAGTTTGCTATAGAGCATTTGGATGATCCAGAATAATTTTGGGAGAATGTCATATGGTCAGATGAAACCATAGTAGCACTTTTTGGTAAAAACTCAACTTGTCGTGTTTGGAGGAGAAAGAATGCTGAGTTGCATCCAAAGAACACCATACCTATGGGACCAGGACGACTGATCCATGTAAAGAATAGAATGAATGGGGCCATGTATCATGAGATTTTGAGTGAAAACCTCCTTCCATCAGCAAGAGCATTGAAGATGAAATGTGGCTGAGTCTTTCAGCATGTCAATGATCCCAAACACACTGCCTGGGCAACAAAAGAGTGGCTTCGTCCTGGAGTGGCCTAGCTAGTCTCCAGATCTCAATCCCATAGAAAACCTTTGAAGGGAGATGACAATCTGTGATGCCCAGCGACAGACCCAAAACATCACTGCTGTAGAGGAGATCTGCATGGAGGAATGGGCCAAAATACCAGCAACAGTGTGTGAAAACCTTGTGAAGACTTACAGAAAACGTTTGACCTCTGTCATTGCCAAAAAAGGGTATATAACAAAGTATTGAGATTAACTTTTGTTATTTACCATATACTTATTTTCCACCATAATTTGCTAAATAAATTCTTAAAAATTCAGACAATGTGATTTTATGGATTTTTTTTCTCATTATGTCTCTCATAGTTGAGGTATACCTATGATGAAAAATACAGGCCTCTCATCTTTTTAAATGGGAGAACTTGCACAATTGGTGTCTGACTAAATACTTTTTTGCCCCACTGTATATCTACAAGAATCAATTGTACTGTTATCCAGCTACAACAGATTCTTGTTACCCTTGAAGTGGGAACTAGAATTCACACTTATCACATGTGATGTTACATCACTTTACACAAATATTAGCCATAAATTGGGCTTGCGGTGTGTACAAAAAACTCTGGAAATTGACGTGTCTGTTTCAGAGGTGCATCGTGAATTTCTCGGTAAAGCATTGTCCTATATTTTACATAATCTTTCATCAATGGCTTGGGACCGCTATGGGGTCTAAAGTTGTGCCAGCTTATGCAACCATCTTCATGGGCGCATTTGAAGTCAAACCTGAGATTGAGATATCAGAGATTGCTCAGCAAATTGTCATTTAACAACATTTCATACGGTAGATGATTTGTTCTTTGTGTGGAAGGGACCTCCTGAGTAGATTCTTGTCCTTGAACAGAGTCTCAACAATAATACCTGGGTATCCATTTTACCATACAATCTAGTAAGGAACACATTTCTTGGATTTATGTGTATCCCATAATAATGACACGTTTGTTATATCTACTCACTTTAAAGATGTAGAAGCTAATAGCTTCTTGAATTTTCAGAGCGACCATTAAAAGAGGTGGATTGAAAATATTCCTTATAGTCAGTATAAAAGGATTAGGCGTAACTGCATTAATGACAAAACATTTAAACAACAGTCGGAAGTCCTCAGGAGAAGATTCCAACAGAAACACTACCCTTCAATATTAGTAATGCGTACAACAGAGTAAAGCATCTCAGCCACGGTCGGGAGCCAGACCCTCCAGCGCTTCCGGAGCAGTAACAGGTGGGTGCCGCATTCTATATTGCGGGGGTCCCCAGCGGTGGGACCCCCGCGATCAGACATCTTATCCCCTATCCTTTGGATAGGGGATAAGATGTCTAGGGGTGGAGTACCCCTTTAATAGTAGTTTTTTAAAAGTAATTTACAAATCTGTTTAAATGGGCACTGTCTGTTTAAATGGGCAACTTTCTGGAGCCAGTTGATACATAAAAAAACAAAGTTTTTTCCTGGAATACCCCTTTAAGTTTTCTTCTATCTTTTTAAGCACATTCAGTAGTAAATCAGTGGTAATTAAACAAATCATTCAAAAAACTGGCATGTTCTTCAACAAGATCTGTTCCTTAAGGATTACTTACCTGTTCACCAAAGGTTTACTTACAGGAGAGTGCCAACATTTAAGAGCTTACTGGCAGCCAGCCAGATTAAGCACCAAAATAATAAGAAAACTATTAGTCATTTACATAAGAAAAATGGAAGCTACAAGTGCAACAGACAGAGGTGTTTGTGCTGCAGGGAGATTCTGCATGGCATCAAAGAATCTAAATCTCATACATCTGGCGACATTTTTTTGATAAAGCATCACCTTTCATGCCAATCTAGTTATATCATCTATTTGATTGAATGCTGTTGTTCACTACAGTACATTGGCCGTACCACACACATGTTAAGATGTAGATTGAACAAACACCGTCAAAACTTTAAGAACAAGTTTCTGCTACATGGGGTCTCGCGACACTGTGCTCAAGTGCAACCCGAGATCGAGAATCCGATCCATATTATTCCAATAGATCATATTCCAGAGGATGTGAGTAATAGGTTTGAT